>NC_081410.1:476430656-476749406 GCF_030272615.1 Cryptomeria japonica | reverse complement strand
TCTTCGTGGTCCAGTTGTTGTAACACTTGTAAGCTTTTCTCTTGGTGGAGTAACCAAGAAATATGCCTTCATCACTCTTGGCAACAAACTTACCAACACAATCACCTCTTTTGATAAAACATATGCTACCAAAAATTTTAAATTAACTGACATTAGGTGATCTACCATACCAGTACTCATAGGGAGTTTTATCCTTACCTCTTTTAACCAGTATCTGGTTCATTGTGTAAACAGTTGTGCTGACAGCTTCACTCCAGAATGTCTTAGCTACACCTCCTTGAATTAGCATAATCCTAACAACTTGAACTATTGACTGGTTGTTCCTTTCTACAATACCATTCTGCTATGGTGTCATAGGTGTAGAAAGATGCCTCTTAATTCCATTGTCTTCACAGTATCTAGTAAATTCCTGTGAAGTAAATTCACCACCTTGATCAGTTCTTAAGCACTTTATCTTCTTTCCACTTTCATTTTCAACTAAGGCTCTGAATGGCTTAAAATTTCTAAATCATTCTGTCTTATCTTTCAAGAATGTAACCCACATCATCCTTGAGAAATCATTGGCAAATATCATGAAGTACCGATCACCTTGAATACTCCTAGTCCTCATTTGTCCACAAAGGTTGGTATGAACCAAATCTAGCAAATGTTCAGCTGAGAAAGATTTTCTCTTGAAGTTTGAGGATGTCATCTTCCCTAATTGACATTCCTTGCACAAAGCATTCACCGGTTTGTCCAACTGTGGCAAACCTCTTACTAATTTGGACTTACTGACTTTCACAATGTTATCAAAATTTACATGATAGAATCTCTGATGCCAAAGCCAACTATCTTCTACTTTTGCAATTAAACAACTATTGACTTTAGAGCTTAAATGAAACAAGTTACCTCTGTTTTGTTTTTCGGTTGCAATCAGTTCACCTTTGCTTCCATAAATATTGCAGACTCTGTTCTTGAATTCTAGTGGGTAAACTTTGTCATTGAGTTGAGCAACACTCAAAAGATTGTGTTTCAGTCCTTCAACCTAGTAGACATCATCTGCATTGCTTTTTCCATTCAAAGAGATGGATCCTTTTCCTTTCACCTTGCAGGGTGAGTCATTCCCAAATCTCACAACACCTCCATTAAACTCTCTCAAAGTAAGAAACTTACTTTGGTCATCGGTCATGTGGTGTGAACAACCATTGTCTATAATCCAGTCATCAGAACTATCCATGCAAGAGATTAATGCCTTCTAATTTGATGTCTCTTCTTTAATAGAAACAAAGACAATGTCCTCATTTGCATCTTCCTTAGATTCCTCATCTGTAATTCCTCCATCCACTGCAATGAGACAATCTCTTTTACCTTTGCCTTCATACTTCTTATACTTCTCATGTTTTTGCTCATTATCTCCATTAGGACAGTTAGCAACAATATATCCAATCCGGTTACATGCAAAACACTTCAAAGGTAATTTACCTCTATACTTACCAGTACCTCTAGGTAACTACTTGGCCAACAATGCTTCAAGTTCAATCAGACTATCTTCATCATCTACCTCTCTCATGGATCTAGACTCATGACTGTGATTCACTTCTCTGCTTTTCCTTACTAGTGGGGTTGAAACCGAGGCTCTAAATGCAGATTCTGATCTCTAAACACTTCCATCAAAACCATTTAATTCAAATGCAGTTAATTTACCAATTATGGAGTCAAGAGTTACCCTTGTTTTATCAACAGACTTGAGTTTTTGAATGGCTGCAACTCGGATAGCGTAGACCGATAGAAGGGTTCTCAACACCTTGCTCCTTCTTTTGATCATCTGACAAAATCCCACTAGGCAAGTTATATTTAGTAACAACATGTTCCCAATATTGACTTCCTAAGCTCTTGATATAGATCTTCAAACCATCACTCCAGATTATGTAGTTTTCCCTATTGAACTTCGGACCTTCTTTCTTCATCATGTTCTCCTAGATCTTTTCCTCAAGCTATTAGGTTTAAACACAAGAGGACCTAAAAAAGATCTAATACCAATTGATAATATAATGAAACAATAAGGATCGGGTCAACTACTGAGAGGGGGTGGGGGGTGAATTAGTAGATATAAAACAAACTAAACTTTCACCAAACTTAATTCCAACTAAGAAACAACTTGCTAAACTAATCGGTTTAGTCATTGTATCAAAAACTGCAACTGCACTGTCAAACTTTACCAGTTGACCAAAACATGAATGATACAATACAGCAAATCTAAAACTCACATACCATTTAACTAAAACATTAAACCACTTTACTAACATCAGAAATAGCTCATTTCAGATCACTTCTGGTCATCTAAACATATCTAAGTGGATTTACCAGTTATTCAAATCAACCATATCTAAACATATCCATAAAATCATTCACCACTTGACACAATGATTTTCACGTGGAAACCCAAATGGGAAAAACCATGGTGGGGATAAATACCCACAAGTATTTTAAACTCTTTTGAAGTTCGCCCTGTTAGGAGCCAAGCCTTGTTAGAAGCTTATACAATAATGTCCTGTTAAGAACGAATCTCTCTAGGGACCAACCGGTCAAGGGATTGAATACAATACCTCGTTAAAGGCAATACCCTATTAAGAGTAACCTCAGTAGAGGATTTCAAATCCAAGCTAATGGATCACCTGGTTAGAGGATTTAAACAACACCAAGCCTGTTAAAGCTTACCCAGTTAAGGGATTTAACTTTTGTAATGGTTAGAGAACAACAGGTTCTTTGTTGATCTAGAAATAACACTTCCTTGCTTAATTAGATCCCTTTCTTCTCCTATATGCCTTCACAACATTATACAAACACTTCTTCTGGTTTGGAAATAATCACACTACCACACTTCACTAAATTTCCAACACAATTACAAACAACTCATCGACCTTAAATACAAATACAATAGGTCGGTAACACAACACAAAACCTACAAATCTCATGGAGATTACAAACATATCGGTTCAATTATAACCACTGGATTACATAGCAATAACCTACACATTGTTCTAGACAACTTCTCCTGGATCACCGCACATTGGATCTTGTAGCTCATCATGCGTTTTCCACTTCATGGTATGCATTTGATCATTCCCAAGATAAATGGTTATCTTCATGTGCCAAAACCACTTTTAAATTCATCACACACATCATACTTACATGGCATCTTCATCTCTGATCATCATTTGGTCATAGATCATCACAACCGATTCTCTAAGCTCCATCGGTTAGGGTTGAACATACCAACTGGTTAGGGTTATCGGTTGATCACTTTGCTTGAATAACAATACCAGTTGCCTCATTGCTTTACTACTGATTGCATTACTGCATCACTACCGATTGCAATACAGCTTCATTACCGGTTACCATTGACATCAATGACAACACTATTCTTCATCAATGCAATCTTCATGCAATGCCAACAATATCATGTCAGCCTGAAGGTGTAACATGTAGTCACATGTCAACTTGTTTGGATCCAAAAGAATAAATGCGGATCACCAAAACAATATAAAAATGATGTGTCTAAGTCAACCCAATCATCCCAAACATGCTTCAATGCACCACAATCACCAGAAAGCTTCCGTACCCCAAAATGCTCTGTTCTACCGTGCATACCGGTTAATCAGATATCGATTAACACTCGCTTCCGGATAAGAATAATTACGAACACCAGATTGAATCTCCATGAAGAGTTGCCATCAATGACAACCCTAAACCAATAATCATCCATCAGAAACCACTAGAAATCACTGGATGAGTGTCAATTGCCAACAATCTCCCCCTTTGACTTTGATGGCAACACTCATGAAAAATGACCTAGTGTTAAAATGAATCAAAAGAATCTCTAAGGATCCCCCTCAGACAAATAATTCCACTCTCCAATACTGTACATTTTTCACCACCCCTCTCCCCCTTTGACATCAATGCCGAAGATGGGGTGTTGTCCAAAATTTATATACAAAGATACTTATAAATACTTGAAGATGCTAGCATAAGTAGTCTTCGAAAATCCTAGGTGAGTATCCCACCCACTCTTCAAGTTGTCCAAAACTGTGATAAATGCACTAAATACAACACCATGAATTTCTAATTGTCTTAGGTCAGATGACACAGGTCAGGCCATATCCTTCATACAATCCACCTTATTACTTAATATTGTGTTCAACCGGGTGGCAATCAAGTTTCGAAGTTCACCTACTTTTTTCAAAATTTTCTCCTTGTCCCCTTGGAGGCTTGAGATTTGATCATTTAAGGCTATAATCTACCCTTCAATACTTTTGGTTAGAGTTACATTTGGATCAAAGGACTAAGAAACACTAGCAAGCTTGCCCTGGCAAATACCTATCTACTTATCTATATGTACAATGAATTTTGGCAAAATTACGTAAGATTTGTATAGTTTACCAGCTTCTAACAATGTGTTAGAAATAATCCCCTATCTCTTATTTAGTCTCACTCTATCATCGTCTATCATCTTCTAGAATGTTTGCTTCCTAACATCCTTGAATTTATCCAAAAATTCCTATGTAGCAGTCTTATCCAAAGAATCAAAACTAGTATTTACATTGTTATTTAATTGTTACAAATTACTGAAGGGTCTGTTATTTGAATCTAACTGTACAATTGGATCCACATTTTGCAAAACATCAATTGACATCAAAATTATGTTTTTATCCTCTAACTCGGACTTCACCAAATCTTGGCTGGCCTAAGCTTGCATGACAACTGTGAGCATAAGCTTCTCAACATGAGACATCTTCCCAAGATTAATAGGGATTTGAGGCGGGGTTCCTATAACCAGAGGAGTGACAATTGTCGGGTCAGCTACTCCTTTACCTTTATCAACCTCAACAACCTTGGCCTTTGTGCTCTTAACATCCTTCTTTTCTCCTTTATCCCCTTTATCTGTTGCATCGGTGTTGCCACTTGGTGCAGTATCAACCTATTGGATCTCAGGGGCTGCAGAGCTGTCCACTATCGGAGGAGCATCACTGGTCTTAGCATCAAGTGTAGCGTTACCTGGGTCTTCCAGATGATCCTCAAACCGAGTTTCAACCTTCTGACTTCCGAAAACACTTTTCTTATCTTCCGACTGAGATGGTTTGAATACATCCTTGTATAGAGGGTCATTATGAATTATCTTCTTTCCATATCTCCTCTATTTCTTTCCTCACCTCTTCCACATTTCCGATCATCAATCTGTTAATCCTATTCTTACTTCCAAATTCTTTCTTGTTGGCCTCCTCAATGAGTCTCTTTGCTTCACTTTGAGAGACACAGGTGCAAACATTTATTAACTCTCTCTCTTTCATCTCCCTGTCAGTCTTGCTTGCAATCATTCTTCGTACATCTATAAGGCTATACAAGTCCTTAGGGATAGTCTTCTCCAATTCATTTAATGTTTTTTTAAAATTGTGTAAGTACAATACAACGGCCTCTTCTCTAAAATTGTGTAAGTACAATACAACTGCCTCTTCAACTTTTCTTTTATCTCCTTCATCAAAATTCTCATAGCATACTCCAAGATTATTCAAATTACTATCTACAATTATTTCATCAATTAATTGATCTGTTGTCAACGAGGGAACGATTTCAAATTTACCTTGTTGGGCACCAGACTCAGGTTGAGTCTTGACTTTCCTTTCTCTCTTAGGCCTACCAACAAGAACATGATCTGATTTTGCCTTCTTGGATTGTTGGGCTCCACCAGACTGTAGCTTCCTCACCACTATTACAAACTCTCCTTTCTTCTTCACCTTTCCTGCTTCTTCCTCAGACTCTATTTTTGAAGCCACCAGAGATATTGAAACATAGCTCCTCTTGGGATTCTCCTTCTTCTTCAACACGCCTTTCCCAGATGGGCTAGGTTTTGAAGATTGTGCCATTGGAGCAGGAGCAAACTTAGTCTCTTTTGGTTTGACTTGGGGGGAACCAGATCAACCTTAGGTTTCTTGGTTTCCTCTTTGGCCTCCTTTTGTGTATATCCCTCCCTTTCTTTCTTCACCTCCTCCTAGGTGAAACCCATATAAGCTGGCACCTCCTCAACCATTTTAGTAACTTTTCTTTTCCGGGCAGGTGCAATGAATTGCATATGCAAACTGAGATCTTTTTCTTTGAAAGTCCCAAATCTCCCTTCCTTGGGATCCACCAGTTGGATAAGAAGATGTTGAGCATAGACCTCAAGTGTAACAGAGTCAACTTCATACCCCATGGGCATGATCCAAACAATCCTATGTTCCACTGCTTCCATCAGACACTGATCCTTGTTGACCATGAAGCAAATGGTTTGTTGATACTTTTCAACAACCTCCTTAGGGATCCTTTCCCTACTCTTCATTGTTGTTTGGAAGGTTTTGAAGTATCCCTAGAGAGAATATATTATCGTGGTTGCGTCTCCAACTCCCCATATTCCTTCTTTGATCTGCATGGCCACCGGTCTATCATAGGACTATTGGACTTTTTCTTTTATACCGAGTATCTCATTCATGAAGAATAAGGCTAGGCGAATAAGAAGTGTACCATATTTAAATGTGTGCTTTTTATCTTGTTTGATCTTATTCAAATTTCTCAATAGGTCATTCAGGAGGGCAGTGCACATATCATACCTTTTGTCATCCTTAAGCATATGGTATGTAGAGTAAATAGTAGTATCGAAGACAGAGTTATACCTGTTGGATTGGTAAACCTTGTAACCGACTACCATTGATGCGAATTTTACATCATTCTCTAGAATGTTGTTAATGGTCATGGCTTTGCTATCAAACTTGGAACCCATGGTGGCTATCACAGTGTCATTCAATACCTTCCTCAAGTTTGGCACATCACCGGTTTTAGCTAGGTCAGTCACGGCACGGATCACCTGCTTGGTGATTTTGTGTGGCCTGTCAAGCCATATAAATTCATCATGTACTTGGATAAGAATGTACCAGATCCACTCCGCCTCATCAAACAACGGAAAATGCATGAACTATGAGAAACATGTTCTGAAGCACCTTGTATTCGAGTTTGAGATTTCCCAAACCACCAGCCAAATGCTTGTTGTATAGGTCCAACATGTCTGTGTTTCCAAGTTCCTCAAGATTGCAATGAATGTAAGGCCTGATATCTTCATTATGAAGCACACCGTAGGGCACCGATGCAAATGCACCTTATGTATCATCCTCAACCAACTTGAAAGGGTGTTTCTTGAAAACTGGTCACGTCCTATCCTTAATCTCAACCACCAATGGGGTAGAAACACCAGAAGTTGAAGCCATTTCAAATGCTAGGGTTTGTGAAAACAGAAAGCCTGAACAAATAAATACCTTGCTTAACAACCGGACGCTGAAATTCACTTAGGAGTCGCTGAAATCATTGTGGAGATTACCAAATTGCTTTTCTTTCATCTATACTCTATTCGCTTGATCGCATTGTGACAAATGAAACTTCAAAATGCACTTTTATCTTTGAAAACCTAATTTTCCACTATAATAAATGCAACAACGGGTTACCATGATTTTTATGTAATCGCATACTGGAGCATCGAGTCCTTTCTAAAACTTTCGATATCATCTGCATACATGATTTAATCCTTCTGCAAGCTTCCAGAATCGATTGCAGACCACCTAAGAGGGGGTTCGTAGAATATGCATGAAAAGCTCCCCCTAAGGCATAAAACCCTAGTTACCGGATGAAGATCCTGCACCAGATTCAGGCACAGACCCGATGTCAACATTAGATTCATTTTTTCTATCCCACATCTTCTCATGTTTCTCCTTGATCTCTTCTACCTTCTCTTTTCCCTTGTCATCTGATTTACTCTTGTCTACCAGAACACTATTCTTGTTTCTGCAATACTTTGCAATGTGACCAGTTTTGTTGCATGCTCGGTAAACAACATTGTTCTGCATAGGTCTGAAGTTCATCTAATTTGGTCTTGTCCTACACTGATTAGAAATATGTCCAAACATCCCACAAGCATAACATATTTTGTTTTGGAAGTTATTCATTACTGCTCTACACATATTTGACTTGTGACTGAAATTATTGTATATGAAACACTGACCGATAAAGGTAGGAATATTTTTCATGTTGTTCATTCCATTATTCATCCTACTTTTGAATTGATTTGCCATATGACCAAACTTATTGCAAGTAAAGAATCTACCATTGAATTTGTGAGCATTAGGTTGTCTTACCAGAGGATTCTTTCTCTTCTTCTGATCAGGTTTTGCAAGGCCTTGTCCAGATCCAAAGGATTCACCTTTTTCAAATCCAAGTCCTCGCATGTCCTTTCCATGTCTCTGACTTTCCAGCATCTCATCAAGCTTTGCTGAGTTGGCTTTGAATTTGTCTTTGCATTCATTAGCAGTAGCAAGTTCATCCCTTATGGTAGTAATTTGTCTCTCAAGCTCTTGACCATTATTCCTTGATTGTGTCAACTCAAGCTTCAACTAACCATTCTGATAGCTAAGCCTGAAACATTCATATGCTCTTTCCTTCAATGATTGTGCCAGATTTTCTTCATTTTTCTCTCAATCCTCAATCTCTTTGGTTAGCCTCATCACAATGGATTGCATCTCATTTTTCAAGGCAACATTCTCTCTTTCAAGCTTGTTAACTTCATCAGCTTTATCCTGGGATTTTGTGATACGATCTTCTTTCTCCTTCAGCTTATCCATCAATTCCTTCCTCTTCTCTCTAGATATGTTTTCTTGATCCTTCAGGTCATTAATGAAGTCATCAACAACATTCAGGTTCTTCTTCATAGTACAAATCTCATTTCTAGTTGTATCAAGATCCTCAAGTGCCACACTGAGTTGTCTCTGAAAACCAAAATCCATTGAATTAGTCTATCAGACCTTCCTCAAGCGGTTAAGATTCCTCCGAGGAACTAGGCTCTGATACCAATTGTTGGAATTAGGGATCACTGAGAGGGGGTGGTGAATTAGTGATCTATCAGTTAATAGATTTTCAAACTCAAGCACCAGATGCAAACACTTAAAACTGAAATGTAGAAACATGAAACAAACAACCACAAGATCATAACACCGGTATTTTTACGTGCAAACCCAAATGGGAAAAACCATAGTGGGATTTGAACCCACAATATTATTCCACTATGGTCAGTAGCAAAACAATATTACAAAATGGGAATGCACAGGCATTCAAGCTCACTGCCTAGAGCTTACTGCTCAATTACAATAACCTGGAAGGTTACAACCCTCAGGGAAGTCTCACTGACTTACAAGATAGTTACAATGATGAATTAGAATGTATGACCTCTGAAATAGCATCTACTATGCTTGGATGAGTTCCGGTTAAGTGCTAAAACACTGATTGGATCACCTTCTTTGTTCTGCTCTGTTTTGCCCTATTCTCTGCCTTAGTTAGCTACCAGATCAAGAATGTGCATGTGAAACTGCGCCAAAACGGATTCTCGATCACCTCTTGCTCACATACAATCTCACCATACATCAAAAAGTTTGCAAACACCACACTTATATACCGACAACCACAAAATAGGTCATACATCATGCTGGCTTGAAGGTGTAACGTGTAGTCACATGTCGGCTTGTCCGGATCCAAAAGGATAAATGCGGATCACCAAAACAATAGTGAAATGATGTGTCTAAGTTGACCCAATCATCCCAAACACGCTTCAATGCACTGCAATCACCGGAAAGCTTCCAGACCTAAAAAAACTTTGTTCTACCTGGAATACCAGTTAATACCAACTTCCGGATAAGAATAATTACAGAGTTGCCATCAATGACAACCCTAAACCAATAATCATCCACTAGAAACCACCAGCAATCACTGGATGAGTGTCAATTGGCAACAATAAATGCATCGAAAGACACTTGGTTTAATGACAAAGTTCATGTTGTAAGTGACAACTAACATGAGAACATTTGAATAGTGCCTCTCAAAGCATTTAGCCTCACTTAAATAATAGTTGTTCTTGCCTTTTATTCTACAAAGGGCTTCAAGATGAAGAAGGGATGACTCCTTATAAATTGAATAGCGTATTATGCATTTGTTGAATTCAGCATATTCTTTTGGATAAGTGAAGGAAATAAGTGCATATTGTCGAAAGGCACTTGATTTAATGACAAAGTCCATGTTGTAAGCACCTAGATAATACTAAACTCAAATCTTGTACAATAAAAAAAAAAGTACATATTAAATAAAATACTTTAATAAATAGAACTTATGCTATGTAATACTTAATAAAATAGACACTTATGTCTAATAATCAATATTGCTCCAAATATCATAAAAATGAAAAGATATAAACAATATTGCTCCAAATATCATAGAAATGAAAAGATATAAACAGTATTGTTATACCCTCCCAGGTAGAAATTTTCTCCAAGGATTATAGAGGCCATGATGGCATCAGCAATAGTCTGTACAGGTTGATAGACTGCAACAAACACAGGCCCTCCTCTGTCTATGCACCATATCTGAACAGAGAAGGCTATACCAGAAGCAACAAATCCCTGCATCAATTTTTAGAATATCTCCCTGTGGGTAGTCAAAATATCTGCAATAATGTACTAGGATATATATGGTATCTATGGTCACAGCATATAGAATGGTGAATTATTCTCCTCCAGAATGTATCTTCCAGCGCTTCAGATCTGTCTCTAGAAAGGCTGCAATGACCAGAAACTAGATGACTCCAAAAAAGAAAGTGAAAGATGTGATTGACAGATGTGCTGGGTATTTTTTGAGGACTGGTCCCTGCATCATGAACGATATGCATACATCACTATATTTTTTATTGAGCCATATATCTTACCATCTGGCTTGTGGTGTAATATCAATACACAATCTATACCCTGGATGTATTTTACAAGTTACTCCCACCATATTTATGTACTGCAACTGTTATATCGTTCATGATGCAGGGACCAGTCCTCAAAAAATACCCAGCATGTCTGTCAATCGCATCTTTCACTTTCTTTTTTGGAGTCATCTAGTTTCTGATCAATCGCATCTTTCACTTTCTTTTTTGGAGTCATCTAGTTTCTGATCATTGCAGCTTTTCTAGAGACAGATCTGGAGCGCTGGAAGATACACTCTGGAGGAGAATAGTTCACCATTCTATGTGCTGTGAGCATAGATACCATTACCATATATATTATACTACATTATTGCATATATCTTGGCTACCCATATGGAGATATTCTAACCATGATGCAGGGCTTTGTTGCTTCTGGTAGTGCTTATGGAAAAATGATCTAAATTAAGTCTAAAAGCATATAAACACATCTTTGTTGGTTATATTGAGATGTAAAGGTTATAAGTTTCGGAATTTATCAATTTAGAAAATGGTCAATTTCAGAGATGTGATTTTTATGAAGTTTAAAGTATTTTTATATTGTAGGTAATCAAAGGAAATAGAAAATTTTGAGACCAAAACAAAAATGTAATAAGATATACATGTTGAAGAACACGATTATGGATTAGAGGATGGGGATGAAGACGAGGGTTCAGATGAGGACTCTAGGAATGACAAGGTTGTAAAAGAACACGTAGATCTCCTTTTATTCCTATCTTGAGATGATCCATGAGACAATAGAATCTAGTTGATATGTATAACCCATCATATTTATATTGTGTATTTTCTTTGTTATGTACTGATGGTGAATCAAGATCTCATAGGAAGGCTATTCCTTCATAGGATACTAAGTCTTAGATGCAATCCATGCAAGAGAAGATGATGGCCTTAGATAAATGTGTCACCTAAGATCTTGTCACTTTACTTGATCAGGGAATAAATCCCAGTGATTACAGGTGGGTGTATAAAAATGAAGATTGAAGTAGATGGATAGCTAGAGTGTTACAAAGTCAAATTGGTGGTTAAGAGCTATTCCTAAAGAGAGGGAGTTGATTTAGGCAAAATATTATCTCTTGTTAATACATTATCTTATATTAGATTATTATTATTAATTGCGACAACTTATGATTTTGAGATTGAAAAAATGGAGGTCAAGTCTACTTTCTTATATGGGGAACTTAAGAAAGATATCTATATGTGACAACTTAACAACTTTGTTGTGAAGGGGAATTAACATTTTTTCATTGGTTGAAATGGTTATTGTATGTTCTAAAATAGTCACCTCAGATGTGGTACTAGAAGTTTTATGTGTGTGTATTGAGTTTTGGTTTTGTTAGAGTAAGGAGGATAATTGTGTTTATGTTAAAATTATTGATGGCTTGATTCTAATCACTATATCGTATGTCTATGACATGTTTATTTGTAACAATAAGGTGATGATTGGAGAGCTCAAAAATTAACTTTTCGGCATATTTGATCTATAAATGATTTTTGGGGGATGTAAAATATATTCTTGGTATTGAGATTAGTAGGGATCGGGTTTATACAAATTTTTGGTTAAGTCAAAGTAACTATGTAGATATCATTTTATAGTAGTTCAATATGCATGATTGCAAACTTGTGAGTATTTCTCTTTCCATTTTCGCTAAGCTTTCATTAGATATGTGTTCCAAATTGGATGATAATTTGGAGGATGTGTTTAATGTGTTTAATGCTAGTCTTGTTGGAAGCCAAATGTATGCAATGGTTTACTCTAGACTAGATAGTTCTCAAGTAGTGGATTTTGGCAGGTTTATGTATAACCTTGATAAAGACTATTGGGCTTATGTTAAGAGGGTGTTTATAATTTTATGGGAAACTTGTGATTATTGTTTATGTTATTAAGGTGCTAATGATGTTTTCTAAGGCATTGGACATATAGGGGTGTGTTGATGCAAATGAGTAGTGTCATTTTTAATCCTTTTGGGTGTTTTCATATTGATTTCTTGGCCTATGGTTTTGTTCCCAATGTAATTGTAACACTACCTTTATACGTTCCTATTAAAATCTGCACATGTTTGAGGGGTTTTTATAGTAAAATTTATAGTGAGTTTAAATGGGGCTACTAGAATGCTATCAAATTGAGTGAAAAAGTGTGTTGCATATGTACTCTTTTTTTGAAGATTGATACATACTTGTCTCTTTCTTTGATGGTTGAGCTTTTTGTGCAAGGTTTTTTCCATGTGCATTTGGCGTCATGTGTTTATTTATCATAGTTTATTGATTTATATTTTCTTCCATATAATCTCTTAATAGAAAATTTGATGTTGCAATAATAAAAATTATTACATACTCATGCAAGTGATAACATTTGTAATTGTTTATTTTAAGAATAGACATAAGTAACTCCTATATTTTACACACATTTTACAATGCCATAATTAATATGGATAGTGTTTGGAGAGTGTCATAACCTTCTCTTCTGAAATCCACACTCAATTCTAGGAATGTGCTAATATCAAAAAATCATATTACATTTTGTTTTACCTATGTTCCATTACATCAAATGTTGAACCCTTAATGTAATAAAATATTACAACTTGAATTTTCAAAAGTTTGCAAGGTCAATATTACCTAGGTCCAATACCTAGTAGTGATTAGAGGGGATGGTTTCCACTTTCTTACTACTCTCTTATATCCTCTTAATGGTATGAGTGGCCCCCTTGGTAGCTATAAC
This sequence comes from Cryptomeria japonica, assembly GCF_030272615.1. Classification (NCBI taxonomy): domain Eukaryota; kingdom Viridiplantae; phylum Streptophyta; class Pinopsida; order Cupressales; family Cupressaceae; genus Cryptomeria; species Cryptomeria japonica. Next base: position 476,735,847 of record NC_081410.1, on the reverse strand, counting down.
AAGCTTAATTGTCTAGCTCTTTCTATTCATTGCTAGGGAATTCTTAATTTCATCAATTTGTACTAGGATGTGCAACCTGAAGAGGATGTTGAGGATGGGGAGGACACTACTCTCACTAGTTACAAGCCTATGGATGATGGGCATAGCCTACATTAAGAGGAGGGGGTGACCCTAATGAGTAAGAGCCCCTCCCTTTGCCAATTTAAAAGGTCTTGTTACATAAGTTTGTTTTGAACTTGATGAAGTTTGATATTTTAATATTGTAGATGGACATTTCCTTTTTGAGATTGAGTTTATTGTTGCAATTGTTTCCTTTTTGGTTTTGTATGATTCTTCATTTGTTTATTTTTCTATATTTTTTATCTTTTAAGTATGATGCCATTCTATGTGCATATAACCATAAATATACATATACATATACATATACATAATGCACAATATTAAATTTGGGTTTCTCCATGGTGAATATCTTGTGTTATCTTTTATATGTGATGCACTTATTTACTTATGCTTAATTCTTGTAAATTGTTAATGACTAAATAACAATGAAATATGGAAAATATGAACATATTCAATCTTCTTCAATGACTGTATGATGTTTAAAAATTAACCATAGATTTGTAAGATCATCATAATTTACAGCTTTCAATAGTGTTTAGCTGATCATAAGTCTTGTGTGCACCAAGATGTTCTATATGATACTTAGGTTAATGAACTATGCAACCAAATATTTATACTGCTTATGGATCTAAAAAACTCTTTTATCATTACATCAAAAGATTAGTCTTAAGATTTATATTATTATAAAGGATTTGTTTTATTTTGTTGGTTTCAGTCTCTCTTCTTGTGAGACTCATTTCATTCGCCTTTTTGGCTGCTTTGTAATTGAGTTTGGGCCCTTCTCATGTATTTACCAAAACAATATTATAGAGGATTTAACTATAAGCATTTTCTTCTTTTGTCTAACAATTGTTTCAGCAACATAGTTATAGTGAATGGCTCTAATCTACCATGAGAGAAGGCAATAAGGAAGCCAATCAGTTTTTGGTAAATATAACTCTTTGAAGTATTCACAATTTCATTCAACTTTGTCTTGTAGTAGATGACTGCTAGTCAAGATATGATTTGTAACGTTTTGCAAGATAATATAAATGCTTAAAGTTCTATTGCCCTTGGAGAAGTGGGATTTGGAACAAGAGTCCATACACAATCATTGTATGCATATTTAATGATAAACCTAAACATACTATAGGATTATGAGGGAGGACAACTCACATCAAAATGTATGAATGATGCCTCTCAAAGCATTTAGCCTAACTTAAACGGTAATAGATCTTACTTTTTATTTCTACAAAGGGCTTCAAGATGGAGAAGGAATGCCTCCTTGTAGATTGAATAGTGTATTATGCATTTGTTGGGTTAAGCATACTTCTTTTAGATAAGCGAAGAAAATAAATGCATATTGTCAAAAGACACTTAATTTAATGATAAAGTTTATGTTGTAGACACCTAAATGATATTGAATTCAAATCTTCTACAATAAAAAACAATGTTTATATTAGATAAAATACTTTATAATACTTATAACTTTAAGCTAAAATAAAATTCTTAAAAGGAGATCGATGCATTTAAATTTTGGAATTCGTTTCCCAAAGCACCCTTGGATGCTAAATATCATACAGTAAACTATAATCGAAGCTATCATGGCAGAGAAAGTAAGGTCTAGAAGAATAGTATATGCAAATGAAAAGGATGGCTCCAATGATCACACATAGTAAACTAATTGAGTGACATAACAGATCATATTTTAATAATCTTCTCGTTATGAGGTAAGAAGAAAATCCCAACTCCCAAAATCAGATACTAATGGAAGAGAAAATTCATATAAGAAATTAGCACTCAAATACATAACCACTTCAACGCTTTGTTGCTATAAAGCCAGGTTAATCTGCTTTTTGTAACAACAATAAGCCTGTGTGCTTATATACTATACATAAAAACACACTATATCTGATAAGATTGCTCAGAAGGCAACAAGAAGCTTCCTTCCCCATGGAGTTTACATTGGTGAGAAACCCAATTGGAGAGCACTTCAACATCAAGCTTATTATTATAACTAGCACACAGGAAAACAGGTTGACATCAAGTATTGAGCACAAATTAGTGCCTGACTTTGACAGTCATAACGGAGATCTATAATAGCTGTATACATGCTACTGTAATTTGATCAGTGCTTGTGATGGCAAGTCGGGTATGCCTGTGATCTCATGGTGTTCAGGGCTCCTTTAAAGAAGGATCAGTAATATCAACTGAATTGTAACTTGTGTCAAGAAGAGGTTGGGTTAGGGTAGATGAAGCAGTTTTGATGCTACTTCCTATGGTTAAAATTGCTGTTTCATCATGGACTGATTGATTTTGATGGATGTCTGTGGAGGATTTATCCACAAGTTTCATTCTTTTCTCTTCATTTTTCCCCCATAGTACAAGGTAGAGGCCAAGTATGATAAGAATTGCTCCAAATATCCTGAAAAAAGAAGAAGAGGAAATCAGGTTGCTACCATGTAGACAATATATCATAGAAATGCAAAGATATAAACACTATTATTATATTTGGAAGAGTAGTTTCTGGATTAGAATGTGTGGTAGCCTTTGTATCAACGTTTCTGATCATGTTTTATGATCCATCATCATTTTGTTTTCTGATTATTTTGTTTTCTGATAGCATTCAATCATTCTGATGGAGCATAGAACATGATCTGAAACGTTGATGAAAAACTACCACACAATCTAATCCAAAAACTGCTTCCAAATCTAATGGATTGTAGATACTTAATGTCTTCAATATTGTTATACCCTCCCAGGTAGAAATTTTCTCCAAGGATGATAGAGGCCATGATGGCAACAGCAATAGTCTGTACAGGTTGATAGACTGCAACAAACACAGGCCCTCCTCTGTCTATGCACCATATCTGAACAGAGAAGGCTATACCAGAAGCAACAAATCCCTGCATCAATACCATTATAAGTTCATGGTTAGAATATCTTCTTGTGGGTAGTCAAAATATCTGCAATAATGTACTAGGATATATGCGGTATCTGTGCTCACAGCATATAAAATGGTAAATAATTCTCCTCCAGAATGTATCTTCCAGCGCTCCAGATCTGTCTCTAAAAAGGCTGCAATGATCAAAAACTGAATGACTCCAAAAAAGCAAGTGAAAGATGTGACTGACAGACGTGCTGGGTATTTTTTGAGAACTGGTGCCTGCATCATGAACGATATGCATACATGATTACACTACATTTTTTATTAAACCATATATTTTACCATTTGACTTGTGGTGAAATATCAACACATAATCAATATATATCGTTGGATGTATGTTACAACTTACTCCCACCAGATTTATGTACTACAACTACTATACATCTGGATTCATCCTTTATTTCTCACATATAAGTGTTCTAATTTTTAAGTTAGATTTGAATCGTCCAAAACAAAAGTTTATATTATTGCGCTTAGTTTCGGGTATGTGAGTTTATTTCTTCAACGTTTCAGATCAAACTTCATGATTCATAATCAGGAAGAAGAGAGAGAGACAAGAGAATAGAATTGATACTAGAAATGTCTAAGATGGATCATGAAGTTTGAACCGAAACATAGAAGTTTGATCCGAAATATAGAGAAAAATAAACTCACACATTTGATACCAGAAACTAAGCACAATAACATTATTGACTGTGGAAATCTTATAACTACAAACGTTTATATTACCTGTATAACAATCCAACCTGACCAGGCCAAACAGTTTCCAAGGAGGTAAATGCATCCAAGAGTCCAGTTCTCAGATTTTGAGGACAGACCAGGATCTTGGAATGCTTGAAAATGATTACCAATGGTAAAACCTTGCTGAAACAGCCCAGATATGGGAGGACCTTTGTAAAGTGTGATGATGGTTGCACCACCCACACATAATACAGTCCCTGCAATTTTTGCCAAGCCATCTCTTCTCTTAATGTGGACTTCTTCCAGCCTATTGAAAGCACATAGAATGGATTAGAATATATAGCCTTCTCTGATTTGTTTTTTCTTAAATTCAAAAGCCACTTGCAATATTCAGTGAATTTTACCTCAGAGATGCTGCCATGATAAATGTAATTGCAGGTACAGAATTTTGTATGGCTGATGCAAACGTTGGAGATGTGTAGTAGAGGCCCAAGAGGTAAAATCCTTGATTGGCAGTTATTCTGTCATACAATTGCAGTTATAAAAAAATGCTTTTCTTCTAAATTTGCCTATATCTAAGCTGAATACACTTATTACATAGTTGGTAACTTAACCAGCTGTGAATACAACTGTGCTTCACTCACCCACATAATGCAAGGAGGAAAAACTGAATCAAGAGAGAGCATGTTAGAGGTGGACGTTGGCTCCTGCACATGTGAAACAGTTCAGCCATACAATAAAAACACATGAACCATTATGGCTGACCTACATAGCAGCATGAGAAAATCAAATAAAAATCATTCGTAGTTGACACAGACACTGATTTGTTAGTTATGAATGGTTTAGATACATATTATAAATTGGTTATAAGTCTTTCTTAGCAACTGACAATACATGTGCAAAACAATAGAAACTATTCTCCTTCTTAAGGAAATGGCTGGTAGCAGGTATTCCACAAGAGGGCTTTTTTTTCCTCTGCATTTAGAATATGTTAGAAACAGTATAGTGAATCAGCTTACTTCTCCAGGAAGAAAGCAAAAGGTCCAAGAAGCATCAAGGCAATGATGTTCCTGTAAACTGGAAACACCACCTTGCTTACTCCCATATTTAGAGCTGCTCTTGAAACAATATGAAACCCTGCATACCCAAATTGCAGAGCAAGCATGGCTGCATGCAGCTTCACCCTTTCAGATACAACAAAATTGCATCTCTGAATCATGTTGCTAGCCATCTTGATGAAATTGGACCTTGCAGATTCAAGCTATTGAACCCTAACACATGAAAACTATACAATTTATCAGTATCACTTACCCTAGATCAAATCTAAATCTAGAACTAGCATACATGTTCAAACCTTCTTTGAGGTTGCCCAAACTAAAACCAAAACCTTTATACAACACAAGCATGATTTCACATATTAATCTGCAAAACCTAAATGTGAGTGCCTACTTGACAATACCTTGAGCTTATACTGCTAGACTACTACTCTATTGGATTGAATCACAAAGATGCAGGAGGAGTGAATCTCCATAGACACAAGACTTGGTGAAGATTAGTCTTAGATAGACCATCTTTTAAAGAAGAAACTACAGTATATTCAAACTATTTGGAAGAGAAGAAGGTACAATACATCAAATCCTTGTGAGAACATATACAGTGTCCTTGTTGTCTTCTTGTCCATTACCTATGATTAGACAAGCAATTGAAGCAGAACAATTGAAGCAGAACAGTGAAAAATATTTGGAGTTTGGGATGATGAATGGTTGTGCTACATATCATCATACCCTCAAGAGTTGATATGTCATTTCCATGACTTAAGTTGGAAATGAAAAAGTTGTAACCGACCAGAGCAGACCCACAACTTGGGCCACCCTTCATTTCAACACCAACATTTTCTTCTTGTTTATTTCCCTTGCCTTCTTTCACGCAACTGGATTTTCTTCATAAGTATGAAAAAACTAGTGGAGAGCCTCTTTCCAAGCCATTTGCTTTTTCTGTCATGCCCTTTTTGAGATCTCTTGCTGTATAATATCCAAATGACAGTTGTCTTGTCTTCCTGTTACTTGGTTGACTTACAATTTTGTGTAGTCTATTATTTGATTAAAGGAAAGCTATGAGTCCCACCCACTTTGACTGCCTACACATCCATATAAAATATATTCTATGGGCTCAAGTTTGACTATGGATTATTGAGAAAAAACTACCATACTAATCAAAATCACACGTAAAATATAGATGTTTATAAGGTAATGTGAGATTTTAAGTGAATTTGTAGTTTAATATGGCAAGGAATAAAACAATCAGTTGAAAATGAAAATGGAAATAGATCTTTTTTAGAATTTATAATATAGGCAATTTATTTTTGGGAAACAATTATCCAATCTTTAGGATGCATTAATAATGTGCAAGTCAACAGAAGTTATAGCGTATGAGGGTAACTTATGCATTGGTGCATCGTAGGAGCTAGATAGCTATTTTCTGTTTTAGGGTCTACAAATGAATATTATAAATTAAAATTATAGAAATAGTAAAATAATAAAGAGAATCAGGTTAATTAGTTCTAAAATTTGATGGAAATTTTTCTTAAGATTTGATAATGAATATTTTATTGATAGTAGTATTTTTCTATTTCATCTTCACATTTAACAATTAGATTGTATCTAACCATTTCTAGTCAGTTATAAAAGTAGAAGTATCTAAGTCTAAAGCAATCCTACAACTGCAAAATCAATTTTGACATTGACAAAAGATCGCTTCTATCTTAGGGGAACATCTCAAGTGTTCTAATGCTAGGCACTATCATTAAGGGAATAAATATGGGATAGGGTCCATTCAAGTTGGTTATTTCTAATTTTAAACAAGATGTAAAAAACAAAAAAATATTATTAGAGAGGAGCATACCTTCCAAATCATGTGATTTCCACATAATGGCTAGACCACTAGATGTGCCTTTAGTGTCCACAATTCAATAAACTAAGCATAGGGCCAGATGTTCTTGCTAGCTCTCTTAAAAGCTTCTAGAATCATCTTTGTTTCTTGAATAAAAACAATATTTGGTCTAATACCCTTAATGATATCTTTCAGGATATATTTTTCTATGGGGACTACTTAGTCCCCTTATATTTCATGATATGATGATAATTTTTTACTCCTTTTGGAGATAGTTTTCTATAGGGTCTTTTGCCTACCATTAGCAACTCCCCTATCCATTACCTATGTTGGCAATTGACACTCATCTCATGGATTCTAGTGCATGGATAATGAATTAGAGTTGTCATTGATGACAACTCTCCTTGGAAATCCTATTTGGTAGTCATGGTTTTTGGTAACCGGTAGAGAAAGTGGTCTGGTAATCTGTCACCGGTATGTCAGGATAAGCAAAGCACTTTTGGTCGAGAGTCTTTGTGGTGATTGCAGTGGTCAGATTCGTGCATGGGATGATAGGGCCAACATGTAGAAATCATTTTGACATTATTTGGTTGATCCACATATGTTTTAGTGATCCGGTCTAAGTCGACACCCGGTTACACGTTACATTGCATATTGTGCTTGGTCGACTTGATGAATGTCTTATTTTGTGATTGCGGATATATATGACCGATGTAGAAGATATTTTTGGGTGATGATATGAGGGAGTGGTGATCGAGAAACCTATTTGGTGCAGTTTCACGTGCACATTCTTGATCTGGTAGGTGACTAAGAAGCAAAATAGGGCAGAGTTACAGAGGTGCTACAGTCAGACTTTTTTCACTTAACCGAAACTCATCCAGGCATTGTTTGATGCTATTTTGAAGTTCAATCATTGTAGTTATCATTGTTAATGATATGTAAGTTAGTGAGACTTCTATATTGTAATTGAACCTTTGGTTCTAGGCAGTGTGCCTGAATGCAAGTGCATTCCCCTTATGTAATATTTATGTATTGTGGGTTCCAATCCCACCGTGGTTTTTCTCTTTCTGGGTTTCCACGTAAAAATCCCGGTGTTATGATTTTGTGGTTGATTATCTTGTGTTTCTGCACTTTACTTTCTTGCATTTGCTTCTGGTGGTCTGAGAATAAGTTTGAAAGTTTATTTACTGGTAGAACACTGATTCACCCCCCTCTCAGTGTTCCTTGATTTCAACATACCTATTGTCTGGACTCCTTGTATGATTTATTTAGTGGTTTGGAATCCTTTTCGATACCCACAAATTTTGTGATTTCTTTCTCTTTTTTCTATGAGGAAATGTGAGTGATTAATCCTTTCAAATTAGAGTTCAAAGTTCTAGAACTAAATCCTTCTTATAAGGTTCTCACATCCTTAGGGGTGGAGTGAGTTGTTTTTTTCAAGGCTCCCATAACCTTAGAAATGGCTATTAAATAGAGGCCATTGGAGGCCCAAAATTCATTTTCAACTTGAGCCATACCAAGGTTGAGATTTGATTCAACATTAGAACCAAGCTACAATTTGATAGTTCTATCCATCGTGGATATGTTCGCATGAATGACTTGTTCACTTAAGTTACCTTGAGAGGGTTTTGGGATATCACCTAATTTAAGAGGATCCACATGGAAGGATCCTTCATCGTGATAAACATTAGAATCAACATCCAAAGAAAGTTTTGGCTTGGAGCACTTATCCTACACTAGAATATTCTAAAGAATAACTAGTTCACCTACCCCTTCTATGGGGTTTGAGGTTCACCTACCTAATTAGGAATTGAAAGGTGGGTTCCTTTAGGAGATCTACAAAATCCTCTAAGAATCTTAATCCTTCTATGTTGGAATAGAGTTATTCTTCTTGGCCAAAGTTAGGTGACCAATGTGAGAGAACTTTTAGAAAAATAGAATTGAATTTGCACAAACAATTTCTTGCAGCCTTTTCCAAAACTTAGATTCAAATGTGATGGAGGTGGGAAGGATTTTGTGGGGTTCCACATTCACACAAAATCTCTAAGAAAAAATATATCTTCTTTGATTCTTGGTAACGTTATCAAGTGAGAAGAAATGAAAAAAAGTATTGTCTATTCGTACTATAATTTCCTCATTCCAAACTTCCAGAGGGGAACTTAGGAATCTAACCCAAGTATGAACTAATATAGAGAGGGAATTAGAGAGATTGAAACTGGGACACCATTTATAAAGGACTAGGGTTTTCTTTCTCTTAAAGAAATGACCTCGAATAATGATATTAAGGCAATCATTGACAAGAGATAAAAATGAGTAAAAAAATTCTTTAGGCACGGCTAAAACATTGCCATTACCTTTGATCACCCATTTATGAATCATTTCAATGTTAAGTTGTTTAGAATAGAATTTTACAATGAGAAAATTGTCCATCTTTGCAATTGTCTTATCTATTGTCTAGTATTTGACTTTAAGACATGCACCTTCCTCAAGATAAACAATATTTACACCATTATTACAAATCTTTTCTCAATGGCTCTTGAAGAGATCATTCTAGACACTTTATCCAATGAAGGAAAAAATAAAAGAGTTCTTTTGGGAAGATACAATTCAAAGTAGAGGACTCACTAGGATATCCTTTTTGAAGATTCAAAGAACTAGACCCACCAAGAGTATTAGCTATTACCTTCATATTTAATGGAGGCTCTAGGATTCCTTTTGCATTAGAACCAATATTTTTTCATCCATCACTTTGTGATTCCCACGTAATTTTTTTCTAAATATTAATAGTTGTCCAAGGAAGCATTTTTCTGGTTACATTATTTAAGAACTCTTGAGTACATTTATTATAAGACACAATAAAATCACACCATTTAGACATTAATCCAATCATGTGAGTGAATCTATAACATCCCAAGCCACATGCTTAGTATGTTAATGGATAAAACATGGACCAATATATAATTTTAAAATAAAATGGCATTAATTAAAGCACTCAACATTAATGCATGCCCATGATATCATGACAACATGTGAGAGGATACTTAACATGCATCTTGATGCACAATCATGGTGTCACAAAAATAAGACTTGACATACCAAAAGTTAGAAAAACATGGCTGACACCAAAGATGAGATATGGGAAAAGTTCAAGATTCCCAAAACCACTATAATATCCCACAAACTTCACTACAAAACCATCCCATAAATCCCATTGGAATTCAACACAAAGAAAAATCACTAGCAAGGCTTAGCATTTTTATCAAAGGCCATCCAAAGCCTTTGACTCCTAAAATGTAGTAGGACACCACCAAGTCCAATAGCAACATCATACTTTTTCTAGGGCCAATATCCTAGTATCAGAATTCCCAAGAGTCAACACCACCGATTTCCATTGAATTTCATGAAGGTTTGATGCCTTGGTATCAACTATATGGAAGTCTAATACCTTAATATCAAACTCCACCAAAGTTTGATACCAACTAAACTATATCAAACTTATGTAAAGTCCAATACACTCACACCTCATTTTAAACTTCTTTAAATTTTGGTACCCAAAAACTCGGTATTAGACTTCTTTGAAGTCTGATACATTAACACCAAGTAGCGAATTTCTCCAAAATTTGATACTCGAAACCCCTAGCATTGGGATTTTCAAAAGTTTGATACCCTAACAAAATTGTACAAAATAATATAGGAATGGAACAATTTGATATCACACTTCATACAATTTTAATATCAAAGTTCAATACCCCCACAAAAGAGAAGATAAGACATTAAGTCATGAACCATTCTAGCACTGGACTTCTCACGAGTCCAATACCTTGACACAAAGGCCTAAAAAAGACCATGGGGGCTTCACTTAGTGAACCTGGGTTATAGCACGTGCGTTTATGACATACTAAAGAATCCCCCTATTTTCAAAAAATATTGCCCTAAACTCCTTTTTTGTCACCCCCTCCCAATACATAGATTGAATTTAAAGCCCCCCTGTTTTCACCAAATATTGCATTTTTTCATAGCCCAAATTAAAAACCCCCCTATTTAATCAAATAGGCAATATGTTGAGCTCAATTTTTGAGATATTAAACCCCCCAATATGAATGCACGTGATATAATATTGCCTAGCTAGTGAAGCCCCTGCGAAAAAGATAAAGGAACAAAAAGTATTAGTATCAAACTTCTTACAAGTTTGATATCTTGATACAAGACACAAAAGAGATTAAGGCACATATGAACCAATAGGCCCAACTTCCAAACTTAATGAGGCATAACTTCTTTAATTTATGAACTATTATAAGGGTGATCTCACAATAGTGGGCTACACTTTTTGACCATACTTGACATTGAAATCAACATTTTGAACTAAATATTCACTTTTTGACACTCATATTAGCTAAACTGTTAGGAATTTGAAGATGATGCGAACTAGTGATTTGTGAGATTTTGTCTATAGATTTTAAATGTATTTTTTAAAAAAATATTGGAATCATATTGTAATTTTTTGTGTCTCCTTTGATAACTAGTTAAATTAATATTAAACAACATTTTTTATAAAGTGATGTGTATGATGTCCCACATAACTTTTTGAATTTAGATTGTTAACACTAATATCTAGTGCTTGCATTTGGTTTCATAACGTTTTGTTGAATTATTTATTTTAATTAAGTTTTGAAGTCAAATCAATTATAATTTAGACATAGGTGTGTGATATCTAGCATAAGTTGTTTTGTATGCATCAAAATTCTTTTTTTTTTGTTAGAACAAGGACATCAATACCTAGTGCCTAGATATTTTAAAGATTTTTTTAGTAATTTACTAGTTCTCCACGTGTACAATAGATAACTTGACATTTAATGAAAAGCCAATGTTTAGTAAAACTAAAAAAAAATCATAATAAAACCAAAATATATTAAAATTATACTTGTTGGAAAGCTAGTTTCAAGGACTACAATTTTGCAACTTGGTTTGTCAAGTTGATTTTGTTTGAACCTTCAACCTGAGCTTTGAAACCCAAAAATATGTATAAAGTTGCAAGGGGAGGGTGGAAAGTGAAAATTTATGATTTGCATTCTTCAAAAGGCTCTTTGAGCAAAGACCCTAATATGACTTAAACAACATGGTTAACAACCACCTTCAAAGGAAGGGGCCCCAATTAAAATAATACTAATAAAAATTTAACGACCGATTTTTGTTTGAAGGCATTGCTGACCTTTTTCTTCTTAATATTTTTATTTCCTAGTGCATATAAATAGGAAATTATTTTTCATTTTCTAAAATTAATATGGAAAGATAAATTTGTTTTTTTGTTCTATAAGGCAAACTTTGGAGAAGAAAATCTTTGAGAGAGGAATCATAGAGTTATATTTTACATAGAAGGATATGGAACACAAAAGGAAAAGTCAAAATAAGAGTGCACAAAAGAATTCAGTGGAAAAAGCACAAAGATTACATGAAGAAAGAATGCAAAGATAATATAGACAAAAACAAGGTATGTATATTTTCTTTTCTATTTAATATTATTCCAAAAATGTAAATTTTTAGTAGAAAACAAATTGTCATTTAATCTAGGTCACTTGATTTATGCTTAAATTTATACGTGCTTTGATTTCATGTAGTAGGATGTCATTTAGTTTAAGCCATTCCTCATTTTTGGCTATAATCCCCACCCCTCTACCTAAAGATCACTACCTACCTATCTCTCTTTCTCTCTCACACACCCACTCTCTTTACCTCTACCTCTCCCTCCCTCCTTACCTACCTATCTCCCTCCCTCTCTCTATCCCTCTCCCTCTCCCCAACCCTCTCTCTCAATCTATTTCTCTCCTTCCTTATCTACTCTTTTTCTCACATCTCTCTCTCTCTCTCTCTCTCTCTCTCTCTCTCTCTCTCTCTCTCTCTCTCTCTCTCTCTCTCTCTCTCTCTCTCTCTCTCTCTCTCTCTCTCTCTCTCTCTCTCTCTCTCTCTCCCTTTTTACCTCTCTCCCTCCAAAGTTCCCTCTCTAACTTTATTTATACTTCTCTATCTCTCTTAATATCTTTAACTTTATTTATACTTCTCTATCTCTCTTAATATGTCTATCTCCCTCTATATATATCTCCACCTCTCTATCTATCTTAAAGTGTCTCTCTCCCTCTATAGAGATCATTATCTCTCTAAAAGACCTCTAACTCTCATTACCTATGTCTCTCCCTCCCCCTCTAGTTATTTTTCAAGCACCTCTATCTTTGTCTTTCTCTAAATAGGATTTCTTGAACTTCACTATTATGGTTAAATCATAATTGTGTGAAATATATCAAGAAATGGACAAAATTTGGTTGATACCTGGTTAAGGTTGCAAAATTTTTGGTTGACATATTAGATGAATAGGATTAGCTAGGTTGAAAATAAAATATGGGATAAAGAAAGATTTTATTGGTGAATAATGTAGGCTAGGCATAGGGGAAGGATAAATAAGGAGAGATAGAAATAGGTCAATAGGGTGAACTATGCTAAGGTGATGAGGTATGGGGATGATAAGATAATGGGAAACAAAGAATACTATGACCAGGTGATGAAATTAGATTACGAGGGAGGAATTGATCATAATTTTAGCTAGGAGAAAATTATGGGTAAGAAGGTGAATGCATAGATAATGAAAGGAAAAGATTACTAAGATTATGGTGATAGGGTGAATGAGGATCTAGCGTAATGGGATGAGACTAGAAGGGGATAATGGGACAAGATCAAGAGGGGATAGTGGAATATAGGAAAAAATAAGAGAGGGTAATAAGATGGGAATAGAAGGGGATAATGGAACATATGGTGTACTAGTAGAGAATAATGAAATGGGCTAGGAGGAAATAATAAAAAATTATAAAAAAGAGGTGTACAAAAAAATACCATACAACTTTCTAAGCTAAATGAAATGGTCATAAGGGTGGCATTATCAACCTGTGAAATTTGGTCCACTGTCAACACCTATCAAACCCCACAAAAATATACATTGATAAGCTAACATATGTTATAAAATATTATTTTAAATTCATGGTCTTATTTTATTTTGACATATAAATTTTTACCTTTGATGAAGATACATGTGCACAAGTTGTGGTAGGAATGGTCGGTGATATACCAAAATCCACTCCTACATCCTAAAATGCATAATATTTGCATTAGTTTAATTCATTCTATATTTAAAAAATCAATTTACATTTAGAAATTTGAAGTAAGTAATAAATATTTTTTTATAAATTCAATCCAACATACCTGTGTCTGAGTGCCAAACACTTGATCCATCAAGTTATTTGTGAGCACCATATCATCTGGTGCACTTACCTGATATCTAATCCCATAATGTGAACATGCATGGGAGCTCGAACTATCTACATGTGTATCAATATCTATCCCAAAGCATAGATGGTAACAACTGGAGAACCTGTGAGAGATAGGTACACTTATAGAGGTAGGATGGTTGAGTTGTTGCATCATCATCTAGGCCAAGAGGTTGGGATTACTTTGTGCCATGTTGGATGATGGTGTCAATCAATGTGGCAGTTGCCTGAAGAGTTTGTACCTCCATAAAATCCATTAGAGATACTAGGATTGTGACATGAACAATAGGTTTCATAGCTCATGGTATTTGATTTGGGAGGGTTTGTACCCACTGAGCTCTTGGTCTATCCTGGGTAGAGCCTCCACCTCTACCCTAGAAATCCCTCATTTCAAGATAATTGGGAATTTGATTAAGGATAAACTCAAAATATAGTTTTCTCAAAAAATATAGAGACCTCATAATTAATACAAGGAGGTTGGTCAAAGACCATCCACCATCTATCCCAAAAACTAGTTTTCATGCCCACATGATTACACCAAAGTATTGGAAACCTCTTTGAATTAAGAGGAAGATGCTCGTTGGTTCTAGGATCAATGAAATAGCACACATTTGTGCTTTTCTTATTTCACAAGCCATTTGAATAATAGTCACAACATGAATCCCTATATGTTTTCCAATTAGTTACTTGTTTGGAAACTAAGTCAACACTTGTCACCATTGATTCCAAGGTTGTGGCAAGGGATGCATGATGTTGGTGTTCCAAGGTCTTGAGTCACACTAACTAAGAAATAGTGGCTCTATATTGTGTTAGACGACCTAAAAAATCCTCTTGTGTGTTTTGTGAAGGGTTTATTGGAGGAGTCAAAGAGTTTCCCATCTAAGGGTTATTAGGAGGCAAGTTTTGTTTAGGGCTAGTGTTTTGAGCATTTGATATCAATTTAAAAAAATAAAAAATAAATCAAAATGATAAAAATACATTAAACTTTTAAATAAAAACCAATTAAAATGCACAAACGAATCAACACATACCTTTGCAATGTCATGGCATGATGATTTGACTGATGGGAGATGGAACACGATCGAGTTTCCTTTGTTATTTTTGCTAGGCTTTTTTTATCTCTTTCTTGTCAGTATTGCATCAAAATGACCTAATCGGTTGTTTAAAAATAAATAAATTATAATCTGAAAAACACGAACAAATTACTTTTATTTTAAAACCTTGGTCATGATTTTATAATAAGTTTAATGTGTATAGGGTTTTAGTTCTAAAATCTCATATGTGTTAAGGCACACATTTTCCAAGCCATAATGTGTTCAAGTTAATGTTACCTGCATTTTTGGGTATTTTTAGGTGAGTGGCCACTTTATTGTTCACCATCTTGGTGCACATACCCTATTATGTGATCTAAATTGCATGTATGCATAGATAAGGAATTTGAACCTAAATATCATTTCCATTCATATAGATTTTATTTTCATAAAAAATAGTTATTAGTATGGAAATTGTATATTATAATTCAATATGGATTGTATGTGGGCTACATGACACTATTCAAAGCTCAGATCTTATAAGAAGTAACATTACTCATGAAAAAATAAAATATACTATATAGTTTCTAGAGAGAAAGGAGAGTGATTTTACTCCTATAGGTCATTGCCTTCATTAATGGGATAACATTGACTTGAGGTATAAATTACTATTTGAGATCTAAACTTTTGTGCTATGTTGTATATAGTCTCTTTGCATTTATCTTGTAAGCCTTCATCATGAATCACCAAATCTTGTTAGGTACGACTAATCATTCATTTTTTAGAATGCTCTTGATTTGCAAGTTTTTATTGACACATAAAAATTATAACTTATAATTGAAATATTAATCTATTTTGAAAAAATAATCTAATAGAGAATTACAAAGATATAAAGGATGGAGAGAAAACATGAGAATTTATAAGGCATCTCCTTTAACTTCAGTACTATTAAAACTTATAGCGATTGGAAATAATCCATATACAAAAAATCATCATATTCATCGTTAATTTCCATTAGTAACACACACACACACTATCTTTAATTTAACATGTTCATTATTAATGATTTCAATCAAAACAAAAACTTATGCTTATATCCAAATAAATTACTTTTGGGGGGGTAAAAGGCCATAGGCATAAACATTTTATTGATAAAAATAGTTAATTGCAAGAAGGTCACAGACCTGAACGGGAAGAGGGGACAAAAGTCCACCATCAAGACAAAATACATAACCAAGTATACATAGATGTGATAGATGCAAAAGAGAGACCATTCGACAAAAACCAAATTGCCACTAAAGAACCAAAATTGGGGCACCCTTTAGATTGAGAATGACAAGAAGCCATGAAGATAAAATCAAGAGCCACCACCCTATAAAAACAAAAACACAAGAAAACTAATCAAGTCGTAGTAGAGCCAAAACCTTTAGTGAATGCAAAGGCACTTATCAACTAAAAAATAATTTTTTTTTAATACCTTAAAAATTTTTCTAAATAGATAAACTAATACAACTACATACAAAGTGCTATAATATCCCTACATAGAAGACTAATTAAAAATAGTAAGTCATCATAGCCAACCCATAGATCCATTTAATTAAAAAATAATAAACCACGCTCTCTATATATTATAATTGTGTCTTGTTGATTATTCTTTCCTTTCTATGCAGTCCTCTGATTGCTATTTATTCTATTTGTAATCGTTTTTGCTTTGATAAAAAAAAAACCTGCATAAATCCATTTATATAGAAATTTCTATAGAAAATAGAATTTCATTTTTTAATTCTAATATTGATTACAATCGCCACAAATTCGCAAATTGATTATCCAACTATGATTGCTAAATTATCATCTTGTGATTCAAGCTTGTTATTTTTTGCTACCCTTCATCAATAATTCCTCAAAGGCCATGTGCCTATCATTTCTAATAGATTTAGATTTATGTAGCAATCTTTTTTTGGTTCCATGCCCTCTTTATCTTGGCCAAATAATTCTAAAATCTAATTACATAATATTGGATATTCGTTATAAAAATTTCTCATTCTTTTCCTTAAGATGCTTCTAGATGTCACAAGAATGCATGGTGATCATAGTAGTGGGAGTCTTATACATTTCTTAAGATTAATTTTTTTATAATCAAGTTTGCATTAGGCATGACATCTAAATCTACGACAAGTGTTTAAGTTTTTATTGAGAGGATAAAACAATTTTGTACTGGTTTTACAAATTGTTTTAGTTCTTAGTCAAAGAGGTGCTCATGCTCCCCTTAGATAGTAAAAATCAATTTGTAGACAAACCTCCATATAAAAAATGTTATATATAATTTTTTTAAAGTCAAGAGTTTGACATTCATTTATTAGAGAACAAATTTTTCTCTCATCTTTCTTTTTATGGAGGTCCAAACCTACGAGCACAACAACCCTGCTTGAGCACAACAACCTAACAAGGGCACAAAGATTGCGAGCACACCGACTTAGCAAGGGCCTTCACAAAGTAGTTTTTGTCACTTGATACGGGGCACGAGCCTATAGGTTGAAACCTCTCCGACTAAGAACCAAGGATTGATGCGTATCCATTCCGTCAAATTCGCCCGGGATACAATCTTGGCTTCATCCCTTATGATATTTAAACCTTGCACTCAACAACACTTGATCCTTAATGGGCTCATTTGAAACAATTCAACTTCATCAATAAACCAAGAGTCCATTGACTATCTCATCTTTTTTTAATAATAAATATAAAAATATTTATTCTTATCAATAATACTCAACTAACTAACTAACTATATATATATATATATATATATATATATATACATCAAATATTCTTTAATCTCTCCTAACAAAGCAATGATGATTACATCAATAATGATTACTACACATTTAATCCCAAATTAACTATTTCAGTAGAATGTTGATAAGACGTTCACCATAGTGTAGAATATGATTATGGAATGCACGAAATTACTAGCTTTCATTCTCTTGAAATTATCAAAATTTAATGATGATTAGGCTTGTTTTCCCTTGTATAATGACGATTTGTTCTTTTGCAATCTTTTGCTAAGATTACTTTCATATCTTTTTGAAGTAGGTGTAAACATAAAAGTATTCTATTCCACCAATATAATTTTCAACTATAGTAAGCATATAACTTTACATCTTGTACATTTGAGTTATGTATGAATTATTTTTAAATACAATGGTGTTGAGAAAGTTGAAGTTGGATTTTAAATGCATTGAGAAAAAACTCTTTCTTAAATTTTATTTAATTTTTTATGAAGCTTAATTTTGTTTTATATGAGCATTTATAGATATATTATACAAGATACTATTAAGTTGTATTACATTATAATTGATATATTTTATTTTTCAATAGATCTTATTTTTGAATTTTTATATAAGATCTTGTTGGGATGCTACCTTAGACCTTACTAATTATTGTAAGGTGTGCATTTTGTAAGAGGTGTAAAATATGTATAGTATGAAAATAATATCCAACAAATCTTTATTTTATAATTATGAAATTTCCATAGTCCATAATGTTCTTAGCTTGTTCTCTAGATTTTAATTATTTAGATTTTTTTAAGTCAACATTTTGGATCAAACTTTAGGATCCATCATTAGGGGAAGAAAGAAAGAGAAGAGAGAAATGTGAGAGTTTAGCAGATCCAGATGCCTAAATAGATGGAGGGACACAATTAATTGACACAAGAATCAAGACACAAACTCTATTTTGTTAAATATTTTGAATAAAGATTATGTCAACATGTTTCAACTACTTAAGGTGGTTATGCTCATTGCTTTTGTATACCAATCATTTTTCTCAATGCTAACAAGCTTTATAAAAGAGCCACCAACATTCTCCAAATTATCCTGCTTCCCCACTACCAACTTTTTGTCTTCAACCACATCTCTTAAAAATGTTATTGCAAACTAATATGTTTCTTCCAAAAATGACAACTATGGTTTTCCTCATTAGGTATTTCACACTCAAGAGAAAATATAAATAGGTATATTCTTACCACTTTCTCATGCTCAGTCATCTTCATCATAAGAAAAAATGTTTTTCCCTTTTTTTTCTTTTTTTTTCTTGTTAATCTATTTAGAATAATCTATCCAGAATCTGTTTGTAAGGAAATTTGAATCGGTCCTACATCTACACTTGATTTTCTACATCTATAGATTTTAACTTGCTAAAACTCCCATTGTAACATTATTCCCTAAGGTTGTAAACCTAATCAAGATCCAACCTAAGTAAGAGAATTGTAATCACATATCTAGTTCCTTAACCCCTACTAACCCTTTCTATGGTCTTGATGCGTCTTCCTCTCGCTTCGATTATAAAGTAGTTGTCATTGATAATCCTAAGCCCCATGCTTCTAAACATAATTTGGTGGTTACTATCCTAGTTCCTCCCAAGTATCCACAAATACAAGAAACTAAATCCTTGAGCTCTAGTTCCACTCTAATGTCTATCTATATCAAAACATAGCTTTTTGACAAGGCTAAATAAGTTATTGATGATGTTCTCTTTGCTAACTTGTTTCCTAACTCTATTGTTCACCTTGCTAAGGATACTAGTTCATCTTTCACCCTTCTTGTAGATACAACTAAGAATGCCAATAATGATGAGCCTATGCAAAATGAGACAAATGATACCCTGAGAAATCCTAGTAATATGCATAATTTTAATTACCTCAACTATGCAAACTTGAAAAGTTGCATGGACACTTTGGAGGAAAACCTTATTCAAAACAACATCTTAAAGTGGTTTCTTTGACAACACCTAAACATCGAAAATCAAGTCTTGGAGATTGAGAAGAAAATTTGCAAGACTTATAAAGAAGACAAAAGAGTGCATCCAATGAAGAGATATGAGAATAAGTTAGTAAAATATCAACCACCATTTAGAAATGGTGAAATTCAATAAAAAAATCCTTATCAAGTAGAAATAACAAGAAAAGTTGAATGAAAATTTAGCTTAACTTATAACTTTCAACAATAATATTATTAAGAATTTGGATGTCACCCTACTTTTTTTCTAGAATGAACTCCAAGAAAAGGAAATGAAAAACCAAGATGGAGGGTCCTACCACAAGAACAAGGGTGAACATTCTAATTTAGGATGCTAAAACTGTTGATATTGAGGGCTTTGAGAGGTCTCTTTTACTAACCAATTGAACTTCTTACCTAAAGAATGGTACACTACACATGCTTACAAAAATTACTTGATGTCAATTACTTTTCAGCTACTTGTCTATCCTAGTTTTTTTATTTCTATTATTTTTCATGCTCTCTATTACATTATTTTTTTATTTTATTTTGGTTATTCCATATGGAAATCATTCATCTCACCCAATGGTTGATGTTTTGAAAATGAGTTCAAGCCCTTTCAAAATATTACTTTTAGTCTTATAAAAAACAAGGTATTTTCCAAACATAAACTATGATTTGGTTGTCATAATAGATTAGTATTGTAGACACCCAAAATTGTCATGTCTAATTAAATAAATATTTTATTTATTTAATTATCTAAGCCTAATTCTTCTATTAATTAAATAAATCTTTATTTATTTAATTAATTCATTTATCCTCTTCTAGCCTTATTTCTCATTTAAATAAATACATTTATTTATTTAAATTATCCCTTTCCTAAATTAAATAAATATTTTATTTATTTAATTGTCCTACTTCTTCTATTAATTAAATAGATCTTTATTTATTTAATTAATTCATTATCTTTTTCTACACATGACACATGTCATTCATCTCTTAATTCCTACACTACCTACCTCTTTCATTATTTTGGTATTTCTTATACCTACCCTCTAATCCTAGCCGACCTCTCTTTTTACACCTCTCAATCTTAACCCTCCATTTCTATTGTGTCTTCTATTTAAGGAGATGCTTTCTTCATTATCAAACCCTAATGACTAAGGACTAATTTTGGAGTACTTGGCTACACTACGATCATACTTGCAACCACATTCCGTTCTTTGTTGAGCTCTTGTGCATACAAAAATCTGAGAGCAAGCATATCAAACAAGATCAATGGAGATAGGAAGAATGGAGATCAAAACCCTAGTGGACATGTGATGGTATAATCTTTGTGATTTTTGAGTTATATTTGCATTGTCTTAGGTTATCTTCATATGTTATGGTGGATCTTTGTTCATTGTTAGGCTAGGGTTTGGTGGTTGAATACATTTTAGTCTTTCAATATTGTTGTTTATTGCTATCCATTTTCACCATATACATTTTGGCACGCCCGGTGGGACTCTTGTCCCTTTGCATTTAACATTTTGTTGCAGATTTTGCATTTTTTGAAGTTGCAGATCGGACGATTTCGACGACATTTTAGGTTTTTTTTCGCGTCTGCGAGTGTTCGGATCGCGTTTTTGTATTTCAGAGGCGTCTGTGACAGCTTTGATCGCGTCTGTGTTTCTGTCATTTTCTATTTTTGCAGGTTTCCGAAAGTCGCGTCTGTGATCCCGAATCGCGTCTGTGAACCCTCTGATCGCGTCTGTAGAATAAAAAGGCGTCTGTGTTCTGAAATCACGTCTGCGAATCACAGAGCCGCGTCTGTGTCGGACAGACGCGTCTGTGTCTGGTATAACAGCGTCTGTGTATTCTGTTTTGCAAAATTTTTTTTCAAGTTTTTCGATTCGGCTTTTCGGATTTTGTACTTAGGGTTTTCAGATCTGGCTTATTTTTGGCTAACCTTTGCAGATCTAGCTAACCTGGTTTGTGCAGCTTGCTTTGGAGGCAAATACGTTTTTTGTTGAAGGCCCCTTTTCACAAAGTCTTTTTGGGTTTTCTTAAAATTTACCTAACTTGTGTGCTTGCAGGAAGGGGTTATCATTTGAAACAACCCAAACTACTAACAATTTTGTTGCAGGGCCTTAGCTAGGGTTTTTGTAATTTTATTTGTGTGCCTTGTCTTCATAGCTTAGCAAACACTTCAATTGGTGCACTAAAATTGAACCATTGTCTTTTGTGTCTTGAGCAATAGGCTCTTTTTGTTTATTCTTTAGAGGGCCTGTCTTCCCGTGTGGTCATTAGGACTACTAGTGAGAAGAGAACGACCCAAGTGGTAGCGAGGAAAACCCACCTCATCCAAACCACTATAATCAAATGTATTCATGGTGAAAACTATGAATAACGTGTGCTGATTAGTTCATACCGACACTATGTCTCCCCATAAACCCGTTTGATCAAATTTATTTGATCATTTGTAGGGCGTAACCCCTACCGGCTGGGAGCCTTCTGTATTTACAGAGCTGAAAGTGCCGCATGTATGGCCACACGAGCGGATGCCCTTACTAGTACCTCATTGTTTTAGATGCCCAAATCCTTCTAGTTGTTGAGGCAGGAGGTCGGACCTCTGGTAGCGGCCCACACACATACGGTTCTTAGTAGAGATACAAAGTTCGCCATGGGGAGTTTTCATGGGGACTGATGCTTGGCTGACCCGAGAAGTGAGTGCCGAGGGTGGAGCCAGTGAGGTCAAGCATCTAAGTATCCGCTCTGAATAGCGTAGCCTCGGGGGTAAAACCCCATGTGGGATCAACAATTATTGTCCTGGCCAGCCATAAGAATTGTGCTTGACTTATGATAAACATTCAAACAATCAAGACAAAACAGCAAAACATTGTGTCTTTTGTGTCTTCAAGTGTATGCAAAAACTTTTTACATCAAACAACACACTTTTTGGAGTCTAAACAGTCTGCAAACATTGGGTCATCAACACTGTGTCCTCTTGTCACGAAAAACAGTCGAAAAATCAGATTTGGTCACAGCAAAACAAATTCACAGATAGGAAAGATTGCACTAAGGTTACAGAAACGCGTCTGTGTCTGTTAAAACCGCGTCTGTGTCTGATAAACGCGTCTGTGAAGTACATAATAGCGTCTGTGTTTTTACTAGCGTCTGTGTCGAACAGAGACACGTCTGTGTCTGGAAATAGCGTCTGTGAAGTATACAGGCGCGTCTGTGTCCACAATTGCAAAAACTGTTACAGTCTTAGCAAACATCAACAGGAAATCTCAGAATCACGTTTGTGTCAAACAGAATAGCGTCTGTGTCTTAAAACCGCGTCTGTGAAGTATACAGAGGCGTCTGTGTCAGGATTTAAAAAAAGTTTAACAGTCAAGCAAACAAAGAAATCAGTTTCGGCACACTTGAGCTTCCTAGATTGTCTCTTCAGGTTCATCTAGCATTCAGCCTGTTCTAAGGTCTTACATAGTCCATCATTGCTTCATACCTCATTTTACAGTCATACTTGTCTAAACTTGAGTCAAAAGGTCACTTGCTTGTCCTCACTATACTTTGTCAACACACTACATACTACAACACTTTGCTAAGTGGTCCCTCATCAAGGTTTCTTACCTTTGGGTCTCATTTGGTCTTACTTAGAGTCAAGGTCAGCTTACCTCATCAAGAGAAACTATCCTCTCTTTGGAAGTCACACCTACTCTACAACATACATATTTGGTCTTACACTTTGGACATTGCAAGTAAACTTCAGATTCATTTACACTCCATACAACTCTTGGTCTTACATACCCTTGTCATTTTCGTCTAAGTCTCTCACATATTGGTCTAACACCTAGTTCATGGTTGAAACCCGTCTTCAAAGATCTAGGAGAAAAGCTAAAGAAGCTCAAGGGCCCGTAAACATGAGTTCTTATGAGTATGACAATGATGTCTTCTACAATCCTGAGCACACTACATTACCAGACATGAATGTTTATAGACACAATCCAAATATGGAAAGCGCAAACGCTATACACAACGCTACACACAATGATAATGTGGACAATTCTTCAATACTATCAGCAGACATACAAGAATCTATAATGGATCCTCAATTCAATAGATTGGTTGAAGAGATAATGAGGAGAGATCGTCAATACTTTCTAAACATGATGGCACAAAGTGGAGCTAAGATACCACATGATTTTGACTTATCTCAACTTATGGAAAGTAGACCTTCACAACAAACTCAACCAAATAGTGGAGGACCCAATAATATGATGCCGGAGTCACCATCAGTTTTGCTTCAGAAACCAGCAATCCCACATACACAAGCGCAAATGCACGATACTTACACTCAAAGACCATCATGGAGGCCTTATGTTCAAACACATGCTCAAGATATGGGTCAACCAAGACAAATGGATACTCAAGGACTTCCTCAAAATTTTGACACAAGGAGACCTCATGCCAAAATTGGGGGCAACACAATGGAAAATGAAAGGCCCATTGAATATGGTTTATATACACAAAACAGATATGGGGTTCCTCAACAAGAAATTATGCCAAGTGCTCCATACATGTCGCAACAATATCGACCTCCATATGGACATGTCTACGATCAGTATCATCCATACATGCAACAAGCTCCTCCTCAAATGGGTGTTTCAAACATGGGATATGCTACAAGAAATCCATCTCCTCCCAAAAATAATTTGGAGCAACAAATTAGAGATCTACAAAAGAAAGTGGAAGACATGGGCACATCAAAACCCACATATACTATGAGAGATATATGCCCTTATCCCTTTGATAAGAGCATTCCAATGCCTCCGTTTCCTCCGCACTTTGCAACACCGAAATTTGACAAATATAGAGGGAGAGGAGATCCCAAGGCACACATAAGACAATTCTTCACAGCTTGCATTGAGGTAGCGGCAGAAGAAACATACTTAATGAGGTTGTTCCCACAGAGCTTAGGAGATCAAGCGATGGAATGGTTTTCTCAATTACCTCCCGGTATTAAGTCATGGGGCGACTTGGCAGAGGCATTCATTCAACATTTCTCTTACAACATTGAAACAGATGTCTCAGTTACTACCTTGTGCAATACGAAACAAAAAGAAGGAGAATCTTTTGCGTCATTTTTGCAAAGATGGAGGAACTTAGCTAGCAGATGCTCTTGTGAAATCCCGCAAAAACAAATGGTGGAAATGTTCACACAAAATGTTAACAAGGCTATTGGTTATGATCTCAGAAAAGCTTGTTTGTCTACATTCAAGGATGTCATTGAAAAGGGCCTAGCAACAGAAAAGGTCTTGATTGAACAAGGAGTTATCAAACTATTCAAAGAAAACAAAGAGGACTTTAAGGGAAAGGACAAACCAAAGTTTTGGAACAAGAACAAGAACACAGTTAATGATGGTGTTGTTGATGCTAACACAGTGAGACCAAAGTTCATCTTTTCTGGATCAAATTCTACCAACAATCAAGTGAACAATCAAACGGCTGCTAGACCACGAAGGAAGTACACTCCATTGGGAGAACCACTTGAATCAGTATTCAAAAAGCTTGTAGCAAACAAAGTGATCACGGTCCCAGATTTTCCTCCATATGAACCAAAGGTAAAACCGAATTGGTGGAATGATGATGAATATTGTGAATTTCATAAGAGCAAGGGTCACAAGACAAGTAATTGCCATCGATTGAAAAACATTGTACAAGATCTCATTGACAGAGGAGATATTGAGATTGAGGGACATTCATCTAACCAAGAGCATGAGGTGTTTAAGGAACCATTCCCAAAACATGACAAGGGAAAAGGCAAAGTCACAGATGATCAAGCCAATTACACTAGAACATCTTACAATTATGATTCCACTATTAATCACATCTCAATGGACAATCATATTTCTACCATTACTATCAAAAATAAAAATCCTGAGAATCCTCCTCAGCGACCTAAAATTGTCCTAAAAGGTGTGGGATCTTCATCCACATCTACCTCTGAATGTCATGTTACAACTCGTCGAGGTAAGATCACATTGCCAGGAACCTCTTCTAAGAATACCAATCTTCCGTCAATTAAGCCTGAGTACGATCTTGTAGAGCAATTAGGGAAAACACCCGCACTCATCTCTATTCTTGAGCTCTTACGTATATCTCCTGCACATAAAGCTGTCCTTGACAAAACCTTGAGAGATACTGCTGTCCCTACGGATCTAAACGTGGATCAGTTTCAAGCCATGGTGGGATACCTATCCGTTCCACACTCACTCACATTTACAGAAGCCGATGACGCCTCCATAAGTCAGCCTCACAATGCACCTCTACATATTGAAGCCTTCATACATAAACACCGAATAAAACGAGTCCTGATAGATGGAGGAGCAGGTCTTAATATTTGTACATTGAGCACCATCAGACAATTGGGATATTCTGACAAAGCTGTGAATGCTACAAACCAAATCACTATTAAGGCTTATGATGATGAAGAGCGTTCGTCCAAGGGCACAGTCATCTTACCACTAAGAATAGGGCCAGTAACAAAGGACGTGATTTGTCAAGTCCTGGATCTAGACCTCACGTATAACATATTGCTAGGACGTCCATGGATTCATGAAATGAGAGCGGTCCCATCAACATACCATCAGTGCATAAAATTTCCTCATAATGGAGTCGAGGTAACGGTCAATGGTGATCCAAATCCATTCATATATTGCAATAACTTGAGATCACATACTAAGATTATCATTCCCAGCAATCGTGAGGCTACTCCTTCTTCAGCATATATTGATCCTGAGTCATTAAAGCCCTCGACATCCAAACAAGGTGAACTTAGAGCCAGGTTTCAAGACAAAGGCATGGGAGAATACACTCTGAATCAAACAATGTTCTTACGACAAGTCATGAACTCCCCCAAGGAATATGGGAGACCACATCCTAATAAGAAAATCTCCATCATGCTCCTCAAATGGGATCCTACCGTCTTTCAAAAATGGGGCGAACTAGAGGAAGAAAGTTTATATAAAATGCTATATAAGGACGCTGAAGATGATACACATGATCAAATTATAATACCCTGTGAAAACTATGGTAAAGGTTTCAAAATTCTGCAGAGATTCGGGTATGATGGAAAAAGTCCTCTCGGACTACGCAAAGAAGGTGTCATGGAGCCTCTACAACCTGAGCTAACTACAAGAAGGGAACGCTCTAAGGGGCTTGGTTTTCTAAATCCCAAGATTCAACACAAGAGAACAAAACAGATATGGCGAGTCAAAGTGGCTGAAGTTCAACAAGAGGATAATTATTCCACAGACTCCAATGAGTGGGAATGGGGTTCAGACAAATCCTCCAGCGATTATGAACTCAATGAGACATTTAGAGAGCCAGATGAACCTACAGAGGAGGAGGAGTTTTACAAGAAATTCAGAGTTGGTCAAGAACCGACCCATAAGGATCCCGCACAAGCTTCGTTTCAGGGCCCTAGGTCAGGATCACATAGGATGAGGACACCTGTCCCTGAGGGTGCTACTAGTGATGATAATTTGGACTCACTCACGATCGAAACTGATGAGGAGAGTGCCATTGACGACCTCGATGACTATCTTGACATACCTGAATATAACCACATCTTCACTATTAGCCTTGCGGATTCTAAAAACACTAAAGACCTTCCCCTCGTTCACCCCCAACTCATTGACTGGGATCAGGATGGACCACCACAGATTGATACATTTCAAAATGACGAAGCTATTGTTGATTATCTTGGCATTCGCGATGATCTTCCTCTTGGAGACCATAAAGCAGGATACGCCATAGAGCTAAATAACATGGCATACTTTGGTGAGGGTGTCGGGCCTTCTAGTCGCAAAAATGTGAAAATAAAGACAAAACAAGGGTCTTACGGCGAAAACCACACTGTGGCGCTCTCTGACTCTAAAAAAGTAAAAAGAAAGGACGTATCTGAGGGTGAAAACCTCTCTGAGGCGCCCGAAGATGGAAGGCTTGACATTCTCCCAGCATCATACGAGGAAAAATCATCCATGTTGGTAGAGGAGACTATAAAGACAAACATTGGTACAGCAGAGGTTCCACACAACATATTTTTGGCTCAATCATTGACAGAGGCCGAGAAAGCAAGGTTCATAAGCTTCTTTAAGGAACGACAAGTCAACTTCGCATGGTCTTATGCTGATATGCCTGGACTAGACCCCGACTTAGTAATGCATCATTTAACAGTCAAACCGGGGGCAAAACCAGTAAAACAGAAATTGAGAAAAATGCATCCACAGGTGGCATTATTAGTCAAGGCAGAGCTGGAGAAATTACTAGATGTCGGATTCATACGCCCAATTGATTATCCTGAATGGATCTCCAATTTAGTACCTGTCAGCAAACCAGATCGCAGCATCCGAATATGTACAGACTTCAGGGATATCAACAAGGCTTGTCCGAAGGACGATTTCCCATTACCAAACATTGATTTAATTGTTGATCTCACAGCAGGCCATGAGATGTTATCTTTAATGGACGGATTCTCTGGATATAATCAGATCAGGATTGCACCTGAAGATCAACATAAAACATCATTCACTTGTCCATGGGGAACCTTCTGCTGGAATGTCATGCCCTTTGGGCTGAAAAATGCAGGTGCCACGTATCAACGAGCCATGACTACTATCTTCCATGATCTCATGCATGTAAAGGTGGAAGATTATGTCGACGACCTTTTGGTTAAATCAATAGACAGAAATACACACTTGGACATACTTTCAGTTGCTTTTGATAGGCTGGAAAAATACAAGGTAAGATTAAATCCAAAGAAATGTGTCTTTGGAGTAACCTCCGGGAAGCTCCTAGGATTCATTGTGTCTAAAAGAGGAATAGAAGCGGATCCAGCAAAAGTCAAGGCTATCTTGGACATGCCGCCACCCAAGAATATCAATCAACTTCGGTCTTTACAAGGGAGACTCCAGTCCATACGAAGATTCATAGCACAACTTGCAGATAAGTGTAATCCTTTCCAGCACCTGCTACACAAAAATATTAAGTTCAAATGGGACGAGAACTGTCAACAGGCTTTTCAGGCACTTAAAGACTATCTTTTGAACCCGCCAGTTTTGATGCCACCAATTCCGAATCAACCATTGCTACTTTACATATCAGCTACTCCAACAGCACTGGGGGCACTACTAGCACAGCAAATACCTGACGGCAAGGAAAAAGCAGTCTACTATATCAGTCGCACATTGGTGGGATATGAGCTCAACTACACACCAATTGAGCGTGCATGTCTCGCTGTGGTCTTCGCTTCACAAAAATTATGACATTATATGCTCACTCACAAGACCAAGTTGATTGCCAGAATTGATCCACTAAAATATCTGCTCAACAAAGCTACACTTACTGGGCGACTGGCCAAGTGGGTAATGATTTTGAGTGAATTTGACATTGAATACGTGGACAGAAAAGCAATCAAAGGACAAGCCATCGCAGATCAATTGGCAGATGCTCCCATGATAGATGATGTTCCTCTACAGTCAGAATTTCCAGATGAGTCCATTCTAACAATATCACCTGCAAAGCCATGGCAACTATACTTTGATGGCTCATACACACAGCACGGGGCAGGAGCGGGTATACTCTTTATAACTCCCCAAGGCGATTCTATACCAAAGTCATACCGCTTATCATTTCCTTGCACCAACAATATAGCGGAATACGAGGCATTAACAACGGGGTTAAGAATTGCAGTTCAGTGGAAGATCCAGGAACTTCGTGTTTTTGGCGATTCTCAACTTGTCATCCGTCAAGCAACTGATGATTATCAAACAAAAGATGAAAAGCTAATGCCTTACAAACAACTGGTAGATGATCTGAAACAACACTTTGCAAAGATAGAGTTTGAGCAGATACCAAGAGAACAGAATCGCGCTGCTGATGCCATGGCTACAATTGCTTCACTCATTGACCTACCACAAAATGAGACCTGTTATGAGTTCCTGGTTGACAACCTGCTGATTCCGTCATATGAGATCACTCTCACGGAAATGATATGTGTTGTTGGTCCTGAATCCCAGTTATATGGTTCCATATTCACATACCTTCGCGACAACATCTTACCTCCCGATTTATCGAACAACCAACGCCGCACTTTCATCCGCCAATCTTCCCGATACGTTATCCTAGCTGATATCCTATACCGACGAGGTCTAGATGGCACCCTCCTTAGATGTTTAGAGAGTGACGAAGCTCAGATTGCGTTACGAGAAGTGCACGAAGGGATATGTGGTCCGCATACTAGTGGTCCTACCTTGGCCAAGAAACTCATCAGGACTGGATACTACTGGCCTACTATGGAAAAAGATGCATATCAGTTTGTCAAGAAGTGTAAGCAGTGTCAAATTCATGGAGACCTCATACACGCACCAGCACAAGAACTACAGCCACTTGCATCTCCTTGGCCCTTTTGTCAGTGGGGACTCGATCTCATAGGCAAGATTCACCCTCCTTCTTCCAACGGACATAAATTCATTATCACAGCCACAGAGTATTTCACAAAGTGGATTGAAGCCGTGCCTCTCACGCAAATTACTGGGAAACAAATCGCTACTTTCATCCTGAACTACATCATTTGCCGATACGGGATTCCTACTTCCATTATCACTGACAACGGGCGTCCTTTCAAGAATCAGGATGTTCGTGAACTCTGTGAGCGCTTCCATATCTCTCATCGTTTCTCCACACCATATTACCCCCAAGGTAATGGCCAAGCTGAGGCGTCTAACAAAACAATTCTCAAAATACTTAAAAAGACAGTCGACGACGCTGGCCGTAACTGGCATGTCCAACTCAATCCCGCACTTTGGGCCTATCGTACCAGTGTCCGCACACCTACAGGAGCTACACCTTACTCACTTGTCTACGGTGCTGAAGCCATCTTGCCTATTGAGGTCGAGTTACCTTCTTTACGGGTCTCCTTGAGAAACATAATCAACGATGAAGACTACAGGGTCTCTCGCTTACAAGAACTAGAACTGCTGGAGGAACGACGACACACTGCTTTTAATCATCTCAAGGCTTACCAACAACGAATGAGTCGCAGTTACAATCACAAGGTCAAGCCTCGCACATTTGAGGTAGGTGACTTAGTCCTCAGAGAGAACCCCAAGAATCAGCAAGATAGAGAAAAGAAGGGCAAATTTGAACCCAACTGGCTTGGTCCTTACATCATCACAGCAGTATATGGATCTGGGGCATATCAGCTCTCAACTACAGAAGGTGAATCCTTGGAGGATCCTATCAACAACATGCACCTTTGCAGGTTCTACACATAGCTTTTCAGAGCATCCTAATGCGAAAACACAAAAAAAAAAATCAAAAAAAATTTCAAAAATACAAAAAAATTATAAAACAAAAAAAATCGTTACTTGGTGAAAACCTGGCAAACAGGCGCCTTGTGACAACAAAAAAATTGCAAAATCCAAAAAAGTAAAGAGAAATAATTTCGTCCAACAGTGAAAACCACTTCGGTGGCGCCTTGGGCAAGTACCATGGTGAAAACTGGGTCACCAGCACCATGCGTAGGGACTTTGCTCCTCCCTCCTTCAGGATTCCCTTTCATTCTTTCACTTCGCACACACTCACGACCAATTCACTCACAATAAACTTACCCATTCCCATCATGGCTTGTTATTGATCTACCCAAGATTGGTTAGCCATTCATAATAAACCCTCCCTTTTCACTCTCTTTCCATCCATAATGAATCAGATCCTATCTGTGACTACGGCCAATTCCTACGTCTAGTAATGGGTGTGGAACTGCGAACATCACATGTTTCGAGGAGTACAGTTTCTTTCAGCTCTCTTCAGTCTATCCGCGCACAATTTGCAATAAAGCAACATTTTGCATCGCAGATCCGCAATAAAGTTCCATCTTCTCCACAATAAGGTATCAGTTTCATGGATTCAGTCAGTTTCCAAGGAGACACAGCAGCAACAATGGGCTTCAACAAAATCAAATCTTTTAACAGACTCAGACAACATATGGTTCAGTGCTATCTATCCTTTTTGTGAAAGTGAACATTGTGACCACAATCAAAATTTGACTTAAACAAGTGACAAGAGACACAAACTTGAGGACTACAGTGGATGTGGGTGTCGAGTCTTGGTTTTCTTTTGGTTTTATCTTTTTGGTGACATGTCTTTTAGCTTTTCCGGGATGTCTTTGACTAGAGATTCTATCTCCAGGATGTCTTTGACTAGAAAGGCGAGGATGGGGTATCGTCACTTATTTGCATTTGCTGTCTGTGGATTGTCTTTTAGTAATGCTATGACTTGTCCAAGGATATGAGGACACTGTGAGTCTAGTGTGAACTGGGGCATTCCTTGTTTGTGACTGTCTTATCTCCATGCAAACAGGTACAATGACTTTCTGGGCCGAACATATGCCTCGATTGTCATAACCTATTCTGCCATAATAAAGCTCAATGATGATAACGCACAAGAAGCTCTTTCACGTTCATATCTTCTGTCTTCCATCCCCCTTTCTTGATTGACTTTCATTGTCCTTCTCGAGTCCGCTATCACATGACTGAGTATAATGACACACCAAAAACATTTGCATTTCATATAGTTGCACCTGCATCACCACATATAAGCATTTCATACATATAGATATTATCATTGCATCACATCCTGCATACAACACATGTTAGCACATCTCACATTTTCATTATGTAAATAATCATTTGCATTTTTATTCGCATCATGCATCACATATACAACATAAAAGAACAAAAATATATGGCATTACATCATATAAGCATCCATATCATAACACATGCATCACATAAGGTACACATGCATATAGCTGCCGCAAAAGATGAATCATCTCATATATATAATCAATCAAATGTGTCATAATACAATGATGTCAAAAGAATCATATGGCTACAAAAGAATCACCCGCAGGTGTCTACAATACAACAATGATACATCTACTGATACAATGGGAGCCCACTATAGCTATGAGGAACTCCCTCCCTCGGAGCCACCTCGCCTCGACGGAGTCTGAGCTGTAGATGGCCCTGCCCCAGGATCCCCCTGTCCCTCTGGTGGTGGTGGAGGCCCCATAACCCCACCGCTGGATGCCTGTCTCCTGCGGCTCCCTCCCGTAGCCGTCGCTGTGCGCGACGACCTCTGGAAGCTCCTAGCTCGCTGCTCTGCTGGCACGGCTGCATAATATAGATCCCTCCAGTAGGCGATCTCCTCTCCCGCTCGCAAAACATAGGCGTAGCCTGCCCCTGCATCCTCTGCTGCCCGCCTACCTGCCCTCAGAGCTGTCTCGGCCTCGGTATATCTCTGGATGGCCTGATCCCTCTCCCGCTCTGTATCTCGGACCCTGATCCTGAGGTGGTTCCTCTCTCGAACCAAATCCTCAATCTCATCTGCCTGGCCCTGGCAGATCTCCCGCAGCCTCACCACCTCATCCTCCTCAGAGTCTCCGCTCTCCGTCCCTGCCTGTGGCTCCTCCTCTACAGGTGCCTGTCCCTGTGCCTCTGCCTACACCTGTCCCTGTGCCTGTATAGGTACCTGTGGCTATACCTGTCTCTATCCCTCTGGCTGCACCTGTCTCTGTCCCTCTCTGGGACCCTGTGCTGCTGGCACCTGTAGGGGCAGTCCACCCCGTCCTCTCACCACTGGAGCTGCTCTCTCCTGACCTCCCTCCCTCCGAGGTGCTACCCGTCTCTCTCCCACCACTCCCCTCCGCCTCCGCCGGCCCCTACCTGCATCCCCTCCTCCCTCATCATCATCTCCTCCACCCTCTCCATCCACTGGCTCTGCCGGATCTGTCAACCTCGAAAATGGATGCTCTACCCAGTACGCAGAGTACTCTGCGTCCATCCCTACATCATCTACCTCTGGCCACATGTCCCATGGCATCGGCATCATCTCCGCTAGCTGCATCACTGCCTGATCATATGATAGCAGTGGGCCAAACTGCACCTGATCTCTGACTGTACGGGCATACATGCTCGAGCCTCGCGGCATCCTCTGAATCCTGCCATACTGCCTGCATACCCTATCCACCAGCTGTCTCTCTAATATGTAGGGCGTCCGCCCAATCAGGTACCTGCTCCGGAAGGTGTAGGGCAGCTCCAGTGCATCGTCCCCCCACTCCTCGCACCCCAGGTACAGCCTCCAGATCACCATATCAATGTCATCAATGACTCTCCTCCAGTGCTCCAATCTCCCAATCCGAGGCTGGGATGTGATCATGGCATACAAATGAACAAAACTCTGTCCCTGTCCTCTGCCTCTGAAATGAATCGGCCTCGTCACTGGAAGGTGCTCATAGGCCCACACCTGCAATAGAGTCACACCGCAGCCCAGCCCCACTGATCCGTGGTATACAAACTGATGCAGCTCATAGTACAAATGTGCTAGGACACATGGCCCCCATGCATACCTAGTGTGCTCTGCCATCAGCGTCTCCAAGGCCCCTCCCCAGCCCACTGCCAATCCTCGTGTGGCCCTGTCTGGACACAGGTATCCACTGATAACTCCCCCAACAACTGCCGACAATGCTAATCCTGTGGCAGTCATGGTGTCCCAGGCTACATGGCCTGCTCGCATCTCCAACTCAGGATCCTGAAAGACCCGTCTCAAGGCCTCCCTGTCACCGTCACGGTCGTAGGGGATCAACTCTCCATCAATGGGAACATGTAATATCCTGTATACATCCTCCAGTGTCACTGTCATCTCACCCATCGGCAGGTGAAACGTGCATGTCTCTGAGTGCCATCTCTCGGCCAATGCAGTCAGCAACCCCATGTTTGCCCGAAACTCGAGCACATAGAGCATATATGTGAGACCCATCTCCTCAATGGAGGTCATGTCCTGGATAGACAACTCTGGACGCAGTCTCTGAGTCGATGGGAATCTCTCCCGTGACTCCAACATCGGCAAATACTCCTGCAGTCAAGCAAATCAATCTTGTCAGTTATCGTGGCATTCACTGTTTATCACAAAATGCTACTCGCTACCTAAATGCATATGGCTATCTACCCTAGTGACACTCACTGTTCA
Source organism: Cryptomeria japonica (assembly GCF_030272615.1). Taxonomy (NCBI): domain Eukaryota; kingdom Viridiplantae; phylum Streptophyta; class Pinopsida; order Cupressales; family Cupressaceae; genus Cryptomeria; species Cryptomeria japonica. The sequence continues at coordinate 476,701,043 of NC_081410.1, read as the reverse complement.
TCACAAAGTGTTGCTATTTATCCTAGTAGTGCTCACTGTTCATCACAAAGTACTACGAGTGTGACATTCCCTGTTCATCACAAAGTGTCACTCACATTCGCACTCCCTGTTCATCACAAAGTGCTGCATATCCTGGTGCTCCCTGTTCATCACAAAGTGCCTTGATTTATCCTAATCTTCCTAGAGGACCTGCTGGAGTGTATCCTCTCAGCAGCTTATCCAATCGACAGCGTATGTTCATCACAGAACTGCCGATTTGACCTAAAGGACTAAAACCATGCATTTAAACACATAAATGCACTTTTTCAACACACACACGCTTTTAACTCATAAACGCGCTTATAGACTGCATAAACGCGCCTCTGCAACACAGACGCGCTTTCTGAACACAGACGTCCCTGCATGACATAAACGCTATTTAAAAGCACAGACGCTACTACATTTCACAAATGCGTCCGCATTCAACACAAACGCGGTTCCAAGCACAGACGCGCCTGGACCCGACACAGACGCGCCTGTTGGACACAGACGCGCCTGGCGCTGACACAGACGCGGTTGCGCGTTTTTGCACTTTTAAACTACCCTATTTCTAGCGCATTTATTGCTCCTAAACATGCATTTATGACAAAACTTGAAATGCGTGAAAGTACGAGGAGGTTTTCGGGTACTTACTGGCTCTCCTGCATCGGCTGGTCGCTGGAATCGGCGGACACGGTCGAATCTATGAACAAATGCCATCGCTGCTGACTGCTGCTGCTCTTTTCTCGCTCTGCACTGTGATCTCGTAAGGGTGTGAATGACAATGAGGATGTCTTTTGCCCGTGGTCTATCTTATAGCCTACCCTAGCCCTCGCCCTCATTTCCCGAGTCAGTCTTCCTCATCCCGTGACTTTGTCACTTTATCCAATCAGTCCATTCTATCCCACCTTTCTTATCGAGAGATTGTCTGCAATCTTTCCAGACTTTTTCATCCAATCTCTCGAGGGGGCATATCATTCCCATCCTGGGGCAACTCTGTATCAGTTCATCTTATCTTCTTTGAAACAACGCGACAAGCCGCATTGCCTCAAAGAGGGGCAAAATGTAGACACCCAAAATTGTCATGTCTAATTAAATAAATATTTTATTTATTTAATTATCTAAGCCTAATTCTTCTATTAATTAAATAAATCTTTATTTATTTAATTAATTCATTTATCCTCTTCTAGCCTTATTTCTCATTTAAATAAATACATTTATTTATTTAAATTATCCCTTTCCTAAATTAAATAAATATTTTATTTATTTAATTGTCCTACTTCTTCTATTAATTAAATAGATCTTTATTTATTTAATTAATTCATTATCTTTTTCTACACATGACACATGTCATTCATCTCTTAATTCCTACACTACCTACCTCTTTCATTATTTTGGTATTTCTTATACCTACCCTCTAATCCTAGCCGACCTCTCTTTTTACACCTCTCAATCTTAACCCTCCATTTCTATTGTGTCTTCTATTTAAGGAGATGTTTTCTTCATTATCAAACCCTAATGACTAAGGACTAATTTTGGAGTACTTGGCTACACTACGATCATACTTGCAACCACATTCCGTTCTTTGTTGAGCTCTTGTGCATACAAAAATCTGAGAGCAAGCATATCAAACAAGATCAATGGAGATAGGAAGAATGGAGATCAAAACCCTAGTGGACATGTGATGGTATAATCTTTGTGATTTTTGAGTTATATTTGCATTGTCTTAGGTTATCTTCATATGTTATGGTGGATCTTTGTTCATTGTTAGGCTAGGGTTTGGTGGTTGAATACATTTTAGTCTTTCAATATTGTTGTTTATTGCTATCCATTTTCACCATATACAAGTATAAGTTATATAAGAAACCAATAGATGAACAAAACCTCTATAACCATCCAAATTCCTTGTATGCATGAGTGACTATAATGTACTCAACTTTTGTTATTGATAGTGAAACAACTACTTTCCTCTTACTCATCTAATTAATTTCTCAATGAAAGAAATTAAATACATAAATTGTATATATTTGGAAATCAACATCTTTAGCTCAATTAAAAGTAACAAAATTTTGTACAATTACTAATCTATTTATCTCAAACAGTCCTTGGTAGAAAATTATATAATATAAAGTGCCAAACTAATAGATAAGCACTCTATTTATTGCATTCCAATATTTTTCCTTAGGTTTGACATATAGTTTATCTAAGTTATCACTACTATTCGAAGTATGTGTTGTTGTGGTTGTCATTGATGTCAAACTTGTTTCAGATAGTTGTTGGTCCAAAAAGTTTGTGGTGCAGAGATATCTTGTTGTATTGGTGTTGTGGTTATTCTATTGGTTGTTTTGGAAGTGTTGTTGATGTTGTTATCTTCTTTGGTTATGTTTGTGGCATTGTGGATATTGTAGTATGTTTCATTGCTGGATTTGATATTTTGTGTTAATCCTACCTTTTCATTTGGATATGATTTGTGGAAGGTAATTCGATGGGTTATGGGTCTCATTGTAGAATGTGGAGATCCAAATAAGAGTAATTTGCATTGGGGAATATGTTTTGGCATGTTAATTGTCTATATAGACATGTTACATGTTGGAATGTTGTGGGTTATGTTCTGATGTTTGTGGATCAATGGATTGGACTCTAGAAGATGTTTTTTGGTCCCCTCTTTCTCCTAGAGTGGATCAACGCGTGTGTTTTTGGCTTGGAAGGTGTATTTTGTTTCAGGCTGACTTGGTTCAGGTTTTGATGATCTATCTTGTATATAAAGAATTTTTGTGATTGATTTCTAAGTAAGTATGGCAGAGAGTGTGATATCGAGATAGTTGACAAAATTTAGTGAAGAGTAGAGAAGAAGAGTTGTGTTCAAATGATATGCAAGTTGTTTGAGACTATGGAAAAAGAATGAGATAGTGTGTTGACAAATGAGGTATGAGTTGTGTGTGTTGATGTTGGTCACTTGATGCAAAGTTCAAGGACAACTTCATGATCAGGGGATCCTTCTTTTCAAATAAATTTGATGTATCTTTCCTTGTTGTAGTTAGTAGCAGGTTTGCAAGTCACTTTTGTATCTTACCACAAGAGCAATTAGCCTTTGTCTACAAGTTCTGAGCAGTGAGCTCTTTCATTGTAATTTGATATACATAGTGGACATATTTTGTGGGTAGCTTCTCACTGTGGTTTTTCCACATACAAAATCTTGGTGTCGATGTGTCATTTTTATGTTGTTGATTAATTGTTTATGTGCTGCATTAATTCTGGTTTAGACTGATTCACCCCACTCTCCTAGTCTTGCCTTAGGTTCAACAACTACATAATCTATGTAGATATTTTTGTAAAAATTTGGCATTCAATATATTTCTATTAGCCATTGCATAATGAACATGCCACATGTCGTCAATACACTTTTGTACCTTAAGATGCTATATTAAATGTGAATATAAAAAAATATACTATAATGGAGGGAATTTGTCACCTCAAGGATGATGAATCCTCAAGGACAATTGTCCCACCGATTACCTCTTCGAACAGGCGCAACACTGAGCCAGCAGATAATAGAATCATGCAAGGAATGTTAGACGCCCGAGAGACATCTCTGAATGGCTCTGCAAAGCCTTTGTTCGTAGGAGAAGTGCACAAAGAAAGGATGCCAGCGCGATGCGCTGTTGTTCTGTACGAACGGAGTATAGAGTTCGAGCAGAAAGCTTAGGATTTGTTGATGAAACTTGCAGATTAGCTAAACAATATTAAAATGTACGAAAACACAGATTACAAAGTGGAATGAGAAGAGTGCTAAAAGGATGAATGAATCTCACAACTGGTCCACGCTATGAAGCCTCTTGCAAGATAGTCTCCTCTCCATGAAGTTGTGCTTACACACATGCAAGAGAGAAAATGTTGGGGGTTGTGTTTTGGAGCCTGCCTAAATCAGACCCCTATTTTGGTGTTTCCACCTCCACGAACAACCCTAGATAGGCACGAGAAAGGAAGAGGATAAAGAAGAATACAAAGACAAATGCAAAGATGATGCTATGCTATTCGATAATTGGAAAGTAAATGAGATGTTGGAAATGCAAGATAAAGTTAGATTACTCCCCTAATGCTTGACAAGTGTTAATACGCTTGATGAACTTGGCAGCTTGACAATGTTACAACAATGGTGGTAGTATCTCCAAGAGCAAGTCTTCAATCTACCAAAAGATCCCTTGAAAATGTCCTGAGACCAGATATATAGGCTAAGGGATGAATCTAGATGTCGATGGTCATGCAGGGAGGCATTATGATTTCTTCCTGGCATGGGTTGTAATGTCCCAACGACCACCTGCTGGCTGATAGGTTGGAAAGACGATGCCACGCCACACGAACGTCTCTGCACCACATTTGCATTCATGAACCTATCAAATTGGCACGATTAGTAATGCCTCCAAAGAAGCTGACATGGACTTCTTTGGTGGACAAAAGGACAAGTTGGTGGACCTGTCCTCCAAGCAGCATGGGGGAGGCTCCACATATCACAATTGCCACTAAAGGTGATGAGGATGATATTTTTGACTCTACATTCTGCCCCCACTTTAGCAACCATGTCTTTGTTAAGAGATGAAAATCTAAAGTAGTAAAGGTAGGAAAGGTGAAGAGCATAATATATCACGATAGGAAAGAAGATGCTCATTGATCAGACGAGGTTGCCCCCAATGATATGATGCTAAAATTTTGGAATAGAAATCAATACTTGGAACATTGACAACACGCTAGTTGTAGTCTAGCCTAATGGATGATAAGATATGAAAAATAAGTTGGAACAAAGCGCAACAAGAACAAGCCTCGCGGTGGAGGAAAGTCCCTGATGACAAAAAAGATACAAGATAGGGTGGTCATCATTGGTACAATATACACTGATATGGTTAGCATGATGCACCATGCCATGAGCCATATGATAGGGCATGATAAGCCGATATGGATGACTATACAATAGGGCAAATTGGAACGCCGATATGGATAACCATATGATAGGGAAAAATGATATGCCAACATGGGTAGCAAGGTGCTGGATCACCATGCGATAGGGAAATTGGAATTGGAACATAGTAGATTGGCCTCTACCAAGCCAAGAAAGATGATGCTAATTGGAAAGATGGTTTGGCCCCTATGTAGGAAATCTTTGGAATAGATCAAGTGGTTTGGCCCCTATGTAGGCAATCTTTGGAATAGATCAAGTGGTTTGACTCCCACCTAGGCAATATTGGAAAATAAGAAGATCAAGTGGTTTGGCCCCCACCCAGGGAAGAATGAAAAAGCAACTTGGTAAAAAAAAAGAATTGATACCGGAACTAAAAGAGAAAATGTAGATATGATGCCCCCCCTTAGAATGATATGCGTGAAAGGCATGCCATTCTAAGGAGAAGAGGAGTTTTGGCACGTCAACATAACGAGATGCTTCTGTGGAATGCCACCAAGAGATAGTGACACATAAATGTCCACAACATCAAAAGATGCAATGCAAGAGGACATGGGGATCCGATAGTTTGGCATCAGAACCCATAGCAGTGTCAAAAAGATATATAGTATCATTGCGAGATGGGTGTATCGTCATAGGACCAAGTTTCTTGGACCTGAAGAAAGACACATGAAGGCAAAGAGAAAATAAAAATTTGGGTCAACATGGAAGAAAGAAAAGAATGTCCCCAACACTTTGTATCATTCCCAAATGTCGAAAAGCAAGATACGACAAATAGAAGGAGGTAAACAAATAGAGGAATGTGCACAACAAAAAAGCCCCTATATCCAAGTTCTTACAGAGTAACTCGGGTCCTCCAGGAGAGCACAACAGATAAAAATAGTCATCCTCCCATATCAAAGTACCTAAAACGTGACCTAGGTCCTCCGGGAGGGAACAAACAGATAAAGCAAGCATGCGGGAGCAAAATCACACACACATGTAAGCAGATGTAGAGGAAAACGAAAAGTGCTAATGATAGAACTGCAGAAGATTATCATCCGCAAGGAGAGCCTCGTCCTCCAAATCTTGGTCATAAGGAGAAGAAGGGGGACAAGCTCAGAGAGGAATGACAACCAGAGTGGTCCTCGATGCCTCACTCATAGTGAGAGAGAGTGATGAAGCCGCATCAAGATTAGCGTCCGCAAGCTCAGAGGAGGAGAGGGTCAACGACCTTGTGAATATCGTAGATAGTGTCGGGATCTCCTCAAATGAATCAAACATGCATCCCTCAGAGGAGGAAGCAAGTGACTCGCTCGGAGAAGATGAAACAAGAATAGGACTGCTGACCTCTGGAAGAGGGGCGAAGACAAACTTAGGAGAAAGCCTTCTTGATCATACAAACAAAAACAAGAAAACTCGCATGCACTGAGGAAAGCATAGGAAGGGTGGAGGAACACAACTACAAAGATTTGCGTTGTCAAAATTCTGGGATAGGGCCCTTCTCAAGCTTGCGTTTAGATGAGATAGGAGTGTTAGGTCTCCTATCCACTGTAGTAGGCTGAAGGACCCCAGTAAAACTGGGATGCTAGAGTGGTTGCAAAGTAGGTGGGGTAGACAAAGCCTTATTAGGCATCACTTACATATGTGCCATGTCAAGGGGCCGGGACAAGGGAGGTATGTCTGGCAAAAAAGTGATAAGAGGTGGCTCCAAGGAGGGAGCAATGAAAACCCACACCCGGTTAGGGGGAGGTTCATCAAACGTCCTTGGAGCAGTTGGAAGTGAAACTGAAATTGATGTAGAAGCCAGAGCCACCAAAGGAATGGGCTCCAAAGTAACAGTGTTGGGTGTCAAAGAGACACTAGCGCACTGGAAGGAAGCATCACGCTCTCGATCTCAGGCCCATCACAAGCATTTACGATCACATGCACGCTGATTTTGACGAAGGTTGGGACCACCAAACGGAGCTGGAGAGGAGTCAAGAGCATTGTGTTCCATAGGAGAGGCCTCCGGGATTGGCTCAAGGATAGGAGAAGGCCTAACCAATGAAATAGGAGGGACATCCTGAATGGGCACCACATTCATAGCGATGGGTGCCCGACCTTGCTTCGCTCTAGGAGCGGGCGGAGGGATAGGAGATGCCGACGTGGTCTCTGATGTAGGTGCAAGTTGAGATGAAGGAGCCTGAGACAAGCGCTTCCCCTTTGCATAGCGATATGGCCTAGAAATATCGATCATTATAGGAAGCTCAAAGGGTGGGTAGGCTGTGGATTTCGACATCATGGGTGCCTTTCCCATGGTTATGCTGGGTGTAGTCACAGGAACAACATACACAACTAGAGGCTGTATGGTTCTAGGTGGACTAGGAGGTCTTGATGCGAGAGTGGGTTTAACCCCAGCCCCCTATAATGAAGGAGCATGTGGCACAACCCATTCCAATACTGGGATCTTAGGTGCAGAAGTTGATGCAAGAGGTGACAAAGATACATCAGGCTACATGAACATAGAAGCCGACTCCCCTATCTTATATTTATAATACTCACGGTATAAAAGTTCACCACTAGGGAGCATGGGTCCCATCAGAGCAGGCCAAAAGTGGTCCAAAGAGAAGTCCCCATGGGTAATCAAAGGTCAGTAGTCAGTGTCTTAGATGACATGTATTGTGCCCTCGTGAGGAAACTTTAAGCACTTGTGAACCACGGAAGGAATCGCCTCCATAGCGATCAACCAAGGTATCTCGAGTTTGACTTGGAAGAGATTAGACTTAGGGATGATCATAAAAACTGAGGACACTACTTTGGGACCTACTATGACCGTCAAGGTGATGCTGCCCAATGGGCTGATAGAGAATCCATGGTGTGTCCGCAAGGTACTGTTGCACTCATCATAAACTGGCCTATGCCATCCATTCACGAAGAGTGTCTCCTCCGTTATAACATTGACTCTACTGGAGGGGTTAACCATCACACTTGTGACATTTTGACCGTTCAATCGAGCAGGGATATAGAGAGGAGCAGGCTATCCGCAATATGGGGCATTGAGTGGTGTGAATGAGATAAGAACGTCAGAGACGTTCCCCTTTTGGGTTGGGGGGGAACGATAGGGGTGATGGTCACCATATTGACATTTGGACCACCATCCAAGGCCAAATCAGATGTAGAAATCAAATTTGTTGAGTGCGGAGGAAAAGGGTTGGTATAGATTTGCAAGTCGATGTTGGTTTTATCCACGAACTTGTTTGACTTGTGTTTCCTTGCATCAACTTTGATAGCCCCACTATCGATGTGGTATTGGACAATGTGTCTGAGACGATAACAACTCTTAGTGTCATGGCTAGGCACATGATGGTAATGACAATACTTCGACCCCTTGAATCAGCGGGGGTAGGGTCGGTTATCTGACAGAGGTTTAGGCTCAGGAAGGGTGATCAGGTTGTCTCACAACAACCACTGCATGATACTCAAATAAGAGTCGTTCAATTTTGTGAAGAATCTATTTTTGAGATGATTGAGAGTAAACAATCGGAGGAGTAGCCATGAATTTATTCTTCCAAGACCCATCTGAGGATGTGCCAGAAAAGGACCCACCATGAGGGTTCAAAGAGGAGTCTCCGAACTGCATCACGATGTGCTGATAATCGGTCAAGGTAGAGAACATGCTGGCAAAGTTTTGATAGAGATTCAGCGACAAGTTCTCCCTTAATGCCGGCTGTAGGTTGCCTATGAACATACATTGCAAGTCACTATTTGGCAGGGCAAAGGGGATCTTAGTTGAGATTGCCTAATATCGTGAGATAAAATTTGTCACCTTCTCATTTGGTTTCTTCTTACAATGAACAAGGTTGGATATAGTGACCTTGTTGCCTGTGTTAGCCTAAAATCTCTTGATAAAGAGATGCATCAATTGGTCAAAGGTGTATATGGATTGGTCAGGAAGAGAATTGTATCGTTCCAATGTAGTCCCTTTGAGGGAATGAGCAAACAACTTGAGGAGAACAAAGTCCAGATTGTGGTAGTCACTACACATGGTCATAAGTGAATAAATGTGAGTGTTTGGGTCTCCATTGCCACTGAACCTATCAAACTTCAACAACTCGATGGTCATTGGAAGGATGGTATTTAGGTTAGTGATGTCTAAGGGGCTCTTCCTATAGTACACAGGTGCAGATGATTGACTGGAATAAGATGCCAAAGAAGTGAGCTGCAATTGAAGTTGGCCCATGTTTTGCAATATAGTGTTCAGAATCGGGTTCGTAGGTGGAGGAGGAGGAGGTGGAGCATCACCACCTCCCCCGCCAGATGGCATACCGACTGACATGGTAATGGTAGAGACAACTACAATAGTAGAATCACTAGACATGCTCATGTAACCTAAAGGAACAGAGGAGGCACTAATACTCGGGATGGTGGAATCCAACATGTGGGCTCCCATCCTCGGGATGCTAACATCGACCTGGGACCCGAATGGATCAAACTAGGTGTCCATAGGGGGTACCTTAGCTAGGGGCACATGGCTTTTAACAATCATGGGTTTAGGCCCTCAGCATCTCCAGGACTCTCCTATCGGATATCAACATATCTCTCAATGTGATGATGACATTCCCGACTTGGGGGAGGACGTTCTCTTGGTTCAGGAATCCCTCAAAATCTCTCAGATTCTCCTCTAAAGAATTGATATGCTCAAAATAGACAGAGACAAAAAAATCATGATCGATAGGAGGAGGGGAAAAAGGAGCAGAACTCCTAAGAGAGTTAGGCTGCAAATTAGAAGGAGAAGGCCCCCCAGTCAGAATAGACTTCAGATTGTGAGAGGTGAAGAACTCATTGGGATTAGATGACTGTCCACCCTACATGGTGCCAGGTAGAGGAGGACTCTAATGATCAGGAGGGTAGCTCCTCCTGACTATGGCTCCTCTCACAGTCTGGGTTGTAAAGCTTATAAGTTGATTGACAACCAAATCGTAGAACATGGACACCTATGCAAGTCTTTGGAAGAAGATGTAGGATTGTCTTGTTTTGATGAAAACGCAAAAGGGAAAAAGGTGTTTACTTTTTTACTTTTTTAAAGATTTTTTAGTTTTTAAATGAGTGCAATGAAAAGTAAAACAACTATGCTAAGTTTGGAAAAGGAAAATAAATAAATCAACTAAGATATACTAGAAAAAGAAAACACACACGAATCCCCCTTCACATCGGGTTCACCAAAATGTAATGGAGGGAATCTGTCACCTCAAGGATGATGAATCCTCAAGGACAAATTGTCCCACTGATTACCTCTTGGAACAGGCGCAATGCTGAGCTAGGGGATAACAAAATCATGCTAGGAATGTCACACACCTAAGAGACATCTTTGGATGGCTCTGTAGAGCCTCTATCCGTAGGACGAGCACATGGAGAACGGATGCTAGCATGACGTGCTATCCTCCTGTATGAACAAAGTACAGAGTTCGAGAAGAAAGCTCAGGATGCATTGATAGAACTTGCAGATTAGATAAACAATACTAAAATGTATGAAAAACACAGATTACAAAGTGGAATGAGAAGAGTGCTAAAAGGATGAATGAATCTCATAACCGGCCCATGCTGTGAAGCCTCCCGCAAGATAGTCTCCTCTCTACGAAGCTGTGCCTACACACATGCAAGAGAGAAAATGTTGGGGGTTGTGTTTTGGAGCCTGCCTAAGTTAGACCCCCGTTTTGGTGTTTCCACCTCCACGGACAACCCCAGATAGCTACGAGAAAGGAAGAGCATAAAGAAGATGACAAAGAAGAATGCAAAGACAAATGCAAAGATGATGCTATGTTATTCGATAATTGGAAAGTAAACGAGATGTTGGAAATGCAAGATAAAGATAGATTACCCCCTTAATCTTGGTAAGTGTTAATGCTCTTGATGAACTTGGTAGCTTGACAATGTTGTAACAATGGTGGTAGTACTCCAAGAGATTCAATCCCCAAGAGCAAGTCTTCAATCTGCCAAAAGATCCCTCGAAAATGTCCTGAGACCAAAGATATAGGCTAAGGGACGAATTTGGATGTCGATGGTCACGTAGGGAGGCATTATGATTTCTTCCTGGCGTGGGTCGTAACGTCCCAGTGACCACCTACTGGCTGGAAGATTGGCGTGACAGTAGCGCGTCGTGCGGACGCCTCCACACCACATCTGCGTCCGCGAACCTGTCAGATTGGTAGGATTGGTAATGCCTCTAGAGAAGCTGACATGGACTTCTTTGGTGGACAAAAGGACAAGTTGGTGGACCTATCCTCCAAGTAGTGTGGGGGAAGCGCCACATGTCGCAATTACCACTAAAGGTGGTGAGGGTGATATTTTCAACTCTACATATACATTGAAACATTATTTTAATTACCATATTATAAATATTTGCATATGATTTCAACAAGTCTCTTTTGATTCAACTAAAGCTTCATTTTAATACTCTTTTTTTTCATGTCTGAAATATATTCTATAGAAACAATGTCCTTCCTATCAAGCTATGATTGATAATTGAAATTTGAAATACTTGAGCATTTCCTTGTTATTTTCAATTTAAGAAACGCATTATCAAAACTATATAGACATATAATAAAAATAGTCACAAACTTGTTTGAAAAGTAAATAATGATCACCTTACTTCCATATAAGTTGCTCTCAAAACATAAATACCAAACATCAAAAGCACATCCATAGTTATTTTTAATCCATAAAGAGACCGATTCAACCTAAAAACTAGTTCATCCTTCCTTCTAACTATTATTTTCTTACTATCACATGTAGATTCTTCTTCACAATCTTAATGTACGAAATGTGTATTCACGACCAAATGCTCTACTTTAATATGGCAACCAATGGTAACAACCAAAATATATTTAATATAATTCAACTTGTCAAAATGAGAGAAAAACTCATTAGTTTTAATTCCCTACATTTTTGAATATATATTTCAGTCCAAGAAATTCTTGTACTTCTTTACTTTTCCTTCCACATTAAACTTCTTGAAAACCCATTTGTAGCCAATGGGTATTCTCTAGTAGGAAAATTGACTAAATATCATGTCATATTTTTTCAAAGTGTTCAAGGTACATATTTCTCATCCATATCCTTCTTCCAAAATAACCTTCATTTAATTCAAGTGTGTTCCTAATAGTTTTAGGATCATCATTAGTGACAGGTTTAAAAAATAAAATTCATAACAAAAGCTATGCAGATAAAAAGAGTAGGGTATATAGTTCTTCCTTTTTTTGTTCACCTTCTCTTATGTAAATTCCTAGTTTTACATACATATTGTCTATGATTTGATTCAAACCAAACATTTTTTAGTTATTTTTGAATGCCTTGGAGGATTTTAAGTCTCTCTAAATACTAATTTTGACTATAAAAAATATTTTGGGTTCCAATCTTGTATCCTTTTCTACCATCAATATACCCAATATAGATATCCATCTATGCATTATAATCCAATTTTGTTTTAACCCCAAGAAAAAATAAGGGGCAATCCTATATAATATTTATAAATAAAATATGATCATAGAATACATACTTAGGATAGTAGATATTCAAACCAAAGCACACATCTACCTAGATGTGTAAGTCTTATGAAAATATGTCACTTTCATTTAGGTTGAATAGGATACTTATACAAAGAGGTAAGGTGAGAATGTTTTTATGCCTCACATAGTTTATTGAATATAAAAAATAAGCATTTATTCAAATAGATTATTAACTAAGATCCACAAATATGTTTACAAATGTTACACATGCATGGTGCATTAACTATGTGCATAGGGAGATAACAAATATCAAACCCATCTGGTGCTAGTTATGCTATAGTAGTATGTGGATAATTTTTCATGTGTTAGATTTGTATGGTGATGTACGGTGGTAATGTTCTATGACCATAAAACCCACTAGGTAGTATACAATAATGGAATTATAGCATGTTGATATGGATGATCCATCTGTTAGACATGTCTAGTCTAACTATACACTAGAATATGAATCCATGTATAAGGCCACAAGCAACGAGTGTGGAGTATTGTGTAGTGAAACACAAGTATTGTACACAAAGTTTTAATGATCTTGTTGTGTAAAGATTCATGCGTATTATTTGGTGCATTTTGAGTGAAGGTGAGTAAATATAATGGCTCTAAAGAGAGTATGTGAGGCTATATTCAGACCATCATCCCTCATGAAAATCTATGATCCCCATTCCATTAGTAATAAGATACAAAAACTAAACATGTAGTTGCTAAAGAATGTGCCATTTAGACTAATATAAAGACTACGTAATCCTCATTTGGTACTTAAATATTCAATTAGTTTTGTCATGATTACAAGTGTTAGTGATATTTGTGATGTCATCCCTTGTATATATTTTCTAATATGTTGATTTCAATTCCTTAAGATGGTGAATAGTCATGTAGACGAGGAATATATGACTTCCATGTTGAATACATGGTTTAGGCATAAGTACTGTAGATGTTTAAGAATGAAGGAATTGTTACTAGATATGCAAAGGATGAACCATAATGCGATGGTATAAAATTTTTATATGACCCATTTAAATTTTTCTTTCTAAAGATGAAACTCTAGACTATAATCAACCTAAATGTGTGAGTTGTACATTACGTTTTGTGGTACTCTTCGTATTTTTTGCTAGCTTGAAATTATCTATTAAGCTCATTGGTTCTATAATACCCCTCTAATTCTCACATGATAGGGTAGTTATTATGATATTGAACCTACTCTTAATGCAGATAAAGTAAGTAATTAAGTGGGAATCAATGTAGATAAGATGAAAAGGGGTGATATCACATCATTGGAGAATGCATGTGATGTAAAAATCCCCTTCCAACAAGTTTAATATTTGGTTTCTTATATGTATAGGAGGGTGCTTAAGTTTAATATGTAAATATCTTGACTATGCTAATTAAGAGGTGGTCCATTATGATATTATTTTCATGTTATAATGAGTAGTTGACAAGTGGATTTTCTAATCATGTTTCCTTTGTGATCTCTTTTGGGAAATGAACTAAGTTCTCGGTTAACCCTTCTATGTTCATTCTTGACTATGATCTTTTGGACTCATGTTGACTTTAGATGCATATTGTCTATTAGGGGTAGGCATACTCAGTTGATTTATAGAAAGGTTGCGTATGTATAATGGATTTATATTTTTAGGACTGATTGGTAATATTAGGGTTTATGGAACTTATAATCATGACTTCCAAGTGATTTTTATATGTTGATGGTATAACAATGAAATATTAAGGTATAATGTTTATGATCACTTCATGATTAGATGTGAGATGAAGTATTATGGTTATGATGTTTTATGTTCATGAGGACTTATGATGATGTTAGGGTTTTATGCTATAATCCTTGTTGGCTATATATTAGATGATGTTTTATGCCTATGATGGTTTATGATGTACTAACATATGTTCAAATGATTATATTTGAGAAATGTTTATGGTTATTGATCCTATTTGTTAGATGTATATATGCATGTGTATGTGTGCAAGTGATTTGTGTTAAATTGTTTGATGCAAGTACCAGGCATCGACTTCACCTAGCTACATAGGTCTGAGCATGCCTAACAATTCCCAATGGTGGTAATGGAGATAGCATATAAGATCCAAATTGACTTAGCCCTGGCCATTGTCATGTACTAAGACAATCACCTATGACCTTGAGTTTACCTACTCGAGTTGCCATAAAGGCAATATTTGAATCCTTGTGTCAATTGTCTTGTTTATGTGATGGATGATGTCTTTCATTGGTTATGTATTATGCTTTCTTCTATGATATTTTAATTATGTTTTGAGTTGAAAATATTACTTGATGTGAGTACTTAAGATTGTTAGTATTGATAATAAAATGATCATGAGACTATATGTTATAATTCTCATGTATAATTATTATTAAATGTGAGATTATCGTTATGTAAGTATTATATAGTAATGGTTCAATATATATATGTGTTGCTTTATTTATGTTATCTTGTTGGTATGGAGATGGTATTTATACTTTGCTTATGATATTTTATTACTTATTATTTTGTGGGATTTTGTTATTCATTTTATGAAGACCTTTGATTCTTAGTTATTTTATTGAGTTTATTTTTGTGAGATGGTTGGGTTTTCATTTGATGGATTTTGAGAGGAAAATTTGTTCGTTTATTTTTGAGTTTTTAGAGGAAATATTTTGATTTGCAAAGGGAGTTCTTGCAGAAGTTTTTTATTTATTTGTTTTGGGATTAAATGACATCTTTGTGAGGAGGTATTTGGGAAAAAGAATTGTGGATTATTTTTGTAGATTAGAAGGAGATTTTTTTAGAGATTGTTTGGGATGTGTGGTTGAGTAATTTTCTGGGCTTTGAATATTGTTCATACCTTTATATCAAATTAGAATTCTTGCTGGAAATTTTGGGGGTTTTGGAGAAAATTGGTGGGAGAAATCTTAATTAAATTGTGTAGAGATTTTGAGTTCGATTTGAAGAGAAATTTTGGTATTGATTTTTCTTTGATTGCAAGAGGATTGTTCATGGTTTATTGTAGATTTTTTTGTTGTTAGATTGGATTTTGGTTGGAGGTTTTATTTCAATTTCTTTTTCTTCTTCTTCTTTCATTGTTCTTCAAATTCGAGGCAAGGTTTCTTCGTCACACTTTCATTTTTTCTTCGTGTTGTTTTCAACCATAGCATGTGGATTTCTTATTATGTTGGGTCTGTTGGCAAATGCACACTCCAATGAGAAATTGTAGGTGATTGAAGGTATTGTCATTGATGGCAACCTTACAATCATATGTTACCAGCAGGCACTGACACTAGCAGACTCTACACTGGCATACAGTTCACCGACACCGAAAAGATTGATTACCGACACCATGGCAAACAAGAATTTTGTTTAATTGTATTTTGTATTTAATTGTAAAATCTTTTTGTAAGCCGACATGGCGGATTGTAATAAGATTCATATAAGTATGTGATCTTGTAGATCATTTAGCAGAAGAGGATATGGTTAGATTATTGCAGACCTAATGTACGAATTATAAGGCAGATTTTGGATAAGGGTTTATGATTATTACAAAGCTTAAACGAGTACTAAACCTGGCATAGCAGATGTTGATCTAAAGTAGTACATGATATTGGATTTGTATAATTCACTTTTGTAAGTCACTGAGACTTCTTTTGTAACTGAGCAGTGAGCTCTAGGCACTTGGCCTTCCTGCATGTGCAAGCCCCTATTGTAACAGTAATATTCTCTTATTGGCCAGTAAGTGAATATTGTGGGTCACAAATCCCATCGAGGTTTTTCCCACACTGGGTTTCCTCATTAAAATATTGTGTTATGGTGTGTCTTTCATGTTGTGCTTATTGTTCTTATTTACTGTATTAATTTTTGTTTATCGGTACACAGTTTTGGAACGCTTTTCATATAATAAGTTTATAAAATTCACTAACCAGTCAAATACTGATTCACCCCCCCTCTCAGTATCTTTGGGAATCCTAACAGGGTCTTGTTAATATATTTTATAATTATGTTGCTATTCTTATGGTTTTAATTATATTTATATGTTGTTATTTTTATAATTTACAATTCAAACATAATCAGTTTGTGGTGATTTAGGTGAATCAGGTGGTGTAGTTTTATCAAGGTTTTGTGGGTTTGGTAGAGATTTTGGATGTAAAAGATATGTCATTTTCTCTTGTGGTAAATAAAATTTTAGACTTGATATTTGTTGGCCATTTGGAGGAATTGATTATGTGTTGCATTGATGTTTTTCCATTGATGTCAACACTAGCTATTTGGATGCTTTACCAACACCCTTCTGGTCCCGGTAGGTTGAGAGGTTTCTGGTTGGTTTGGATCTGACATAATCCGGTATGCTTCGGTATGATTTGGTTATGGAATTGTCTTATTCATGATACTCATGTTCATATTCAGTCAGTTGGTTTTGGTCTGGTGATTGGATGCTATCCTACTTGCTTGGAAGCTTGGCTTGTGGTTCTGGTGAGGGTTTCACTGTCAGAGCTTTTGATGAAGATCTTTGATGAATTGCATAAGTGGTGTTGGTGCAGCTTCTGGTATAGATTCAGGATGTTGTTGGTGATCATGTTCGAGACTTGGAAAATAGAGATCATTTCTATAGCGGGTGGACCTATATTGGGTCCCAGTTGATCTAGGTTATGGACCGGCTTAATGTAACGTGTGGATTGGACCTCTCGATGTGTTTCTAGGATGTCTTATGAGTTGGATATTGTTTGTTCTGTCTAAGTCTGACATGTTTTATAATTATGTAATTGGTTTATTGTTTGGTGGCCGACCTGATTGTTTATGGTTGAGGGTTTGTATATATATGATGCAGGATCTCATTGTAGATAATCATAGGCATATGGTCATGTAATGGGATATGGATATATAATGTGCAAATAATGTAATATCATTCAGGCAGAGGATTTGGTTGATCAGTGGATATCGAATTGGGTTTATGTAAGAGGATTTATTCCTCTGGTATTGAGCTTAACCAAAACTGTACTCAGGCATAGGAGATGCTATCTTTGCAGTTCATTCCTTCTTTCGGATTGTAGTCTAGATTTCTATGTAGTCAGTGAGACTCCTTTTGTGATGAGCAGTGTGCTGTAGGCAATTGGCCTTCCTGAAAGTGCAAGCCTCTCAATTGTAATTCACATACTTACTGTAGAAGTATTATCTGACTGTGGGTAGGCTTCCCACCGTGGTTTTTCCCTTTACTGGGTTTTCCACGTATAAATCTTGGTGTCATGTGGATGGTTTTTATTTTCTAATTATCGTTTATGCTTAATTGGTTTAACAGTTATTCTGGTATTAATGTTTTGGGTTCCGGTATTAAAGTTTTAATTGCTAAATGTTATGGTAATCTGTGACAACTGATTCACACCCCCTCTCAGTTGTCTTCCGGTTATTTGAACTGTCTAACAATATTTTGTTGTTGAACATTGGAAATTACATTTCCATGGTCTTTTATAAGATTGCATTCAATTTGGTGCTTTTTTGGGCAAGACTAGTTGAGTAGTTTTGATGTTTTCTATAGTTTGTGAATGTATTTTTAGATATGAAATAAATTATTAATATATTGTTGAGGGAATAATAGGATCATAAATAAATCCATAATATTCTTTTGGGGGCATTTTAGTTTGAGATCATACTTATTGTTTTGTTTGGTTTACTCCTAGTTAGTTGTAGAGGCTTGTTTTGGTCTTGTGCTTGTTGATCATGTTTTTTGGTTGTATGGATTTATTGAGAGTGGATTGGTGATCATGTGCCCAATCCTATGATTTTATGATAAATAATGAGTTCTTATGCATGGATTTGCGGATTTAGGACAACCCTTTGTTGATAAGGTCATACAGAAGTCCTATTTCAATTTATGTGATATTTTCTTATGAGATGGAATTGTTATGATTCTTTATGTGCACCATGGATGTTATGATGTTGTAGTGATCCTATTTTGGAACTATAGGTTAGTGGTTTCTAGGTGCAAGTTCAGGGGAGTGGCTCTCAATGGGGGTTGGGGCCCTAAAGTGGCTAGCCAGGATAACCCATTGTGAGATTCCTTAACAAGTGATAACCTAATAAATTAACCTGAGGAGATAAACACACATTAATAAAGATAATTGTGATGCCCCACCCATGGATTTAGTACTTACATAGAATAAGGATGGGAGAGGGAAGACCTATCCGTCCAAGTGATGTTTGGAGATAATACAATCAAACTTCCTTGTCCTCATGAAAGGATTGTTTGGTTCCACATGAGTTGACCACCAAATGGGGGTTGGGTCTTGGAGAGGATACCTAGGATAACCCAGGTTGGGCTATGTGATGAAACTCTTCCCTAATTGTATCTTAGAACCCTATCATATGTGGTCATGTTAGAATCCTTTGGTGGAACCTCATGGTATGTCTTGTTTTAACCATGTGTATCCTTTGTATTTTTGTGGATGTTGGTCTTGTCAGCCTAGCTTGCTTGTGTTTGTGTGGGTCCTTGTGTCTATCTCCTAGCATGGGGGATGGGCGTTCAGGTTCCACATGGTTAGGTGGTTGTTTCCTACCTCCATTGGGGATTGATGGATGGATTCTATATCTTATTTCTAGTTTCTCTCATTTCTTATTGCAGATAATTCAGTGATATTTAGTAGATGTTATGTAGCTTGGATATCATTGTAATTGCAACATTATCATTGTATATTAGATACTCCTTAGAGAGATTGAGGTAATAATAATTAATGTAATTGGAAAGTTATGTTGCCTTGAACGATGTTTAAGTAGTGTGATGTTGGTATCGGCTACTCTCTCATAGATGAATGCTTGATCATATTCTATGCTAAAGGTTATCATAGGAACACTTCATTTAGTTTTTTAAAATTAACCTAGCGTTAGTTGTGAATGTTTATATTTGGCATTATATTATCATAAGTGTAATATGGTTTAATAATCTTAATAATTGTTTAGAGCGTTGCTTAGGTAGAGACATTAGGGAACCCACACGAGGACTTAGTTTAGGTGAATGTTTATCTTTTGCATGTGCAAATGTTTAAATTAATTTCCTAATGAGTTACTAATGTAATTTTTCTTGTTTTAAAATAAAAATTATCGCTATGTTTCTTTAGTTTGTTTGTTGTCAACCTCTGGGGTTCCTTAGTGGGTGTTATAGGTTCCCCGATGTAGCCAATGTAGAACATAAATGACACCATTAATGAAAACACGAAGAGACACCACAATGGATTAATTATTTCCTTCACTATTCTTCTCCTCCAATCCATTTCTACAACCCAAAAGAAATTACAATATCAAGTAATCAAAATTACCCTTTTTGGTGGTAGTTTTTGACAACTTTTAGAATTTTCCCTTTTTTGGTAATTTTCATACTTTTCCTTAAAATCATGAGAAACTTATAAATATCTAAAAATCATAACTTCTACACAAATTTCCAAATTTTCAAACTAATAAAAAACATGAGTTCTAAAATTTTGAAAAATCAACCAAAATATAAAATAACTAAAAAATCAACTTTCTAAAATCTACGAAAAAATGGAAAATGCTCTTTTTGAAACCCTTGCATCATTCTCCTTTGGTTGAAAGAACATAGCTCATGTAATTTATTATCCTCAATCTGTTTCCACTTGCTTTGATCCAACTTCTTCAACACCCACTTTGTAATCCAAGTGTTGTCTACTGGTGATAATGCTTCCCACTATACCAAATATCTATTATGTTGACCTTGCAAAATGTAAACTACCTTCTTGTCCACTATTTTTCCTTTTGGCTCTTCTTTCGAATGCATTTCAACTTTAATATAAAATTGGAAAAAATAATTTTATCTCATTCTCCTCCACTCTACTGCAACGTCCTCATCTTCATTTCTAGTTGCACTATAATATTTCAAATCTTGAACATCCTCCAAATGAACTACTTTTGGTATTTCTTCACCTTCTTCTCTCTGCATCGTCAAGGCATAACAAAAACCTATTACCTTGATTTCTTTGACTGGTTCTCTTGTAGAAAATAAACTTTTAATTTGTTATTCATCCTCAAGAGGATTTATGGCCACTTTAGAACCATCCCTCCAAAAAGTATATGTATTCTTTCTGCCATCATGCAATGCCTTCTAGTCACATTACCATGGTGTTTCCAACACCACATGACATGCATCCGTTGGAATGACATCACATCGTACTTCATCTTTATAAGTATTTCCTTTAAAGAACTTGACCAAGCATCTCTTATCAACAACAACTTCACTTTCCTTTTTAAACCATGCAATACGATAAGGATGGGGATAATTTTTAGATTGCAAGTTTAGTTTATCTACCATTTCTCTAGAAACCACATTCTCACAACTGCCACCATCAACAATAACTTGGCATTCCTTTCTACCTGAAGTGCACCTAGTTTGAAAAATATTTGTTCAAAGCCAAGAATATTCACAAGCTCTTATTTGTTTTTGCTTCTTCACTAGGATAACCATTTCTCATCTCATCATGAGATTCTCCCCCACATTTGGTGAAACTTTAGATTTAATTCCTTCTTCTACAATCTCAACTTGAGCTAAGTTCAATCCATGTTGCTCTCCTTGTTGTCATTCTTGCATGTTATAGTTTGAGCATTCAAATGCCCTATGACCCTCTTCCCCACAATTAAAGAAAACAAAAGGATTGAATGGGTTTTTCCACCCTCTACCACAATTATAATATCTACCCCTCTCAAACTCTTTTCCTCATTGATTTTTCATGTCCTATTCGACATCACTTATTTTTGCTTCTCCCTAAGATGATTCTTCTTGACTGAAATTTAAATCACCCTACAATGGATATTTTGTACCTCTTTTTCCTCCTCTATTCCTTTACAAATATTGTCTATTAAGATTTTCTTCTACCTTTAAAGCTAATTGATATGCTTCTTCAATACTATTAACCCTATGCATAATCAATTCATCTTGCATAGAAAATTTTAGACCATTCACATACCTTGCAGCCATCTATTCATTAATTTGTTGGTGTTCAACACGAATGGACAATTTGTAGAATTCACTTGTATAATCTTCTATAGTAGACTTATTTTTATTTAAGTTCTAAACTCTTCATAAAAGAGTATGTGCATAGTCTAAATGTAGAAACTTCTCTTTCAATTTCTTTTCCATCTTGTCCCAAGTTCTTATCTTCTCCTTTTCTTTTTGGTTGCTTTCTTTCTGCAAATGATCACACGAGATCATTGCATGACCCTTTAACTTGGTGAAAGAAAATTTTACCTTCTTTTCCTCTGTCATCTAGACTTCCACTCAAATAATTTCTCCATACCATTTAATCAATCTACTAGCTCCTCTGGATTGAGTATCCTCTCTTCAAAGGGTAGGTGCTCTGATTGTTCTTCCTCTTCATGATTTTCATATTGATCTACATATCTTTGTCTTGTTTATTAATAAAAATTATTTCCTCTTGTTCCTTGATTTACTATCATGTCCACAAGCTCTCTTATTTTTCTTTTTAGATTTTTCATGTCTCCATGTATCTGGGCTGGACCTCTTCCTCTTCCTCTCCCAACCATCTTTCTACTCTAGATGATGTAGCCAATTCAAAACATAAATGGTGCCATTAATGAAAACACAAAGAGACACTAGAATGGATCAATTTTTCCTTCACTTTTCTTCTCCTCCAATCTGTTTCTACAACCCAAAAGAAATTACAATATCAAGTAATCCAAAATTACCCTTTTTGGTAGTTTTTGACAACTTTTAGAACTTGCCATTTTTTGGTAATTTCCAAACATAATCAAAAAATAATGAGAAACTTCTAAATATATAAAAATAATAATTTTGACACAAATTTCCAACTTTCTAAACTAATAACAAACATGAGTTTTGTTTGAGATGTTTGAGAAATTGGAACTCCTTGCCTTCCAATATTAGACTACTCATTGAAGGAGAGCTTAACAATGCAATTTCCAATGGACACGCACCTCTCTAACTCTTTTCCCCTCTCCCTTCAAACTAGTAGAGAGTGGTAGAGGAGGGAATTTTCAAATTCAAAAGGGTACAACCTCCTGCCTAATGGCACCAACGATCATCTTAGGTGGACTACCATCTGTGCCACACCAAACCTTAATACTAACCCCGTTATCATTATTTGGCATTGCCTCTTGTATCTCATGATGATATAATCCACTTGTGCAATCAATCATGTGGTTCATATGGAAGACTATGCATCTAGAGGGAAAGTTGGGGATTTTTTAACGTGTGGTGGCATTGTTAATGGTGATTTTTCATTCTCCAACTTTGAGGCAATGTTTATTATTTTTTAATGTCTCTTCAAAAGGCTAGGGCTACACTTTGCATGCTCCTTTTTTTCTGGGGAATTATTGCGGAAAATATTTCATGGAAGGCTTGCATGACATCGTAATCTTTTATGGAAAGAAAAGTTTTATTTTTACAAGGAATTGTTTCTCTGATACTATGCCTATGTGTAGGGCTAAGGAAAGAACTTTAGCTATCTATGCCTGCAAGTTTGCAATGGGAGGGGATAGATTTTGTTATGAGTTAGATAATCTAGATGATTTCAAGAAGGATGTCATGGTTTGGAAATGATGTGTTGAGGCCGAAGTGGTGAAATTCATGGAAATCCTGAAAGGCCATGATGAATAACTTTCTATGTAGTTTGTGGCTTCCTGGAACAACTAGAGAGTTATAGTGGATGAAATCTCTTTTGAGATCATGGAGGAAGTCATTGCCTGGGCCATTGGTCTATCCCTCAAAGGGATAAGATGGAAACACAATAGCTATACTGCCATCAGTGAAGGACTTAACATTATTTTCAAAGGAAAAGAGGCTCAAGTTAAACTTCAAGGTGCGTTTGCTAGAGAGGAGCTCAAGTACCCCTAGGATATGGTATGCCTTAATTATGAAATACTTTAGGTTGGAGGGAATCCATAAGATTTTTTATTATTATCACTTGGCTCTGTTAAACCATTTTAGGATTTATGAGTTTCTTTGCTTTCCCTTCTACCCACTCCATTCTATGGAGATTTCTATTAAAAATGCTCTCAACCCCAAGAATGAAGGAAAACCTCTAGTTCCCCTCCACTAGGGCTTAATTTAAAGGCTTTACCATTACCATTTGGCCCTTTGCGCCCCCAGGAACATTATGCTTGTTCAACCCCATTTTATCGCATCTCACCCTCTAGAGGCTTATGTTAGTGGATTCACTCCATCTAGTTTCCTCCAACTCTCTAATGAGGCATTCACTTCCCCTACAATGCCCTCCTCCTTTGTCACTATTATAGAGCTAAACACTCCCACTTGTCCTCCCCCCTCCTCTAGGTTGGACAAGAAGTCCTCTAGCTCTAAAGGAAAAGCCAAATTCACTAGGAAACACAAACAAATTATCATTGATAATTATGGTTTTGAAGAGTCGGAAGAGGAAGACACTATTAGTGATATAGATGGAAGGCGTAGATCTCATAGGCTCGCTTCGAAGGGCTCCATTGAAAAGAAAGTTGAAACCCACAAAACTGTTGATATAGAGGAAGATCTTGACAAGGGTGATAGTGGTAAAATTGAAAAAGATTCCACAAGGGAAGAGAAGGTCACTATAAGTATGAATATTGCTGACTTGGATGACCTTGGTCCCCCTTTGGGACCCGATGATTCACAACCTAGTGAGATCTAGGAGAAAGTGGCCCTTGGTAATATTATTGAAGAGATGGAGCTTGTTATCACAATGGACTCTAAGTTGGAAGCCCATAAAGATGATAAGATTATTAAGGAAGGTGAAGGAAAAATAAGGAAGAGTGACAAAAACAAGAAGAAAAAGAAAAAGGATAAGGAGAGGGAATTTAAGGAGGATGAGAAAAGAGAACCCACAAAATCTAATGTGGGTGATTCGTAGACCCTCAATAGTGATCTGACAAACCACATTGATAGCTCGGGGCTAGATGGGGAAATTTGTTGGCTTTGTATTGCCATTTATGTCAACCAGTATGTATTCATCAGTATGGATGGCTACTAGTATGCAAGGTGTATGCAAGATGCAAGCAGAAGATGTGACCAGTATGGATGTCCACCGGTGAGTAAGCATACGAAAGCATAGAGACAACTAAACGTAAGACTGGTTATGTCAACCAGTATAGCATGATCAACATGTATGTATTGTTAACTGGTATGCAGGAAGGTGTAGTATTCACCAGTAAATAGGGCCATCAGTGAGCATGTATGAACATGAAAAAGACAAACTAATAGAGTGAATGATTGTCGAATCACATAGAGTGTGAACACAGAACCGAGAGCAATCCAAGTTAGATGGAAGTAACTAACAGACAATGAAGAGATTATACAAGGGTTGATCAGTCATTGCATGACCGGTAGCATAAGGTGAAAACTGGTAGTGTGATTTTTGGTTGATGATTGATTCTGAACCGACTAAGGTGGATGCCGATAGAGATGACACGTATGATCCAGGTGGCTAACGTGTAGTGGTGAAGAGTGCATCGATGAGGTGGTTATTGACTAAGACTGCATTAAATGAAGACTGCAAAAATCATGGAGGAGTTGTAGAGGATTGCAGCTCAAAGTGTTCAAAGGACAGAGATTTGATTCTTTGACATCTTGATCGAAGCACGACATCCAATCATCTTGTCAACTTGGAGAATGAAACTGCTAGACCATTTAATGCGATTGACAAAAGAAGGGTCGATGTTTGCTAAAAATAGTAAACATGTATTAGAAGAAACAAATATGGTAGTGTGGTGTTGTTTTGTTGCAGGTTATCATCTCAGAGAATGAAATCCAATTTGATCTGATACAGATTGGGTCAGTGAAGTAAACCCTAGATGTGTGAAGATTGAACTCTCTTTTGGCAAGAAAGCCCGTGTATAAATATGCAAACAAAAGATCAAAGTTTTTGATGCCAATAGCCAGAGAAAAGTGTCTGAGCAATCAGAGAGGTGAAAAGATTGAGTGAGATAAAAAAGTATTCAAGCGACTAAGTATTTGAATCAGAACCAATAGGAGAGGTAGAACTTGTAAGAGGGGTTTAACCGGTGATCTATCACAGAGTTGACAGTCAAGTAAACTAACAGTGGTTGAACTGGTAGGAAGGCATCAGAGAGTGAGTGAGTGCAGAGTGAGGATCAGAGGAAGTCAAGAAGACAAAGGTTGACTGGTAAGGGATCAGAGAGAGTGAATAGACAACCGGTGGTAATAGAACTGACGAGATAGAGAAGAGTTAAAACCAATAGAAGATATTGATTGCTGGAGTTACAAAATTCATTTGTAATAAGGAGATTTCATTGTATCTAAATTTATCTCATTGTTGTCACTGAGTTGGTGCTCCTTTGGTTTGGTGCCCATAAATCATCAGGGGTTGGTGCTCCTTGGGTTGGTGTCGTAAACATTGTAATTTTTGTTTCAGTGTGAGGCTGGATTGGAGCAGTAGGCTCTAACAATATTTCTCACTGAGGTTTTTCCCACATTGGGTTTTCCTCATATATCCGGTGTTGTGAGATGCATTATTTGTGTGTTTGATTACTAGTGACAGTGACACATTGTGTTCTAAAAAATTTAGAGCTTGAAGGAGGAAATCAGAGCAATTAACAACAGGTTGAATGTGAGAGATAAACAACTTGCCAGCATCAACAAGTTCTGCATCCGGGTTCTGCATAGTTCACTGTTGCAACTTTCCCTTCTTCGCAACAAAACTGCTGAAGACGAAGTTGATAAACAAGTTGCCAGTGAACTTTACAAGTTCCTCTCTAAAGACTGGGAAAAAATCATAGATATGATAAGGGTTCGTAAATTGGCCCCTTAGATCTTAGGTTGGTTTTTTGGTTTTTTTGGTACTTGGGGTATGCCCCTACTGCTTATTTCTTGCTAAATTCTCGTTTGTTTATTTCCTATTCAACTCTCGTCCGGTTTAACTATTTTATTTTGGTGTTGTTAATGTCCTATGGATAGTCTCTGACTATGTTAAAGGGTTGATGCCCTAGCTAATGCCGCTTTTTAATAAAAAAACAAACACGAGTTTGAAAATAATTGAAAAATTAGCCAAAATCTAAAATAACTAAAAAATCAACTTTCTTAAATATAGGAAAAAACAAAATAATTCTCTTTTTGAAGCCCTTACATCATTCCCATGATAAATGTATTATAAGAAAATATAATCATTTTTACTTCTCATTCTTGTGCATGCATCTCTATTTTGAAGGATGCATATAAAGATATATTGAGAGGTGTTGTAGGTTAGAAGCTATTAATGCTTAGAAGGGACTATACACAATAGAATTGAAGATATTTTCTATGATAACATTAGATTTAGATCATGTTATCATATGAATTGTGTGGGTTCATGCTATATTGTATAGATAGTGGTTCACGAGAGTGTAGTTGAACACCTATGTTTGACCTTTTTCTATAGATGAAAGGTTGTAGATTGATCTAATTTGATATTTAACATGTTCAATAAACTATACTATAAATTTGTAATAAATGATGGGTCATAGTAAAAAATAATGGATGTTGGTAGCCTAAAAGACATACAATATTAGCAGTAGTGAAGATACTCTTTTACATGGTCATAATGGACAACCTGAAGATTAGCCACAATAAATATTAAGTTGGTCTTATTCTTTCTTATAGGTAGTTTTATAAGGATATCCATTTTGATTGTTCTCAAGAATGTATCAAAAAAGAAAGATGAGAAGTCCAAGATTCTTATTTGAAAGAATTATAGTATTTCAAGGAATATGAGACTTTATGTGGTATGCTCAATTCTATTACAGATGTGAGGCTATTAGAAGTGTTGTTGAATCATTTATAGTATATTAATAATACTTAAATTGCATATTTTTAAGAGTCTTTAGTGTGTCTTATTGTTTAGAAAATATGCCCAAACTTATATTTGAATTTTGTTGAATAGGTAGGATTTTTCATTTTTTTCCCTTATATGAGATTTGGATATGAATGTGCAAGGTTGGATTTGTTAGAGAGAGTGCTTTTTAGTTAGATAAGTTGTTGCCATGTGAGACCAACAATAATGATTGATTGAACTAATGGTTGAGGTAAGTAATTTTTTTAAAAAAATTCCCCTTTCTTATGCTTGATAACTAGATGGAATTGTTATATGAATAATTCACTAATGTAGTCTATTTTTTCTAGTTTTTTATGAGTGTGTAAAAATTGGAGAGACTTATGATTAGAGTCAATGATGCTCTTCTCTAATAGGATGTAGTGATGGTCTTGTTGATTTATTGCACATGATGGTGTACAACTCCTTTTCACAGGTACAATAATTATATCAATTCATTAAATTTAATTAAATGATACACATGACCAAATGTTTATGTTGTATTAGTACAAAATTTAGTGTATAGCTAGATGCATTGTATGAATTTCAAAGTGGTGATAGACTTATAACTTTAAGAGAATAATTACTATATATTAGGAATTAATTGAGATCCTTTATAACATTTTTGGTGTAAGTTTCCATAATGATGTATTAATATTCATGATTTAGTTGGGTGACTAGGTAATATAAAAGAAGTGAAGATTAACCTCTGATAGAAGTTAAAATAGAAATTCTAAGACATTTACATGGTTAGTGTAATTCTCTTCCTATTTGCAGCTTGGAGATGTGTTGATCTTGGCATGGTCCAACTATGTATCTATGGATGCATAGGTTGTGGCTGTGATTTAGCTCCTAAGTGGTTAATCTTGTTTCTTTTTTTTTTATAGTTACAAAACCAATCATTGCAAGGATTTATATTAAAGAAAGAACCCATGTCAATCAATCATGCATCATGATATGATTGTTTTCTTGAAGGCACCACATTCTCTAACTTTGTCTTCACTTATATAAAAATGGAATTATTAGGTTCTTTATCATTATCAATCTATTAAAATATATACTAGGTAAAATTCCTAGTTTTACTATAATTCAAACTTTTCTTCATAAGTATAATTCTTTATATTTATGTCTATGATTTTTTGTCCCTTGTATTATTATTTTCTCACTTCAAAATATTTTTTTATATTATCCATTGAGTTTGACATCATCTATCGTAATAAAAAGGCTGCAATAAATATTCAAGATTTGCTTATTATCTCAAAATCTAGAAATAAATATAACAAAGTAACACATTTCTTCATCCATTTTAGCATCAACTTAGGATAGTTTATATACTACAATGTTAAAATTATCCAAATGCACTCGTCATAGAGTTTTTTGCTAATCATTATCATAGACCATAATTTTTTAAATACAAAATATGCATACTAGATACTTTAAATGATATAAATATTTTAACTTATCACATATTTCCTTGGTTGCAGATTCTCCAAATTCATTTAAAATTATTGAATTTGAAATACATCAAGTAATTGAATTCTTTTCTTTCATATTAATCTTTTCTCATTATTCAATTGTCGTATCTAATAGTTTCTTTCTTGATCCAACTACTCATTGATCTTTGACCATCAGAAGACCTTCCATCTTAATATTTTATTAATCTTTGACCATTAGAATTTTCTAATCTCCATTCTTGAAGTAATCACCATTTCTTTTTACAAATGAAATTCACCTTACATAGTGGTCTTACTAAACAAAAGATTTATCATAGAGTCAAGATGCCCGTATTCTCAAATAACTAATTAAACCTAATCTTTCATATTAAATGAAGGAAATAGTAATAAACTTGTGTAGAATAAGTAATGTTAACACTATTTTTAGATGTTTTTGTTTTTAAAGAATTATTTAAATTTGAGTTTTGATATTAAATAAAGAAAATAATAGTAATACATCTATGTAAGAGAAGTATTGCTAACATTATATTAGATATAAGAGAGAAAAAAAACAAAATAACAATAAAATTATTTATGATTTTCTTTTTCAAAATCTAATAGAAAAAATATTCACTATATTAATTTAACCATTTCATAATATGATATGATATATCACATTTATGTTTTAATTCATATGTCAAAATTGCAAACATGTATCAATATAAGAAATTGTTAGTCAATATTACAATACAATAAATAGAAAATCATGAGTTAAAAATTCTACTTATATAGCCAAAAAAATTATTAAACAATTTTTTTAAATTTTTTATGAATGTACATTACTTTAATTACTCACATAAAAAATAATTCACATTATTCTATTAAATTTCGCACCTGAAGCAATAAAAAACTAATGCGCACCCGAAGCCCCTATCCAGAAATCCCCACTTCGGACCTGGAGAGCCGCAACGCTAAAAAACCTCACTAAACACTTGGACGGAAAGGTGGCTAGAGGGTCATGCTAGAAACCCCACTTCCACTTCCGACCAAGGCAGCCCCATCCCGAAAAACCCCCACTCAACACTTGGACATAAAAGATTTGAAATAAATATAATTATAAAATATTATATATAATAATATATAATTAATTTTGGGTTTGGGGTTTGGTTCGATTGGCAAGAGCTTTCTATGATAAAGCACGTGGTCATGAGATCCTGTCCCCCAACCCACGTGGTACCAGAGGATGTGTCACACCATATTACCAGTCATGCTAAAAGTTTATCAGATGCACTACAATTTATAAAGGACTACCCGATTATGAAAATATATGTGTGTGACAGTTGTAAACTTATAAAAAATATTCAGAATTATATATATATATATATACAAATTACTTATAACACATTTATTTGTAAAAATATAAAGATAGAGATAGTTTAGTTTTCAATATAAATAATGATTTGTATATAAAACTATTGTATATAAACTTATCATGGGATAAATCTTTGTACTACATCCAAATCATTAATTCTATTACCATATGATCAATAATTGTATGCTTTTTTTTCAAAGTCTAATTTCAAGAATAAAGACTAACAAAGTGAATAATTGAAGCATTTTCTTCTGATCTATTTAAAGATAGTGATTGTACACCTGAGTGAAACACTCTAACTCCCCACCATATCAAAATAGAAATAATAAAAAGTGCATCTATAGTATCCTCCATTCTCTCTGACATCCATTATTGATGTCAAAAGCATAATTAAGCTCAAAGGGAGGAGTTGTGGAGATTTTAGTCATGAATATAATAATAATAGTAATAGATCTTGATGAATTTGATGAATAATTAAAGAGCACTAACATAACTAGTCTTGTCTCCCATGAGGTAGTGGAGACAATACTAATACTATTAATTAGATATGGGGGGGATTTTGTAACGCACTAGGTAAATCTAGTAATGACTTAGCCTCGTGCTCTCGTATGGGATAATGCCCATGTTGTCTAATTTTGAAACAAGTTAGATAAATGGACCACGTACAAAAGGAGCACGAACTAAAGAAAGAAATTATATATCACAAAAGAGGCATCTTTTAAATATTGTACATTAAATTTCAAAAGATCTAATAATTGCTAAATGCACACTATGAGTCCAAATCAATCATTAAGGTTTGTGCACATTAATAATGGAGGATTACACTAGCTAAAGGGAAACAACCCATCACAAGTATGCATTAAAGTTTATAAAAAAATGAATGTTCTCATTATAGTTTAGTTAGGTTAAATGACTAGTAATATATATATATGTTTAGTTTAAATTGTTGGGATTGATTAATGATATTTTAATGATTTTAAAGTTAATATTATTTTTCAATGAATATAAATTGAAAAATTTCATTATAAATTTGATGAAGGAATTATTGTAATAGATGTTAGAAATCAACTTGTTATAATATCATAATATAGTCTTGTGATGTTAATATATCAAAACATTTATTAAAATGTATTTTTGCTTGAATCTATGCATATGGATCTTAACTTTGCACCTATGGAAGTGAATATAACATGCGGAATGGAATCTTAATTATGTGGTTTGAATAAACTTTGATAATTAGAATTTGTTTACTTCAACTTTTTTATATTTGTATCTAAAGTGGGGTAGTTTTAAGAGACATCATTTGGAAACTTTCAAGGTAAGGGATTATTTTCTCTTGGTCAAGCCCTAGATAGATTAATTTACCAACAATGAACTAAGATAAAAGTTAATAGGCAAGCATGCAATATGACAATGATGATAATGTTTAAGTGATTATGTAATTAGGATGCTTTATGATACTTTCATGTGAATGATTTTTGATAATCGTAGATGATATAAATAACAACCTATCATATATTTTTAGGCTTGATTGTATGAGATTTTTATCATTGACAGTCTAGATTAAACTTCACGATCGATCATCAGGTGGAGATAGCTATAGAAGATAGAAATGAAGAGATAGTAGCGTACCATAAAATCTACATATATGAAGACAAAGAGGACATGATCTAAGAAGCTAGAGAGGACAAGAAGATCAAAAAATGACCAAGTCAAAAATTAAAATCAGCCAAAAAAAGAAAAAGAAAGGGGAGGGTAAATAAAAGAGAGAGGAAGTCCTAATAGGGAAAATAAAAAATAGATGGAGTTCTTACCATAGTGTGTTGGTTAAGTGGTGGTGTTGTTGTTGTGACCACCAAGGTTCAAACCCTAGCTGGACCATTGTGATCACAAGCTTGTGCCTTCATTGCTCTATTGTACTTGCAAGTTTAAGCCTTAACATTGTTATATGGGGATGAGGTCCCTTGTTTGTGACCTCACTAGTTCATAGCTTTGGGTAAAACATGTTTCACATGGAGTCAAATGGTGTGTTGTGCTAGCGTCACTGGTCACGTGAAAAAGTTTACTCAATATATTATTAAAAAAATAGACATAAAAAATCGAGGGACACAATCTAGGAAAGGAAACAAAGGTAAACAAGAAGAGCCAAAAATACATCCCTAGCTTTAACAAGATGATAGAAGAATGACAAAACAAGAAGAAGGGGTAAAATGACCTAACGAAAAGGGAGAGGTAGAAATTAACATATATTTTTAATTACCTATATATGTATAAGGTGACATTAACCTTGCAATCCTATGCCATTCATGTCTCCATGTTCCTTGGAAAATGTTTCCTTGGTTGAGAGAAAAATATTAAATATTTTTACTTTATGGCTAATTGTAATTGCATTTTCAAGAGGGGGACATGTAAAGATAATAAAGATAAATCAAATTGGACAAAATACTCCCCTTTAGATGTCCACTTTGGTATATGAATGATCATGTATTGGGAACCCAAGATTGTGAGGATAAAATATGATAATTGGGAGATTCAAAGAGTCATTTGGAGTTACAAAGCAACCAGAAGGTCAAAGGTATCAGTGGCTATGGATTAGACACCCATGTTAGAGTCACTTGAAGGGAATTAATATTTATTTTTCTATTGGTTGTTCACTTTTCTAGGTTTAGATTTTTCCTAGTGGTTTATTGCCTCTTATTTTTGGAAACAACTATGGTTTTCCCTCTCTTAGTGTGCTATAAATTGTTGTTGTGACATAGTTGTTTAATGAAAAGTTTCTTGAAGGCTTTTAGTTGATTTTGAGTTTAGTTGGAGAAATATATTGAAGTGTATTATAATAGAATTCTCTCTTTTGAAGATTAATAATATACTTGCCCACTTTCTTTGGTGGAGTTTAAAAAAAAGGTTTTCTCCAAGTAAATCCAACATCTCTTTTGGTATGTTGGATTTATATTGTTGTTGAAAGTTGCAATCACTTTAATATTTCAAATTTGGTTATGTTATTTTAGATTTTCAATCACATGAAGAGGTTGTTATGCATTATTTCTTCACATTGTCTCTCAAAATTTGGTATCAGAGCTAACAATTTTGTTAAGAGGGTGACATCTTTCTCTTTAAATTTTGAAGGCTTTTTGCTCTAGTGGGAGATTTTGTTGCATGGTTTTGTAGATTTGACAAAAAGATTGAAAGTCATGTCTTCTAATTCTTACATAGATATTGATAAATTCAATGAAAATGACTATGAGATGTGGAAACTAAAGATGGGAGATCTTTTGAAAGAAAGAGATCAACGTTTACTAGTTTCATATGAAAAGAAACTAGATGACTCTACTATGATAGACAAATCTTGGAATAAACTGGACAAGAAGGCACAAGAAACCATTTGGTTGTATTCCACCAATTCCACCCTCCTGAAAGTCTCCAAAAAAAACTTTGCATACAAATTGTGGATGAAGATAGGTGATATTTATTAAACCAAAAGTTTTCCAATAAGTTATATCTCAAGAGGAGGTTGTATCTTTGAAGATGAAAGATGGTGAATATATTATTGATTATTTTAATGCATTTAATCTAATTTTAAGTTAGCTTGCATCTATAGATGTTAAATTACTGGGATGAATATAAATGTATGTTGATTCTTTTCTTTGTTCTTGAATCTTGGAAAAATCTAATTGTTTCCACTAGCAGTGGTTATGTAGATCCAAACATGGACAACATGATTGCTATATTTCTTTCAGAAGAGATGAGGAGAAATTATATGAATGTAGATGCCTTACATGAATAGGGAATGTCTAAAGAGAAAGGGACAGAGGGGATAAAAAGAGGGACAAGTTAAAAGGACATTCTAAGACCCCTAAAAAGAGCAAAGTGTTGAAATTGTCGTAAAGATGGCATGCAAAGAAAGAATATAAATTAAAGAAAAATAATTTTGATACTTCCATGAAAAATTCCTTTGATCATGATTCTGATGCATTTTTTATGTTGGCTAACAAAATTATTGATAATGCTTGGCTTATTGATTGAAGTTGTTCCTACCACATGATTCCTCACACAGAGTGGTTTTCCTCTTCCAAAGCATATGATGAGGGAGAGATTTTACTAGTGACAACTACATAAAGAATATTGTTGGTAAAGGAAGGTAAATTTGTGGTTCAATGATGGAAGGGTTAAAACCATTGATAATGTTTTGCATATTCTAGGACTGGCAATAAATATACTATCTATATCCAAGTTAAATGATTCTAGAATGTGTTATGAAATAATGTAGCGATACCCAGTTAAATATAGTCCATTTCCTACATAACCCATGAGAGAAAATAATGCATAAAATCTTATAAAATCACCATTATGAAAATACCAAATAGACAAGCCATAAGATAGCACAAGATATAACCTAGGGATACCTTGATGACAAAAAAACGCAACCTCCAAAAACACCCATACTCCATCATATAAGTAAGCAATAAAGGAATGCAATGTACTTACCGAGTTATAATGAATACTCTTGAATCATCAATCCTTCCAATGCATTCTCCATGTGTCCAAGTATGAGTCCACACATCTCATTCAATGCTTCACATACACAATCCTCCAAAGGATTCAATACAACATGACAACCCAAACCACAAAACAAGCTTAACCACTAAACAGTGCTTGTTTTTATAGAATCAAGCTCACACAAATACAACCAAGTGGTAAAGTAAAACCATGTGCCACAAAAACATGTGAACACAATA
This sequence comes from Cryptomeria japonica, assembly GCF_030272615.1. Classification (NCBI taxonomy): domain Eukaryota; kingdom Viridiplantae; phylum Streptophyta; class Pinopsida; order Cupressales; family Cupressaceae; genus Cryptomeria; species Cryptomeria japonica. The sequence goes on along the minus strand of NC_081410.1, from coordinate 476,666,186 downwards.
CCATTGACCCCTCATTTAATATTGGGTACTAAGTTTTCACTTTATTAAATATCTTTTCCTAATATTAAATAAATATAGTATAATTTATAATGTTACAATACAACTTATCAAGTGGCCCCAAGAATATTCCTAATAGAATCTCTATGTGATGTATGTCCATCTAGGTTCCCCTAGGTGCAACACACATAATAAGTAAATAAGACATTACAAATATAATGCAAGGTGTACAACACCTTATACCAACAAAATGCATGTAAAATTTGATTATTTAAATTGTAGGTTGGTAAGTGGAACTTTGGTGATTGATAAAGGATCTCGGATAAGGACTTTGTTTAGACTTAATGCATCCAATTTCAATAACTCTACCAACGTAACTAGCATTGAAAACACATGTATGTTACAACACCATAGATTGAGAAACGACCATTCCAAAAAAAAGCTAGTTGATTTTGTTTCTAATCATATTGTTGGTAAAAATATTTTTTCATGAGCATTGTGTGTTCGACAAAAAAAATAGATCATCTTTTCATAAAGGATTTTATAAAGAAAACAAACCATTATAAATTATCCATTCAGATGTGTGTGATCCACATGATGTTGATTCTTTAAGTAAATCTTTGTATTATGTTTACTTCATTGATGATGTCTTGAGATACACTGAAATTTATTTTATGTATTCTAAATCTGAAATTATCACTAAGTTTAAGGAATTTAAGGCCTATTTGAAAAGCAATCAGTTTATACGATTTATTTTTTAGATTTGACAATTTGGATGAATATTGTTTTAAGGAATTTGATGAGTTTTTAAATATGCAAGCATTGTTTGGTAGAATAATACTCTTTATAATCCCCAATGAAATGGGGTAGCAGAAAGAATGAACCAAACCTTGATGGAAAGAGCAAGGAGCATATTAAGTGGTGTTAAGCTTGATAGATGATTTTGGTAGGGTTTGTTGGTATTGCTTGTTATTTGTTTAATAGATCTCCTTGTTGAATTCTTGTTGTATGGATAGGTAGAAATCCTTTTACTTTGCACTTAACATTATTTGGTTATGAGGCTTTTGTTCACATTCCTAAGAATAAGTGGCCTAAATTAGATTCAAAATCTTAGAAAAAAAGAATCTTTGTTTTTTATAGTGGGAATTTAAAAGGTTATAAGCTCTAGAATCCTACCCATAAAATGATATTTTCTAGAGATGTTATTTTTAGGGAGTTTGTAGATTATTCAAGTGAAGAACAACCAAAGGAGAAAATAAAGATAGTGCACTTGAGACAAAGATTAGAAAGTAGGAAGACACACATGTGAAATAATAGTTAGATGGATTCAAGGATGGAGAAGAAGAAGAGGGTTCAAAGAGTTCAGATAATGTGTAGGATGAGAGCATAGAGGAAGATGAATAGGCAGAGCCCAATACTCCTACCTTAAGGAGTTCCACAAGGCAAAAAAATGAAGCTGATAGGTATAGCCCACCAAAATTATCTTGTACATTTTCTTTGTTGAATACTAACTATAAACCAAGATCTCTGAAGGAGGCTCTATCATCAGAGGACAGTGAGTCTTGAATGCAATCCATGTAGGAGGAGATGATGGCTTTGGATAGTTGCGACACATGGGATCTTGCCAGTTTTCCCAATGGTAGGAAGCCCATTGGATGCAAGTGGATATTTAAGTTTGGAGAAGATGGTTAGTTAGAGTTGTATAATGCTAGACTAGTCGCCAAGGTCTACTCCTAGAGAGAGTTTACTTTGGTGAAATCTTGTCTCCTCTTGTAAAATTGACTTTTATTAGATTCCTATTGTTTATTTTTGCTACTTATGATATAGAGATAGAGAAAATGGATGTTAATTTTTTTTGATTGTATGAGGATCTTGAGGATGATATTTATATATGACAACTTGATGGTTTTGTTGTGAAAGGGAAAGAACAATTGGTTTGCAAGTTAAAGAGATCTTTGTATGGTTTGAAATAGTCACCCATGATGTGGTACCAAAATTTTAATGATTTTGCATTGAATTTTAATTATATGAGAAGTGAGAAGGATCATTGTGTTTATATTAAAACTATTGATGATTGAATACTAATTATACTCTTCTATGTTGATTAAATATTGTTTATTTGGTAACAACAAGGTGATGGATAGAGAACTCAAGGTTCAAATTTATATTACATTTGATATGAAGGACTCTGGGGCTACAAAATATATTATTGGGATGGAGATCAATAGAGACTAGGTTCACATAAAGCTTTGGTTAAGCTAGAGTAAGTATGTTGATACAATTTTGTAGAGGTTTAAAATGCATGATTGTAAGCCAATTAGTATTCCATTTCAAAATGATAATAAGTTGAGTTTAGACATGTGTTCTGATTTATCATGATGATTTTGAGGATTTTTCTAAGGTTCCTCACCCTAGTTCCATTGAGAGTTTAATGTATGCAATAGTTTCCATTAGACCAAAGACTACCCAAGCAATGGGTGTTGTAAGAAAGCTTATGTCTAATCTTGGTCAAGAGCATTTTAATTTTGTTTAAGTAGTGGCTTAGATATTTGCAAGGTAATTTTGATTATTATTATTTTTATAATGGTATTGATTATGCGATTAATCCATTGAATATATAAGGATTTGTTGATATAGATTGGGTAGGTGACTTGGATATAGTCAAAGGTCCACTAGTGGCTATCTTTGTTTAGAGGGGTAGTGAGTTGGATAAGCAAGAGATAGCCCACAATTTATTTTTCTACCATTGAAGAAGAGTATATGGTTGATACAAATTCCTCTAAGGAGGTATTATAGTTACAAAGACTTGGTATTCACATTAATTTTGATTGTAGGACTATGAGGATCCGATGTGATAGCTATAGTGTTGTTTCTTTGGGCAAGAATCCCATGTATCATGCTCATGCTAAGCATGTTGATGTTTAGTATCAATTTGTGTGAGAGATGGTTGAGAATAGTAAGGTATTGATAAATAAGGTTGATACTTTACATTGTATTACAAATTCTCTTACAAAGCCACTAATCACAAAAATGATCTCTTAGTGCAGGAAGACCATGGGACTTGATCAATATACTTGATTTTATTGTATGTATCTATTGGATGTAATTTGAATGAATAATTTCAAATGGGAGAAAATTATGATAACGCGAAATTAACCTTGCAATATTATTCTATTCATATGCCTTTATGTTCCTTAGAAAGTGTTCCCTAGGACATTGAGAGAAAAATATCAAATATTTTTACTTTATGGTTAATTGTAGTTGTATTTTCAAGAGGGGGACATGTAAAGATGCTAAGGATAAATTAAAATGGAAAACTTAATTGCCTTTAGGTGTCCATATTGGTATGTGAAGAGTAATTCATTGGATTCTCATGATTGGGAGGAGAAAAGGTGTCCATTGGGAGATCCAAAGAGTCATTTAGAGTTACAAATCATCTAGAAGGTCAAAGGTATGAGTGGCTTGCACATCGAAGATCATAATAATGAAGAAAGCCTTGCACATGGAAGATCATAAAAATTAAGAACAAAGTGAAGAATTTCTATAGTCAACTTAAGTTGCTAAATTTGATGAGATGGATGAAGAAGTACTAAGTAGTTGATCATGAGAAATTATCCTACCAAATAACCTTGGCCTCAAGAGTAACTATCGAATTTTCACCTGAATAATTTATGTTTAGTATTATTTCTAGTGTATGTAATGTGTTATTTACCTTGCATCTATCAACACCTTAGTATACTTGATGAATTTCTCAAGTCTTGATTCCAACATCATCAATTTCTCCAATTTTGTGTTATGCAAAATAGGGTAAAATTGTTATCCAACACAATTCATGTGACTAGTAAACTAAAAAGTATATACCTCTAATGAATTTATGGATGGTATATTGTAGCCTATTAATTCCACTATAAGAGATGGTGTAGCAATACCATAATTCGATTTGCTACTTAAATACATCTTAATCAATTAACATGAACATTTTGGGTACAAATTGTTAGGAAAATGGTGTCTCAACCTTGCAACAATAAAATGATATTGTTGATAAATGAGTCCAGGGGGTTTCAAGGGGGGTAACCCCCTTGTAGGTTTCAGGGGGATGTCCCCCACCCCTTGGGTGAGGGGTTCAAGTGCCACACACATCGATGGGGGCTCAAGGGAAATGACCCTGAAAGCCACATTTTATATATAATTTATCATTAGTGTTGGAATCAATGAAGACTGGGAGGGGGGGGGGGGGGTGAATTGGTGTCTTATAATTTTCAAACTTATCAAGCTGATTCTTAAACCATTAGATGCAATAGAAAGTAATCAAAGTGCAGAAACATAAAGTAACCAACCACATAATCATAACACCGAGATTTTTATGTGAAAACCCAGAAAGGGAAAAAAACATGGTGGGATTGAGTACTGACAATATTATTATACTATGGCTAGTAGGAGAACAATATTACAAAAGGGAAATGCACTTGCATTTAGGAACACTACCTAGAGCTCACTGCTCATTTACAAAACAAGGCTACAACCTCAGAGGACTCACTGTCCTACAAATGAGATATAAAAGAAATTAGAATGTTTGAACTAGAGTACAACATCTACAAATGCCAGAAATCAGTTCCAGTTAAGCTCAAAATGATCCACTACCACTGATCTGAAACACTACTCTGCTGCCAAATACCGGATCAACAAAACTCAAGATGTGCACGTGAAACTGCGCTCAATCACACCCAAAACAATTTTGCACACACATATTCACACCAAAATGATCACCCAAGTCTATCTTATATATCCGCATCACTGAAATAGATCTCCAACAAGTTGGCTTCATAAAACTGCATAACATACAACATGAAATGTGTTCCACTAAGTCGGATCAATCCAATCATAAATCCAAATTCAGACCAAAACAAGATGATAAAATGCTTCCCATAAGTCGGCCCTATCACCTCAAACACGAAATTGATCATTGGAATCACCCTAACAAATATGCAACACATGTTACCCAACTTGTCCACACAATAACTCTGCTCTTCTGGAATCACCGGATACCAGACCAATAATCATACTAGAATCAACAACGGAGGATAGAATTACAAAGTGATCTTCCTTAGACAACCAATTGACTATCCCAATCACTGCAACCAAAGCTACATCACTGAAAATGAGTTGTGCTCACTAAATTTGTACACTATGTTCACACTTTGACGAATTTATGCCTAAAGTCAATATTACTTTTGGTGGATCAAATTGGCAGGTACTAGATAGGTTTACTAGGCCGAGTTACCATTGATGACAACCCCTAAGTAATCTCCATGCATCTAACATCAGAACAGTGTCCCTTGCCAACAATTAGGTCATATATCTAACAATGGATATTTTGTGTGCTTTTATTTCCCTAGAAGGAAACCCTATTTTATGAGGGCATTGTATTACAACTGAGTATTGTGATGTATTCAAATAGTTGTTGAGTTACTTCTAGATCTCCATTGGTGAGACTCTTGTTAGAAGCTGTCTAGCAAGTATATTGTAATATTTGTTGAGTTTTGAATAATATATTGAGTGGATTTTGCAGTGTGGGTTTTTCTCCCAAAAGGGTTTTCCACACGCAAATCATTGTGTTGTTGTATTCATGCTATTTATGTTTATTTTTGTTAAGTTTCTATAACTTTTGTAAGGATTTGAATTTTTTTTGCATTATCCTACTCTCAAGATTAGTGTAGGAAATTGTTTTGGTACCTTAACTTCACTTCAAGTGGTATTGGAGCTCGATCGCCTTTGGTTTTAGTTGTGGGTCATTGGGTTTTTTGAACTAATATAGATTTGAGTGGGAGCTTGTGTAGAAGATACTTTCTGATCTCATTATAAGAATTTTCAGATGTCAAGTTCATCAGGGAGAATAGAGGTGGATAAATTTTCTAGAAATAATTTTGAGATGTGGAAGTTGAAGATGGAGGATCCATTAATAGATTGAGATCTATGAGAAGTTGTTGATGAGAAAGTCTTCAGACCTATAGATCCTACTGTGACTGCTTAGTATGGTGTTATGGACCATAAAGCCAAGGGTCGAATTAGATCGTGCTTGGTAGATTTCATTTCAATCAATGTTCACGAAGAGTCCTCTGCAAAGAATCTATGGAAGAAACTTGGTGAAATATGTTATATTTAGTTAATAAGATTTTCTTGAGGAAGAAATTATATTTATTGAAAATTGAAGAGGGTGGGCTTATTACAAACCACATAGAAGCATTCAATATTTTGGTTTCTCAATTGGAATATATTGGTATCAAGATGAGTGGGAAGAAAAAATGTAAGATCTTTGTTTGTTATTTGCCTGATTTGTGGGATTCTTTCGTTATGACTATCATCACTGAAGATGTGGTTGGTTCTTTGATTTTTGAAGAGATGAGGAGGAAGGTATCCATCAGTGCCAAGGAGGTCCTAAATATTTGTGGAAAAATTTAGGAAAAAGACAAGAAGAATAAGAATCGTGATAAATCCAAGTCCAAGGGGATATCTAAATCTTTTGGAAAGTCCAAAGTTATTTGCTAGAATTGTGGTAAATCTAGACACTTCTATTATGATTGTAAAGAAGAAAAGAAGAAGAAAAATAAGAAATTTGATTCTAATTTTGAGTTCGAGAAGGAATGTGATGATGTTTTGATTATAAATTTGGCTACTAATGTAGGTAATTATGCATGGTTAATTAACTTAGGTGCATCTTTTCATATGACTCCCATTAGAGATTGGTTTTTTGAAAATGAAAAATTTAAAGGAGCTAAGGTGTACTTGGATGGTGATTCTCATTTAGATATTGTTGGTTGTGGTAAAGTTAGAATCATTTTTCTTAATGGTAGAATAAAAAGGATTCATGGTGTGTTGCATATCCCTAGACTAGCATGATTTTTTTCATCTATGTGAAAACTTATAGATGCATGTGTGTAGGTAGTCTTTTCTTATGCATGATACAAAATGGTAAGAGGAACTTTGATGATTGCTAGATGTGTTAGATATGACACATTGTATAAACTGGATGCATACACTATAGAATGTAATAGTACTTTTATGAAAACAAAATTTGTGGATACTTCATTGGAATAGGAGAGGGTTTCACCTTCAATGCATGGTCATGGATTTTTGGTACCTTACGGTTCTCTTTCTATCGAATCAAAGTTACCTACAAAGAAGACTATGCTATGGCACTAGATACTTGGCTACATTAGAGAAAAGGGTCTAAGGACCTTCTAAAATAGAAACCTTGTTGAACTTTTGAATGGTTGTAATCTTGATTTTGATTTCTATGAGCATTTCATATATGAAAATCAAAACCATAACTTTTACTCGAGTTCTCATAAATCTTATGTTGCTTTGGATCTTATTGATTTTGATGTGTTTGGTCATGTAGATGTTTCTTTTATTGGAAAACCATATATTATTTTCATTTATTAATGAATATAGTAGAAGGACGCGTATATTTTTAAAAGATTAAATATGATTTTTTCATTCGATTCAAAGAGTATAAAGCAATGGTTGAGTTGTAGACTAGAAAAAAAATAGAATGTTTGAGGATTGATAATGGCTATGAATTTTTCTCTAGTGATTTTGATAGATTTTGTAAATACTATGGTATTAATAGATAGAAGATAACTCTATATTCTCCATAGTAGAATGGAGTTACAAAAAGAATGAGCAAGACACTAATGGAGAATACTAGGAGTATGTTGAGTGGTGCCTATCTAAAACAATTTTTTTTGGTTGAAGTTCTTTCCACTACTTTCTACCTAATTAACATGTCTCCTAAATAAACTCTTGTTGATTAAATGCCTTTGGAGGCATGGTCAGGTCATAAGCCTTCATTAAGATATCTTATAGTTTTTGGGTGTGAAGCATATGCACATGTGACAAAGGAGAAGCAAATAAAGTTGGAGAACAAATCTTAGAAATGTACCTTCATTAGATACAATTATGGTGTCAAAAAATACAAGCTTTAGGACCCTATTGCACAAAAGGTAATTTATAGTATGTAATGCCTACCAAAATACCCTACAGAAATTAACCAGCTAACTAATATATATACTCTAATACACCACTTATGCATCTCAATAAACATAAACATTCATTCTAACTTCATTTAAACATTAACCAATGCAACACACATATCTCAATAATCATTTACAATTACTTAACATCCACTAACCATGCACTTAATCTACTTAAAGCATGAACATAAGAATATAATACGCAAGCAAAAATAAATAACATCTCATCATCCAACCTTCCCTAGGGCATCTTAATGCTACTACTTAACATAAATCTAAGCACATGAACATAACTAACATCATAGAATAGAAGCAGATGGTTGTCCATGCTGAGGATATCATGAAAAGTATATAGCTATCTCTGTCTCTATCTTGGCAGTTGTCTCATTTTCTGTCTTTTTACTATCGTTTTGCTTTCCAAATGTTGTCTTTTCCTGGTTTTTAAATGTAATGTTATGTATTATGGGTTGTGATCCCTTTTTGTTCAGTTGGGATCTATTTTAGTTTTTGAAGTGATCAGGCATGGTGTTTTCTAACTCTTTCTATATATCCTTCTTTGTAAAAGGTTCGGGTTCCTTTCAAAAACCTTATTTTACTTAATCAAAACATCATAGAATACCATCACATCCAATTAACTTCATTAACTCTGACACTCATTCCTAACATTTACTTCTTCCTAAAACATAAGGAATCACTCATTTAATCAAGTTACCATGAACACATTTCATTATAGTCCAATTACCATTTATTCCCCCTTAGATTCATTTTAAAAGCACCAATTACCAATATTTATTTTCACCTTATTTATATCATTTTCTACTCCATTATTATCCCATTATTAATCCATTACTAACTTCACTTATGACAAATCTAGTCCATTTCCATTAATAAGAATTTCCATGCATCCCAACATATTACCAAATGCATAACTATAATCAAAAGACAAGTACAATAAGGAAATAACTTTATCTTCCAACTATGAACATATACTCTATCCCATCCAAGACTAATCCAATGGCATCCTTTATTCAATAATGAATCCAAATCCTAAATTACATTAATGATGAATATCCAAGGTACAACATAGATTCAACAAGGATTACAACAACATATTCTATTACAAGGATCATGATCATAACCTACTATTTTATACTTCCATTACATATGAATACTAGATCTTCCTACTCCAAGATAGATAGACCAAAACCAAAGATAAGAACACTAAGAGGATGCCTTCAATTATGAATCAAATACCATGATCACTATTATTAAGGGTATTCATCTCTTACATATCATATCCTACAAGAGAATCTAATAATCTTCTTATAAATTACATGATCAATTCACAATAGGATTACGTAATGTCCTATCTAAAAATACAACTATCTCATGAATTATACTAACATAAATACCACATGAATCATATACAACATTGGCTCCCATTCCAATAATATATACAGTATTTTGCTCCAAGAATCCAATCTTAACTCGAGAAGATAAGAATCCACATCCACGCACAAGGGCATCCAACGAAGAACATCCCAATGGAAGAAGGCATCAAACCATCTGACCATGTGGAACCAATAAGGAACCACACCCCATGCTAGGAGATGACACAAGATCCCATACACACTCTAGACCTAGGTTGACACCTAACAACCAAAGGAACTCTACAACACTAACCATAACTAACACAAATTCTATTGCACATATGACAAATATAAAAAATCCTACAACACGTATAACAAATTTTGTCACACATATGACAAATTATGTCGCACATATACATAGGAAAATAGAGCATACATAAAATCCTATAGTGCATATACTAGCAACCTAGCACATATACATCCCATACTAGCGCTTACACAAAATAGCACATATGATAAATTCTGTAGCACATTTGTTAAATTCTATTGCACATTTGTTAAATTCTATTTCACATTTATTAAATTTAGTTGCACATTTGTAAAATAGAATAGTGCATTTGTTTGTTTATGCCTAAAAAGTCTCAGAAACATAAATAAAATTCACGACAAACACAAAAATCAACCCAACATCCCATAAAAATCAAAACTATATCAAATATATTTATCCCAAGGTCTCATATGCACATTTATATTTATCAAACTATATTCAATAATTTCCCAAAATTGCTCCCAACAGACAATATTTTCATAGGCATGATGCAAACAATCTTTTTAAATAAAAAACAATAGAAAGAAATAGATATCCGATCTGGTAAAATTGAAGCTATGGAAAATGAATTTGGAGAAGCGTAGTCCAACCAAAGTCTAGCCAAATCAAATCAAGCTTTCAAAATCTTCAACCATACAAATTTTTTTTCACAAAGCCAACCCTCGACAATGCTCAAAAAAATATATTTTAAAAAATTAATTTAAACTATGCAATAATCTAGCCAATCAAAATAATTGATAAAATAATATTTCTTACCAACCATGCACAAAATCAAGGTAGAATATTAAAAAATAATATTATTTAAATCTACCAAATCTCACAACCAGTCATAAAATAGGGTATATAGAGTAAATAATAATTTAATAACCCAAATGGATAAAAAGGAAATTAAATAAGAAAAATAGCCCAAAAAATTAAATAAACCATATGGGTAATAATATAAACACCCAATTAAATATTAAACCACAAAGCTCAATAATATAAATGTTGGCAATTGACACTCATTGGATTCATATGTTGTCATTGATGGCAACATGGAAACATGGTAGCTTGGCAACAAGATTCACTAGGAGGCATTCACCGGTAGACACTGGCATTGGAGAATCCAGGGTTACACTGACAACAACACCGACACCGACATCCAACACTTCAGTGAAGCCGACATCAGGCTTGGACCCAAAGGAAGTTTTATTTGTAAAATCACTTTGTAATTATTGTATAAGGCCGACATTGTATATCTTTTGTAATGCATTGTAAGCCGACATAAGGCATATTGTTTGTGAAGGGTATATAGGTCAGTTTGTTAAGGTCATTATAGATATAGATCAAATAGACTGAAATAAGGATATAGGAGACTGTGTAATGCGAAGTATATGTATGTAGATCATTTGTATGTGAATGTTATATCATGCAATGATTTTTAGATAGTTTGGAAAGCATTCTTGGAGGAAAGGAGATACCGGTAGAAGTGTTCAGGGTTTATGAACCGGTACAGAAAAGAACTATAACCACAACTCTTTTTGGCATAGCAGATACATTTTGTGAGTTCATTATTACTGTTTCATTTTAGCAGAAGATTATAGTTAGTGAGACTCTTTTGTGATGAGCAGTGTGCCTTCCTACATATGCAGGCCCCCATTTTATGTAATATCCTTTCATATGGCCAGTGAACTGATATTGTGGTCACAAATCCCACCGTGGTTTTTCCTCTTTGAGGTTTTCCCCGTATAAATTCTGTGTATTATAGTGTTCATTTATGTGGATGGTTTATTTGCTTCAAGTTATATGTTTCTTCATTTACCGGTTTATATGTGTATGCTATAAAAGGGTAAAATTATATCTTACCGGCATAACACTGATTCACCCCCCCTCTCAGTGTTCTTGGATCCCAACAATAAAATTAATAATAATTAAACAATAATAAATAAATAGTAATTCCAATAAATCAAAAGCTTAGTACTAAATATTCAATAGACATGTCATAACCCTCCTTTTTCCAAATATTGATAAGACTCATTAATTACTAATATTATTATTATTATTATTATAAATATCTATTGAACAAAATAATCCATTTACCATCTTGAAACTAAATATAGCTAATGAAATAAAGCGACTATGCCTGCCTACCAATTAAGTAGAGGTGATAGCAGTAAAGAAAATCAATAAATGATTAATGTAAGGTGAGTTGGTGGAATACAATGGCACTGGTGATAGAGGAAATAGAATATGTCAAAGCCGTTATAAGGGAGTGCACGTTAATATGTCAGGGGAGTGGGTGTCTTTGAAAACACCTTCTTCACTGTTATTCGCTTTCACAGCAATACATTCCCCCCCCCCCCCCCCCCCCTTTTTCTGTGTGATGAAGTTTTCAAAAGGAGGGAGTGCATTTCGATCCACATTGGGCAAGCCGGGATCCAGGTCGGAAATGCATGCTGGAAGCTCTACTGCCTGGAGCACGACATTCAGCCTGATGGCCAGATGCCCAACGATAAGACCGTCAGAAGTGGAGATGATGCTTTCAATATATTTTTCATCGAGAATGGTGTGAGGAAACATGTTCCTCAGGCTGTATTTGTGGATCTGGAACCCACTGTTATATAGGAGGTTCGCACTGGCATCTACCGTCAGCTCTTTCACCCGGAGCAACTTACTAGTGGCAAAGAAGACACGGCTAATAACTTTGCTCATGGCCATTACACCATTGGAAAATAGATTGTGGATTTTTGCCTGGACCATATCAGGAAGCTTGCAGATAACTGCACAGGTCTACAGGGTTTTCCGGTTTTCAATGCAGTGGGCAGAGGCAAGGCAAATGAGCAGTTTGTGATCAATCAGGTATGCAGGAATCTAACTTATTTTTCAGAATTTTAGTTATTATTAATTATTTTGTGTAAGTTTATATAGATCCTTTCTCCGTTAAATAAGCCAGTACTTAATAGTTTGATTTTATATTTTTACTATGTTAAATAATATTCTTCCAACATAAGATCACTCTATTCTATTACCATAATGCAAAATCTTATTATATTATAACTAGGGCTTTAAATAGCTTAAGGGTTTACATAATTAAATTACTATATTTTTATTTTTATGCCTTCCCTTTCAGTGCGACTTGTAAATGCTTTGATGATCTCTCATATGTATGAGACTTCTTCTACATGCTTGTTAGATTTTGGGGGTAGAGTCTATTAGTGCCTTCGAATGCCCATTTCTTTATAATAGTTTAGGCATCAATTTGCTTGTTTATGTTAGTAGTAGTACTGATACATACTGTGCAAAATTTGTCTGTTGAGATTGTTTCAAAATTTACCATTGATGCATCATATTGATACTTCCTCAACTAGTTTTGTTACATCTCTCTTAAAATTTATTAGCGTGAGGTATAGGGCTCTTAATAAGTAAACTGATAGTGTGTAATATTTATTTATACCTACGTGGTTATTATTGTTTGATTTCAAATTAGCTAATCATTTCATCTTTAATACTCAACTGCTAGCATTATATGACTTAATTTAATTGCCATTGGTACTATGCCTTTAGGAAATAATATAACTCACGATTTCATTTTTATTACATGTGATATATTGGGTTGTATATGTGTTAGAGCACTATCATTTAGAGTACTTATGATTAGTAGAGAAGTTGAATTAAGTTGTGAATATATCTATGTATTTATACAATGGTAAGAAACAAACAAATAAATAAAAATCCATTTTATATACTCACTTCAGAAGTCAACAATTTGAGAGTAAATGTGAAGCACCATCTATAAATGGGCATATCTATGTTTGTACACTAATGCTACCATGAAATGTTGTACTTGAGTGTGATGGTAAAGAGATTGTTTTGTAGTTAAATCTTAAGTATGACCATATTATCCATGTAGGATTGTCTTGTGTTGACAATATTGTATTCTTAAAGGAAGATTTGAAATGTAAAATGTTTTTTTTTTAAAATGCAATATTAACCTTGAATAAATGAATACTTAAAAGGATAAATCATAGTACCTCTACCTATGATGTATGAAGTGAATGAAAACATCTTATGTTAGGTGATGGTTGAATGTTATAAGTGAGCTATGAATACTTTTCATGTGAATTATGACTTCATCAATGTGGGGCATTGTGTTAGGAATTAGATTTTATTAATGAAGAAAGCTTAAGATAATGCAAGTGAAAATTGTATTTAAATCTATGAATTTGGTCACCTTGGTTGCAAATGAGGTATTTCCAACATGCTCATAGGGTCAAGTTGTGCAAGTAGGATCAACACACATATATGTTTGCTCCACTTCACAAACATATCTGTACAAAGATAAGAATATTTGTTTTAGAATGAGTTACTCTATCTTGTTTCATCTTCGATTTTCTTCTTAGAAAAGATTGACAAATTATCCATTCTTATTAGATGGGATTATGCAAAAAGAAAGAAAATAGTAAACTTGAAGCTAAGAGTCAATTAAGTGACGATACTTATAAGAAGCACTTTTTAATCTTTTTACAAATATTGCATTAGCAATGTGAATTTCATAGTTAACCATATAGTAATTTAGTACAACAATTTATTAAATAAAATGAGAAGATTGTAGGAGAGACAATGAAAGCAAGCTTGTCACTACTTGTAAGATGTGTGCCATTCATGTATGTAGTGATATCTTTGGTTGTTGTGTATGACCTCCACCTCTCCTATCATATCACTAAAACATGTCCATGTAAGTCCTTGAGTTGATGGGTAGTAGTGTAGTGTGATCATAATGAATATTAAAAGAAATTAGCCACAAGGTTGTGTATACGTCTTGATATTCAAGTGTTTTACCAAATGGAGACGAAACAAAATCTGAAATCTTCTTACACAAGATTATTAGACTTGACTTATCTTGCAAATCTCAATCAAGTACTCATCTTTTGTTGTAAGGAAACTTAGTTTTGAAGGTGAAATAAAGTAGAATTTCATTGTTCTAGAGTATTGGATCCTTATCCTTATCAAGCAAATGAGTTCAAGAAAACCTATCCCATGATCACTTAAAGAATTAAATAATAATTTTAGTTGAAGTAAATTTTAGGAGGAAACATTAGCTCTATTCTAATAATTTGAAAACGATAAGGGCAGATATCTAAAGATAAAGTTAACACGAAGGAATAGATAAGAGCTCAACTAGAAATAAATTGATTAAAGTTATTTATTAGGGAGCCTTATCATTATTTTTCTTGGTCAACTAGCAAGTGTTTAGTCTCTTTCCTAATCTCTTTTCAAACAATTAGTAATAAAATAATAATAATAATAAAGTGGTTATTTGAAGCTTATTGTTGACTAGTTTTCCCTTCAAGCAAGTATTAAATTCATTTCCAAAGTATTATTATTTGATAATTTGATTTCCTTTCAAGTATTAGGATCCATATTTAAGTGGGGTTATAATTTGTTGAAAATAATTAAAGATAAAATTTATGTTACTTCAAATGGAAGAATTAGTCGTGGTTATTCTCAAGCTTATAACTAAATAGCTTTTCCCTTCAACAAGTAAATGTTTAATTATTTTCCAAAGTCTTTCTATTAATCATTTAATTTTCTTTCAAGCAATTTAGTACCTTTCGAGTATTAGGATTCATACTTAAATTGTAATGGTCATTTTTATAAGCTATTAAGAAAAAAAAAAGGATAAATTTTAAATGAACTTACATCCACTCAGTTAGACCTTAGAAAAACCTATTGGGGTTGGTTGTGTGTGACATTTTAGAATATTGATGAATTTTGGTAGATGATAATGGGTTAAGGGTGGCGTATTTAATAGGAAATAGGACCTAGTTGTTTTAGGCCACAAGAATGAGGCCACTTTGAGCCTTTTTGCTATAGAGCTACCATCGTGGGTAGCAACCGTAGAGAAACTGTCTGGGAATTGACCCTAGAAAGGGTTGCGTACCCACCAAACAGTTTACATTAAACCATAGTTAGAAACCAGAACTACATACTTTACGCCTTGATCTCATGACAAAATGGGTATGTAGGCAGTCTAGGGATAGAGTTGTCCCTTGTACTCAGGCATTTGGGGATGGGGATTAGGATTTGGTTTTGGGTGAGTATTCAGTTCTCAAAGCTCCTTGGTCTTTTAACCAAATTGTGCAAATACTAATTGAAAGGTTAAAATTAATTCAATGCATACTTAGAAGGAATCCCGTATGGATTTGCTTGACTTCTTGAGGCTTTAGGCCAAATTTCGAGGTGGAACTCAAGCTTGTTTATGTAATTATCTTTATACTTCTAAGGACGACGACCTCGGTGCACTCCTAGTAGGGGAGTGTAGTCTTTAGAGAGTGGCTCAGGACCCGGATGGTCCCGATGAGTCTAAAGTCTCTGGCCAGAGCATATCCTATTCTTATGAATAGATGCCTACCATGTTTGGTAGATGCCTATCCCGGATTGGATATATGAAAGCTCTTGTCCCATATGGATAGATGCCTAACCTGTATGGTTAAATGCCTAACCTGTATGGTTAGTTTCTCATCCCAGTTGGATGGATGCCTATCTCATTTGGATAGATGTACCTTTGTATGCGATTGAATCAAACACTATTAAGTATAAGTGATTTCAAAAAAAAAAATAGACTCAATTTTTGGGTTGAGTGGAGTGGGTTCTTACAAAACATTAAACCATAAAATAATAATATAAAAATCATGAGTTAAATATAAATCCATGGAATAAACATTGATAAATAATAAATCCCCAATAATAATTACATGTTAATATTAAATATTAATGCCATCCATTAATTTAATTTTAATACTTAATAAACCATAAGAATCAGTTAATCATTAATTTAATAAATAATCACAACTCCACAAGGCAACCCAACATAGGGTTGAACAATTTACCACATGACACTAATATGACATCGCATGCCAAGACAATATTTGACAAGGGTACCAACTTAAGCCTAGAGTTTGTAGAAGGAACACTCCTGTCACGTCTGATTAACTTAGCATTAAGATAAAGACATGCTCAGACCTGTGAGACTAGGTAGACTCAATGTCCAGTACCTGCAATCCTACATCCACTAATATCCACAAGATAACATATACATTGCATATATCATAAATAATTAGACAAGTGAAGAGAATCATAACATCATATCATGCTTGTAATGAGTGGTATGATATCATCTCTATCATGAATACATTAGTAACACAATCACAACAGTCATATCATCATCTCATCCAACATGATCATGAAGTTAGCATTAGTAAGATGCCATCATATCCTCATAAGCAATATAATCGATACATGTATAATGAGTGCATATAGATCACCAAATATAAGTTTGATCATTATAATAGTCCAGGATATAACTTCATCCACATAAATCATAATGTAATAAATGTAAATATGAAATATCTAAGAGAATTCATCATAAGATATAATCATGAACCACATGTCCTTAATGGTGCAATAATCACAAGGCTTGACATAGTCCTAATTTAAATAATCAAACTAGAGTATAGAATCAACATCTTTATAGTAAGCATATTAATGTCAAAGAAGATATCGATATTAATAATGAAACAAGAAACATCAAGAACACAAACAAATCCAAAAGTACTTATCACATCTTCTCATGAAGGATGAATCGGGGAGGGGCGCTACATAGTAGAAGTTTTATTTTAAGAGAAACTAAGCATACTTCTAGTACAATGTAGCTAGAATAGACTAAATAGGAAGATGTGATTCAATTTATTTTTACACTCGAGAAAGTTGAATTGGGACCCCTAGATAGACAAAAAGTTGAGGATAGCTCATCTAGCTCCGAATCTTTAGAAGAGGAGGAAAAAACTCGATCTCATATTGTTGAAAGGTATACAAGACATAAACAACCACTTGAAAGGTATTCACTTGATGATTGCAGATTCATTTTTTCTTTAAATAATAATTTGAATGAACCTAGAATAGTAGAAGATGCATTAGGTTTGAATAATGCAGAATCCTAGAAAACTTCTATGGATGAAGAAATGTCAACTTTGAAAAAGAATGATACAGGGTATCTTGTACCATTTCCCAAAGGACAAAAACTTGTTGGTTGTAAATGGATGTTTAAGAAAAATATTGGTTTAGAAGGAAATATTGAGAAGTACAACGCAATGTTGTTTATGAAAGACTACTCTCATGTTGAGGGTGTTGATTGTGGTGAGATATTTTCTCCTATTGTAAAAATGAAGTCCATTAGATTTTTTCTTTCTATTACTATTTCTTATGATTTAGAAGTTGAGCAAATGGATGTGAAAATTGCTTTCCTTCATGGTGATTTGAAGGAGGATATTTATATGACACAACTAGAGCACTACATGGTAAAAGGTTAAGAAATTTGGTTTATAAGTTGAAGAAATATTTGTATGGCCTAAAAAAAAAGTCATAGGATGTGGTACTATAAATTTGATAAATTTGTGTTAAGTTTGGTATTTGAGCATTCTAAATCATATCAATGTGTTTATTATAAATCCGATGGCGATCATTTTCTATACATTGCATTATATGTTGATGATATGTCATTCATTGGTAAAGGGAAAGATATGGTTTAGAACTAAAATTTTAACTTGCTGCTCAATTTGAAATTTAAGATCTTGGTGTAGCTAAACACATATTGGGATGAAATTAGAAGAGATAGAGAGAAAATAAATCTATGGCTAGGCCAAAGTAAGTATGTGAATTGATTTTTATAAAGGTTTAACATACACGATTGTAGGCCATTATGTGTTCCCTTTATAGTTGGAACAAAGTTATATGTTTTAGGTTGTCCTAAATCCCCATCAGAAGTGGAAGACATAAGAAAAATGTCTTACTAGAGTGCAGTTAGAAATTTGATGTTTATTTATTTTTGGTCTACACTAGACCAAACATTGCTTAATTTGTGGGAGTTCTTTCAAAATATATGTTTAGTCCTAGTAGAGTTCATTGGGATGTAGTTAAAAGAGTCTTTGGATATTTGAAGGGTACCTCATAACTTACTCTTTGTTTTATCATGGTAATTTGATAAGAGATAAAATTTACCTTGATATTAATGGTTATATGGATTCATATTGGGTAGGTGATGTTGATAGCAAAAGATCTACTAGTCCTTATGTGTTTATTTTATTTGGTGGTGCAATTAGTTGGATGAGTAAGTGACAAGCTGTGGTTTCTTTGTCCACTATTGAAGCTAAGTACATGGAATCTACTCATGCTTGTAAAGATGCCATTTGTCTTAAGTGACTGTGTTCAAATATTGGAATAAAACAAGGTGCAATGATAGTTTATTGTGACAATTAGAGTGCAATATGCCTAGCCAAGAACCTAACATTTTACACTAGGACCAAACACATTAATTTTTATTATCATTTTGTTAGAGAAATAGTTGAAAAGGGTAGGGCGAAATTTGTTATGGTAGAAACTTTGATGAATGTTGCATATTCCTTAACTAAGGCTATGAGCACATATAAGTTCAAATGGTGTTTAGATTCTATGGGCCTATTGGCCCTTAGTAATTAAAACATGATGCCAGTTCCCCTCTCGTTTCCCTTGCAAGATGTTTGAAAAGGTTATTGTTGGTAAATGATTTTGATATACATTTCAAGGGGGGTACCCACTTTGTGGGGTATGGGAGACACATGCCTTGATGGGGGTTCAAGGGCAATGCGCTTGAAGCCAAATTTTATATATAATTATCATTGTAAATCTTCACCATTTATCATTAAGTCATACATCTAATCGTGGATATTTTGTGTGCTTTTATTTCCCTAGAAGGAAATCCTACTTTATGATGGCATTCTATTATGGTTGAGTATTGTGATGCATCCTGAGAAAGTGATAACTGTTGATTTGCCTTTGGATCTCTGATGGCGATACTCCTATGAGTATCTTGCTCTGCAAGTATATTGTAGTTTATTTTTTATTTTTGAATAATATATTGTGCAACTTTTGAATTGAGGGGGTTTTTCTCTTGAAAGGATTTTCCCAACATAAATCACTATGTGTGGTATGCATGCTATTTATGCTTATTTTTGTAACTATTGTAAAGATTTGATAAGTTTTTGCATTACCCCTCCTCTCAATATTAGTGTAAGTTGTTTTTCTACCTTAACTTCCTTTCACAAATAAATCATAATAGGTGGTTGTAGTGTCTAATCAAACATTAATTGTGATTCTAGAATAGTTTGAGAGAGGCAAGAGAAGTTTTGAATAGTTTGTAAAAATCTAGTGTGCAAGTGGACATGAGGATGGGATGTAGGGATTCTCTATAGAAGTGAAGCATAATGACCACTTAGATAGAAATCAAACTTCCATAAGGTCACCTTTTTATAGTTTCTTGATTTTTAAAATAACTAGCTAGTAAAAGGTTTTTAATTGTACATTTGCAAGGTTTAGAATTCTATCAAAAAGTGATGTGAGGAATGTAGAAAGATGATATAAAATTGAACAATAGAATTGAAGTGTGGGTGATATTTGGTTGCACATCAAATTTCTAGCTAGAAAGGGGGAAATAGAGGAAAGGGAAGAGATGGATGGAGAAGGGATTTGTGTGAGTTCTATGTTAAAGTGGAAGGGCTCAATCAAACTTAGAATATGGAAGTTCATCTAGATGGAAGGATATATAGTGGGAAAATAAAATATCACAAAAGGAAGTTGTGGGGAAAGGGGCTTCATTTTGTTGTAGGATATAAAAATGCAATTAGATTTTGATATAAATTCTGGATAACAAAACTATTAATGGTAGAAATATAGGACAACAATAACATAAGAGAGGAGGTCACTTGGAGGATGGTGATGTCAACTTGACATCAATAAAGGGAGTGACATAAATAGAAAGTATTTTGTGGGCAAAATTATATGCATAAGATATGGGAAATGGTGGGCTTAACTAGATGGAGAACATGCAAATGAAAGATGGAAATTTGTAAGAGGAAGCTATGAGAAAATGGGCTCCAGCTATATACAATAAATGAAAATGTAATTGAACTTATATGAAAAATGAAGTTTAAATGGAAGATTGAATTTTACAAGGAGGAAAGAAGGCCTTGGAAAATAAAAAGGATGCTAAAGTGGAGTTATGAAGAGAAATGTTACTAAAGTGAACATTAGAATATTAATGAGAATTTCTAGTTGCACTTTAAATTCCCAAAAAGATGAGAGGTAAAGGAAAGTGTAGAAATGTGAGGAGAATTTTTTTTGTGGGGATTTAATGTAGAAGTGAACATAGAGAAGATGGGAAAATATCTACTTGGATGTGAAAATACTTCAAACCAAACATTAGAAAACAATAAAAAAGGAAAGCTTGTGGGAAAGTGAAGGTTAACTAAATGTGATGGGAAAAGAAATATCGCATTTACTTGATGGTGAAATATTGTAAATAATTAAATCACTAAGAAAATTAACCAAAATCTTGAAACTTAGAATTTTTGAGACCCTACGCACATTCAACAAATGAGTAGATATATGGAAGGGAAATTAAAATAATACCTAGAACAAAATAGAAAATGAAGACCCATACAAATATTTATTTGATCGATTGTATGTGATGGTTCAAATAGAATCTAAGTGCGAAGAGGTATTGAGACACGAGAAAAATGTGAAATGGCATGATTGAGTCTCAACTAGTTCCATAATTACTCAAAGATACGTTCTAAGAAAGTATGAAAGGATCAAAAGAATGACATCCATAAAACTTATCATTATGATGCTTACAAAAAATTGTGTGATGTTGTAAGGATGAGCCATTAGAAGAGGAAGAAGGAGAATCATAAATAAAACATGCTCTAGTTCCATTAGTAAAGCTATATATAAAAGAAAATGAAAAACAATGGAAGGATGCATAAGACTTGTCAACTAATGTTTCATCAGATTTATTCATACATGTAGCACCATTTTTTATATAAACATTGTTGGAGATTGCTGCTACTAGGATATGTTGTTGTCATTTATGTCAACATATTTCCATGATTTATTGCTCTGGTGCTTGTAAATTGGTTTATGGCATTTTGGTTTGGTATATGGAGTATTTCTAGAATCATTATATTCTTCTGTATTGGTTTTGGTGATCCGGGAAGCTTAATTGATCATAGCATACGATCTAGTTTGTAGTTTGTTTTTCTGATCAATGCTTTGTAGAGTTCAACATTTCCTCTAGTATATTCCGGTTTGATCAGCTCAAGATCTGAGTCTTTGGGAAATTGTTTGGGATGGTCTTGTGTATCTTCATTTCATATGGTTCGTGATATGGTGCTTCACAAGTTATCTTTCTTCGTGACAGTTGCTATTGTTTGAGTGTTCTTGAGTTTTAGACGTTGACAGATGAAGATTTGATAAGTGGTGTCGGTACAATTGTTATTGATGATTCTAATATTCTTGCTAGTGTTTGCTAATTGTGTCATATTTTTTTTGATGATCTGCATTGATCGTTGTGCGAGTTGTTGCTGATTTTGTTGAATTGGCGATGTTCTTTGTGTTATGCAGTATTCCTAGTGATGTAGAGTGTTGCGGTTGATCTTGGCATGATTTCTGGTGGTGTTGCATGTTTGGAGATTTGATTTAGGTCCATGTTACACCATGTATATTATTATATTAGTCCAGTTGTTGATCTTTTTATCGTGTGATGTAATTTTGTAACCATGAGTTGAGGGTTTAGCCGACCTTGCTGTCAAGGTTTATGAATTGTATAAATAGGTGATATTGTCATGCACTTTAGGTGTAGAGGTTGTGTCTGCATTATCAGAGAGTGGTGTATGTGCAAATGAGAATTCATCTTTCAGTGTAATGTATTGAGCAGAGATTGGTGTTGCAAAGCAGACAATTGTGCTTAACTGGAACTGTCATCGGGCATTTGGAGATGCTATTATTGCAGTTCATTCCTTCCAGATTGTAGTCTGAATCTTATTGTAAGTCAATGAGACTTCCCTGAGGGTTGTTTCCTTCTGGGTCATTATCTTTTGAGCAGTGAGCTCTAGGTAGTGTGCTTGAATGGATTTGCATTCCCCATTGTAATATTTACACATACTACTGCAAAGTATCATCATATTGTGGGTAGGCTCCCATCATGGTTTTTCCCTTAACCGCATTTTCCACATCAAAATCTTGGTGTTGTGTTATCAATTTTATTATCTTTGTTATTGTTGCAGTTTATCAGATTTGTATTTGTGATTAAGTTTTTAGATCCTATGAAAACTGTTTTATCCCCCCCCCTCTCAGTTTTCCTTCATTGTTATTGCCAACAAACATAATATGATGATAGAAAAGATGTAACATGTACATTTTATATTCATTATGACTACAGAGATCTATAATAGTTGTATTAAAATTATTTTCATAATAAACTAAATCATCACAAAATTAAGTCTCGACAACCCCGTCATGTGAATATAGAGAACCATCTTGAGAATATAGGGAACCATCACTACTCTCGTCAATATAAAATGTTTGAAAAGGTCTACAAGAAGGGAAAAGAATCCCATATGAAGGTGAAACATGCATTGATATTAGTAATTTTGTTAAGGAAAGATGAAGCAACAAAAGAACATGTAGGAAAATACATAAGTGAACAAGGAAAACAAGTGTAAGATGTATAAAAGATATGTCCACTAGGTATATCATCATCACATGATGGAAAAGAATCAAAATGTATCATGAGAGGAGAGAGGTATACTGAATTTTTACAGTCACGTTCTCTTCACTTAACCTCCTAGTAGCCTAGCTTTATAGCTCCTAGTAAAAAAATTGAAGAAAATATGTAAATGTGCAATGGACCAAGGATGATGTCACAGGTAGGCAAAGATAAAGTAGAATATTCCTTAAGCTATTAGTTCTAGATATTATTTTGCACATTCTATGATACCAATTTTTAAAAAATGAATGGATGGATGTCCTTGATACAAAATAATACCTAGAACAAAATAGAAAATGAAGACCCATACAAATATTTCTTTGATAGATTATATGTGATGGGTCGAATAGAATCTATAGACACATAAATTTGTCCACTTAATTAAATGAATATTTAATATTTATTTGATTATTTTATCATCAGTCAACAGTTAATTAAATTGATATTTAATTAATTTATCTTGAATCTCTTCTTCTATTAACTAAATAAATTATTTAATTTATTTAAATTAATTCATTAAACCACACTCTAATAATCAATTAAATGAATAAAGCATATTTGTTTAATTTAACCCTTTTCCTCATTTAAATAAATTAATTAAATATTTATTTAAATCTCTAAACTCCCCCTCACTGGCATTCTCCTACAAATGCAAGTTGCACCTATTTGGTTGAAATAAAGTAATTTTATTTTAATTAAAATCCTATTTTCTCTCACCCACCAAACCCACTTGCATCCTAAACCCATTATAGGTTCTTATAATCCATTCTAAATAAGCCTAATCCTATCCCCTAATTATTGTCACATTCCTAAGAAACTTGAAGTCACTTCTCAAAGCCTCAAAGTCTTTGAAAAACATTAAAAGCTTTACGTCTTCAACAAGTTAACCCCCAAAGTCTTCCAAACCATTAATGGTTCTTACATAACCATTAATGGTTAAATTCAACTCACCCACATGGTTAGAGGCTTTCCCTCTAACTCAACCCTCATTTAACTCATGGGTCTCTTCAAGCATTCATTGCTTTGACCATGGTTATCCCCACTAACTCTTGCACAAGAGTTTGTCCATTGGATAAAGACATTATTCATTGGATAAAATCTTTATCCTTTAACTCAAGCCTAACCAAACCCTCCTAGGGTAGCCCTCATGTCATCTCAAACATTTAATGCTTCTTCCTTCTCCTCTCAAGCCATCTCATGTTGACATTTGTCATCCTAGGATTGGGTTGAAAGCCCTCACATGGATCATAAACCCATCGATCCCGACCCTTGTTGAGATTACTCAATCTCAACCTTCCATTTCTCCATTTTTCCTATAAATAGAGCCCATTACTTCTTCAAAAAGATCCATAAATCTTTATGCATCAGACTTGTAGTAATTTTGAGAGAACATTTAGAAGCATTTTTCTTTGTTATTTTGGCTAAAATTAACATAGAATAATTAAGATAATCATCATATTAGCTTGTTTGCATTTGCATAATCAGTTATCTTCATTTTCATAATCTTGAATCTCCATAAGAAATCCATAATAGTGCAAAAAGTTGAGGGCTACACTCATGTGGAACTTGGAGAGGAGAGGAATAAGGAAGGAGAAACTATGAGCATATTGGAGAGCATCTTGGGGGGTTTTGTTTCTTTCCTTCATCTTTGTATGCTTTTCATTATCTATTTTATATCTCTCTTGGTATGCATGTTTAAGATTATAGTTTCATTTGTCATTCACTTTTGATTGCCACTAACAACACTAACGTTTAATTTTGTGTTCTCTTGTGTCCTTTTTAGCATGCATCATTTGGTGAACCCGACGTGAATCGAACACGCAACCTTCTGATCTGAATCTAACTTTTTTTTTGTGATTTTCCATAAATTTTCACACACAGGTTGCGCTTTAGCACTATTGACACGCATTTTAGTGTCATTGACAGAAGAATATTTAGCACCTTTGTTTGAGTTCTGGCACTTTTGACACAAGATTTAGCACTTTTGTTGTAGTTATAGCACTATTGTAATATTTTAGCACCTTTGTGCTCTCTGTCTGTTAGTATTTTCATTTTGTTGAACAATTTAAATTAGCGTGCCTGTCCATCTTTTAGAGTTGTTGATATTCATTTAGCGCTTCTACTAATACTTTGGCGCTTTTGTCCAAAGTAGTGCTTCTGTGTTTACACAAAAGTAGCGCTTTTGTAATAGAGAGTTCGAAAAAAATAAATTTGTAACCAAAAAATTAAAAATGTAGGCTTGTAGAAGCCCACCAAAGATCTTCATTTCACTAATTTTTTATTTTTTTTGTTGTTGTGTGCAGGTTACTAACATTTTGTTTACAGGATTTGAGGAGTTAAAATTAGGAATTTATTTCTTTTCTTTCTAGCTATGTTTAAATTTAGACTAAAAAGAATTCACTTTGTTTTAAAAAGAATCTTATCTTGCATTTTGGGTTAAAAATCAACAAAATCTTCAATTTGGGCTTAAAAAGAGTTTCATTTGCAAGCTAAAAGAACAACAAATCAAACAAACAAACTTTTCTTTCTTGCAAGTTAGGAACAAACTTTTCATTTTGGGCTTAAAACAAACCAGACAACTTTCATTTCTTGCAAGGATAAAAATTCACAATCAACCTTTTATTTTCAAGTTAAAAAGAACAAACTACTTGTCCGTTTCTATTTACAAATCGCTTTTAGTTTGAGCAAATGTGCTTTCATTTTGTTGACTAGGATTTTCACTTTCCTAGTTAGAAATAAAATTGCTTTGTGGGATTAAAAAGAACACCATGGTTGTTGAAGCAACATCTCCAAATAGCATATAGATCACATTGTGATAAAAAAAAGTTAAAAAGAACAAGTGTTTTCCATGTTTGGAATGCTTGTGCAAAACTATAGAGTGGTCCCATTTCTAACACACACTATCCTCTCCCTTGGCTCTCCTGGTCCTAGGTGCAAGAGAAAAGTGTTAGTAATGCTCTAAATTTTCTATTTTTAAGAGAGGTATGCCAAGAGACACATCACTCTTGGGAACGACCTTGCATGGTAAATCCTTCGAGCCGCTATAGAAATTAGGTGAGAGAAAAAGTTGTAGCCTTGGGTGTAGCTATTTCTATAGTGTAACTTGCCGAAAAGACACATGGGTCCCACCACAAGTTACAAGGCTCTTAAGCGAGTCACTGCAGAATGAACTTACGTCCAAAAACATCGAACATTACTAGACACCTTTTATTCTAGAAGCCCACCCATTTTATTGATTGAGGATATTTGTGAAAGTTCAGGGCAAGAGCATAGATGATTTTTCTCCCAAGATACTCACCATACATATTTCCTTGAGTAGAAATAGGGCTTTTTGAAAGGCTACTTGCAACTTGATGGAAGTGGTGACTC
Source organism: Cryptomeria japonica (assembly GCF_030272615.1). Lineage (NCBI taxonomy): Eukaryota > Viridiplantae > Streptophyta > Pinopsida > Cupressales > Cupressaceae > Cryptomeria > Cryptomeria japonica. The sequence goes on along the minus strand of NC_081410.1, from coordinate 476,639,471 downwards.
CCCCATCATTGGGATCATCTATTTGTTATACCCGTGCAAGACTTAGTATATCACATCCTTACCTGCCACGATGGGATTCATAAGGTATGTAGTACCAAAGTTGAAGAAATATCAAGATGTGGGCTGAAAATATCACAACTGGCCATGACCTTAGGGATAAAAAGTGTTTGAGTTATCTTCATCTTGTTTCAAACCAGTGACAATTTGGGTTGACTTCAGGGTTTGGGAAAATAAAATACATTTGTAAAGGGGTCAAAAAGTTCATGATTAGGTTGATTTAGACCCACACCTATTTTTGCCTTTCGTTGAAAATGGGAAAGATTATTGTGCTTGTGTGCTTGCTGTGTTTTCTTGTCAAAGAAATTCAAAACAATTTTAAACCAAGTATCCAGCCAACAAATCTACCTCAAACATTGATAAACAAAAACAACATCAACAAGTGAAACAATGTATTAGCTTATATGACCATCACTCATATCTTGAGAAAATGACATCTTCATCAAAAGACCACATTGAAAAAGAGACAACTTGGTTCAAAATCTCTTATCAAAAGAAGGAATTTTTTCTATATCAATAGACAAATATTTCTCTCACATAGGGTATTCTTACGTCATACGCACTTGTACCTACAAGGCAAATCCAACAAATTTGACAAAGAGCCTTTGAGTGATAGAGCTTTTACTCAGTATAGAGCTTTTCATTATCACAAAAACAAAGGGGGCAAGATCAATCCCTCTTTCTTTCCTCAAACCTACATCACATACAACGAGGCTTGAGAGGAACCATCAACCCCTGAGAGAGAGGAAGAAATAGACACCCCCATTGTAACAAATTTTTTTTATTGAAGTACATATCCTACCCACTTTCACATTCAAACAAATCACAAATCCATTCAACTCTCAAAAAGGTCTTGTCCTAAGTTCTTTTAGATATTGCTTAAATCACACCAACAAATCACTTTTAGGGTGTCTCTACATCTAGGATCAATCATCCTAAGAGGCATTTCTATGCAGGTTAAAACTATGTTATGAGTGTATCCTCTCATTACTAGGTAGCTTGGTTTGTAACACATCTCAAAACTTCCTATACCTCATCAATCAAAATAGTTGAAAAACACAAAGAGCAATTCACAAAGAACTCTGTTGACATCCAACCTTTAGTGTTAGAGATCCATCTTCCAACAAACACTTCACAAAAATTATCTTTCATCAAACATTTCATCACAACCTCGTAATCACTTTCACAAACATCAAAATTTCAAGAACATGGCTCAAACAAGATCAATGAGAAACTGACAATCAAAAATAGAAGAGGAGGAAGAAAACCTCAATGATTTTCATGAGGCCATTGGAGGAGGCACTAATGATGAAGAACCCAACACTCCAACTCTAGAAGATATAGAAAGAGAACAACATAATCCCAAATTCAATAGACTCTTTGACGAAATCCTTAGAAACAACACAGATGCTCATTTCTTAAGACTTTCTCAAGAGTGTGCCAGACTACCCTCTAACTTTGATACCACACGGATACAACAAACATCTGAGCAACATATCCATCACGATGGTGGAAGAGGTAGAGATTACTTCCACTATGACCTTAATCATCAAGGGAATATTCCACCTCCTCCTCCTTTAGAAATAGACATGTTGAGGCAACAAGTAGAAAATCTCGCTCAACAACTAAATAGTGGTGTGAAGACTACTCGGTTTTCACTTAATGATATTTGTCCCTATCCTTTTGATAGGAACATTCTTATGCCACCTTTTCTGCGAGGGTTTGAAACACCAAAATTTGAAAAGTATAGAGGAAAAGGAGACCTTAGGGATCATGTGTGAGAATTTCACTCAGCTTGTTTAGAGGTGGCCTATGAGGACACATATCTAATGCACCTTTTTCCTCAAAGTTTGGGAGGCACAACCACACAATGGTTTTCACGATTACCAGGTGGCATTAGAAAATTTGAGAAACTAGTCCAAAAATTCATCTTTCATTATGCACACAACATAGAACATGATGTCACCATGGAAGATTTATGCAACACCAAACAAAAACTAGGGGAGTTGTTCTCAACTTTCCTACAACGGTGGAGGCAACTATCTAGCAGATGATCCCTTTATCTCCCTGAGCAAGAACTAGTGGAAATTTTCATTTCCAACTTAAATGATGACATGGAATTTCATTTAGACATGAAGGGCACAAAATCCTTTGAAGAGATGATCACTCAAGGAGTAAAATGTGAAAGAGCCCTCATAAAAAAAGGGACTTATCAAAATCTACAATGAACCCAAAGATGGCCCTCGACCACGTTATAATAGTGATAAACCAAATTTTTGGAAGAAAAACAAGAATGTTGTCAATGGCGGGATAGTGGATGCAAGGACAGTAAAAATTGCATAACCTATGGTGAGGTTTGCAGGACAAAATCCCCCTCCTAAAAACAACACCATCACTAATCCACAAAATCAAGGTCGCAATGCACAACAAGAGGAACCAAAACAAACACAACAAAACACCAAGCCAAAATGCACGTACACACCCTTAGGGGAACCTATCGAAATAATCTTACACCAATTGGTATCCTCCAATCTTGTGACCTTACCAGAAACCTCTAACTATGAGCCTCAAGTCAAGCCTCCATGGTGGCGAGATCATGAACATTGCAAATTTCACCAAAGAAGAGGGCATAAAACAAGCATTTGACATCGATTGAAAGATCTTGTTCAGGATCTTATTGATAGAGGAGAAATTGACATAGGACATGACCCTAAAACATCCAATGATGATCATTTAATGTTCAAGAATCCACTTCCATCACATGATCAAAGGGGTCCTTTCACCTCAGGGAGAAACATAGATACTGCAATAAATTATACACAAGCTACATATAACTATACTATGAATCACATTTATGATGCTAATGAACAAGTTGCAACTCTTACCATCAAAAATCCAAATCCTGCATGCAACGTTGTTACACATCGTAGAAAGATTACTATTCAAGCAACATCACAAGGAACGAAACCCCTCCCCAAGCAATATAATCTTGTAGAGCAATTAGATAAGACGCTAGCCCTCATATCCATATTAGAGCTTTTGTGCTTATTCTCCTCACATAAAACAATCTTGGATGAAGCTCTCCAAGAAGCGTCAATCCCCGCCAACCTCAACACAGATCAATTTCAAGCCATGGTTAGTAATCTAAAGTCATCACCATGTCTCACTTTTACTAAATGTGACAACGCTTCCTTCCAACAACCACATAATGCCTCCCTCCATATTGAAGGATTTGTAAACCAACATAGAATAAAGCGAGTCTTGATTGACAATGGAGCCGTCTTGAATATATGCACCTTGCATTTGGTCACAGCATTGGGTTATGCAGTAGAATCGATGGTTGCCAACAAAAAGATAACCATCAAGGTGTATGATGATGCAAAATGTTCTTCCAGAGGAGATGTTGTATTACCTATTAGGTTGGGCTAGTGGTGAAGCATATAGTTTGCGAGGTTCTAGACCTACCTTTTCCATATAATCTCTTGTTAGGAAGACCTTGGATACATTCCATGCAAGCCGTTCCATCCACCTATCACCAATGTATCAAATTTCTACATAATGATGTAGAAATTACAATCCTTGGTGATGCTAATCCATTTGCATATTGTAATAACATTAAACATCAGCCAGAGGTTACCATACCTAACAATAGAGAAGCTATCCCTTCCTCATCATATGTTAATCCAACCTCTTTTTCTAGCTCAACAACCCCTATACCAAAGTAGGAGAAATTGAAAATGAAAATGGCTGAGGAAGGTCTCAGGGAATAAAATCTTAGCCAGCTCTTTTGTGCTGGGAAATTACTCACATGCCCTAGAACTCATGGAAAACCCCAACAGTTGCTTCAAACACCACTAGCCAAGAGAATGTGCACTTTGGCACAATTCACCCCTAGTAGAAGTCAAGAAGAGGAAACCATGGATGAAGACCTGGCAGAATGGATTTACACAAACCCTATCAAAGAAAGCCCGAAGGCTAAGCTCCCCACTGACAAATTTGGCAAAGGCTTCACCATAATGCAAAGAATGGGCTATGATGGCCATAATGCTTTGGGACATTGCAAACAAGGATGACATGAGCCATTACGACCTAAGTTGAAGCCAAAAGATAAAACTGGAGTAGGTTTTCAAAAGGGTCTCTTCCTAAGCTTTGATTCAAAGGAAAACCTAGCAAACCTATCTATCAACCAGTTACTCCAAGGATGCAATCCTTGACTATATCTACGACACCAACAACCCTATCAAAGGCACCGGGCACATCAAAAACACCAACAACCTCATCAACAACATCAACAACACCAACACACCCATCAACAACACCAATAACCCCATCAATGACATTAGTCCCATCAACAGCATCAATAACATTGATAACCCCATCAACAGCCCCAACAATCCCACCTCCAAAAGTGCATAAGCCAATAGCTAATGCATTATTCAATTCAAAAGACATCCCAGCCTGGTACAATAATCGGATGTTAGAGAGTGATTCAGAGATAGACTTGCATGAGTGGGAATGGGATTCAGTAAATCTAAATACTTCAGACGAGGAAGACACATCACCTCCACCACCTCATAAAGATATCCCAGTTTATGGAGAGGTATGGATTAAAATTTTTTGGGTTCCTGAGCAAGAAGCAACTTCCACAGGCACTACGACAAATCCTACACCAGAATCTGACAAGTAGAGTACCATTGATGAAATTCACTCCTCTATATTAACCCTCATTGACACCTCCCACGAACTCAACTTAATCGACGAGGTAACGCCTATCATCCATCCCAAACTCATTGAATGGAACCAGCCAAATCCCCCATGCCTTAACCATTTCCAAAATGATGTTGTGCTCATAGATTTTTTAAAATTACGGGATAACATACCAAGTGGGGATCATAAAGATGGGTTTTCCATTGAACTTAACAATGCAACATACTTTGGGGTAGATGCCAAACCTTTCAGCTGCAAAATATCACAATAAAACATGGATCTTCTAGTGAAAACCACATAGTGGCACTTGTTGATCCCAAAAAAGTAAAAATAAAGAGCGTATCTAAAGGTGAAAACCTGTCTTGGGCATTTGAGGATGAAAGGTTTGACATCCTCCCCTTTAGTACGAATCAAGAGAGATCGGCCATCCTAATAGAGGAAACAAAAGAGTTCAATGTGGGGACCCCTAAGACTCCTCACCAAATACATTTGGCATCTCTATTAACTCCAGAGGAACAACCAAAATTTGTGGAATTCTTCCAGAAGCGTCAAATCAACTTTGCATGGTTTTATGTAGACATGCCTGGCTTAGATCTAGATTTGGTCATGCATCACCTAACTATAGCAGAAGGATCTAAACCTGTCAAACAAAAGCTCAGAAAAATGCACCCATAGATTGTTGTTCTTGTCAAGGCTGAACTTAAAAAGCTCTTGGATGTTGGTTTCATCAGACCAATTGATTATGCAAAGTGGATCTCCAATATTGTACTTGTTGGTAAACCTAATGGGGGCATCCGTATCTATACAAACTTCAGAGATTTTAACAAGGCATTGCCCTAAAGATGACTTCCCCTTACCAAATATCGACATGATTGTTGATTTAACAGCGGTTCATGCAATGTTTTCTCTTATGGATGGCTTTTCAGGGTACAAATAGATTAAGATTGCCCCAGAGAATTAACACAAAACTGATTTCACATGCCCATGGGGAACATACTGTTGGAATGTGATGCCTTTTGGTCTGAAGAATGCAGGGGCAACATATCAAAGAGCTATGACTACTATCTTTCATGATATGATGCACACCATAATGGAAGATTATGTGGATGATTTACTCACTAAATCATTAACAAGAGAAGGTCATCTCGTAATACTGCATAAAATCTTCGACATATTAGAGCAATATCATGTCCATCTCAATCCAAAGAAAAGTGTCTTTGGAGTAACCTCTGGGAAGCTCTTAGGATACATAGTCTCAAGCAAAGGCATTGAGGTAGATCTTGAAAAAGTCAAGGCAATCATGGACATGCCACCTCCAAAGAATATCAGTTAGTTAAGGACATTACAAGGGCAACTACAATCAATTGAGAGATTCATTGCACAATTGGTTGATAAATGTCATCCCTTCACGCATATGTTACACAAGAATATTTACTTTCAATGGGATACAAAATGCCAGCAAGCATTCCAAATGCGTATACCATTGCTGATTCCACCAGATCCAAGCAGACCTCTATTGCTATACATTTTAGCTACAAACATGACATTAGGAGTATTGTTGGCACAACATAATATAGAAGGAAAAGAATGTGCGGTGTACTACATCTCTCGAACAATGGTAGGCTATAAACTCAATTACACACCTATTGAGCGAGCTTGCCTAGGAGTTATCTTGGCAACCACCAAATTAAGGCACTATATGTTAACGCACAAGGTACAACTCATTGCCAAAATAGATCCACTCAAGTACCTACTCAGTAAGGCAACATTAACAGGCCACTTAGCCAAATGTGTTATGATTATGAGTGAATTTGATATAGAGTATGTGGACCGCAAGGCTATCAAGGGGTAGGTTATTGCAGATCAGTTGGTGGATGCATCACTCGGAGGTGACCATCCTCTTGTTTCCAACTTTCTAGATGAAGAAATCTTCATGATCACAACTACACAACCCTAGAAGCTATATTTTATGGCTCATACACTAGACATGGCTCAGGGGCAGGTATTCTTTTTATCACACCTCAAGGTGACAACATCCCGAAGTCCTATAGGATCAATTTCCCATGCACAAATAATATAGTAGAATATGAGGCCTTGATCACATGACTCAGATTGTTTATACAATGGCATCTAAAATATCTACAGGTATATGGAGATTCCCAGCTAGTCATCTGACAAGTCACCAATGAATACCAAATTAAGGATGATAAACTCATGTCGTATAAAAGGATGGTGGATAGTTTCAAAGACTCATTCACAACTATCACATTTGAGCAAGTACCAAGAGATCATAATTGAGCTTCCGACGCAATGGCTACAATTACATCTCTCCTAGATCTTCCACAAAACTTGACATCTTATGAGTTCTTGGTAGAACAACTTTGGATCCCCACTTATGATATCCATGAAACTGAAATGATATGTCACCTCATCGGTTTTGACTCCCCATGGTATGATGAGTTCTTCACTTACCTATGTGATCACACACTTCCCCTTAACTTATCAAATAACCAACAAAAAACCTTTATCCGCCAAACCGCTCGATACACCATAATTGCCAAAACCCTATACAGGCGAAGTCTTGATGGTACTCTCCTTTGATGCTTGGAAAAAGATGAGATAACAAAAGCCTTGGAAGAGGTACATGAAGGAATTTGTGGGGCTCAATCAAGCGGTCCTTCCCTAGCAAAGAAAATTATGTGTGCTAGATACTATTGGCCCTCCATGGAAAAAGACTCCTACTACTTTGTCAGAAATTGTAAGAAGTGCCAAGTTCATAGATATTTGATACATGCACCAACACATGAATTACAACCAATCACAACACCATGGCCCTTTTGTCAATGGGGACTTGACCTTGTGGGTAAAATCTATCCATCTTCATCCAACGATCATAAATTTATCATTACCGCCACAAAATAATTCACAAAGTAGATCGAAGCCGTTCCACTTACCCAAGCCATCGACAAGCAGATCTCCTCATTCATCCTTAATTACATCATCTGTCAGTATGGTGTACCCATGTCCATCATCACAGATAATGGCCTTCCTTTCAAAAATTAGGATGTCTATGAGCTCTGTGAGAAGTTTCACATCTAGCACCGTTTTTCCACCCCTTATTACCCACAAGGCAATGGTCAATTCGAAGCATCAAACAAGAATATATTGAGGATCCTCAAAAAGACAGTCAATGATGTTTGTCATGATTTGCACATTCGATTAAATCCAACACTATGGGCATATTGAACTAGCATTCGAATCCCTACAAGGGCAACCCCCTACTCACTGGTTTATGGAGCAGAAGCCATCTTGCCTATTGAGGTTGAAATACCATCTCTACTGGTCCTCTTGCACAATCTGATAGATAATGAAGCATACCGAGTCTCACGTCTTTAGGACTTGGAACTGCTTGATGAAAGGCGACAAGCTCCATACAACCACCTAAAAGCCTATCAACAGCGCATGAGCAGAAGCTACAATCATCGGGTCAAATCTCGCACATTTGAGGCAGGAGATCTTGTTCTTAGGGAGAACCCTTGCAACCAACCTAATAGAGAACATCAGGGAAAGTTTGAATCCAACTGGCTGGGTCCATATGTTATCACTACTATCTTTGGGGTCTGGGGCATATTAGTTGGCAACTTCAGAAGGAGAACCACTAGCAGATCCAATCAACAACATGCACCTCAAACGGTTTGATACATAAGCTCTGCAGAGCATTAAGCTCCTCCAAATATATCATAAAATACCAAAAACATTTAGAAAATAGTCCTGAAAAAAATACCAAAAAAAAAAAAAAAAGAAATCAAGAAAATAGTAAAGAAAAATCATGCATCCAAACAGTGAAAATCACTTTGGTGGCACCTTGGGTAAGTATGATGGTGATTACTTGGAAAATAGGTGCCATTCATAAAGGCTATGGCTCCATTGTCTTTTAGACTTATTGCGATCACATCCATTGCATCTATTCATCCATCATTCAAATCGTGGCTTGTTATTGGTCTGCAATCAGGGTTATTACTTCATGTGTCATGCATCCCACTTTCATAGCGACATCTAACTGGGGGCAATGCTCTTAACCTATCGATGGAAGTGGATTCTACATTACTTATGATTCATTGAGTTAATCATTCAAAAATTTCCTAAAGATAATACCAAAAACATTCATAAAATCTTTACAAAACCCAAAAACACTCACAAAATCCATAAAAACATGATAAAACATAAAAAGTAAATCAAAAACATTGCAACACATATTATTCGTTGTACATACACATATCGCAACATACACCAAATAAGAATTTTGAGCTACTCAAACGATGGCCACCTATCAAATCAACCAACCAATCAAAAACATCTGCACATAATTGTCTTCGCAAGGATGCATCCTTCCTTACAAAACAAAGACATGGTAACATTTTCTTTGACAAGAAAATTCTGTTTAAGCTACTAAGCACTTGGTCGATTTTTTATTTATTTATTTATTCATATTAGGTTCCTACGCTACTCTAGGATATCCACAAGTGATTAGAGTAGCTAGGATGGTTCCTAATATCTTTTTGTTTGCTGTCTGTGGATTGTTCCAATGAAGTTTTGGGGCATGTACTAATGGTGTGTACATGGGAAGTTCACAAAGCTACGTGATCCTATGCAAAATATAGTCATAGATCACTATGTCTTACTGACTATAGTGTATACCTTGACCATTTGCGCATGAACCAGAATGGAGGGTAACTTTCCTTGTTTGTGATGCTTGCTAACAGGTGAAATGCTCAAACTTGGTTCCTGCTACCTCGGCCAAGAATGATAATACCATGCTCGATGATAGAAATTAAGCACTGTGAATAATCTATGGATCATCACTTCATCTCATTTGTATATATTGTATTCCATTGCATTCCATCCATCCATACATCCATATTGCTACATATCATTCATACATAGTAATGACAACGCATACTCTCTTTTTCTTTCTTTTTTAATCTTCTTCCATAGGAATGAGTCCTAGGTCCTCCATACCTTCTATCTAGCATTTAATCCCCACCTCACCCTCCCCATCTAGGTCATCATCATAATCCCTTCATCATTTCCTATCAACCCAATCAAGCAAGTTACTCCATCTACATAGGTACATCGATTCACACACACCTAGACTATCAACATATACTTTTTGATCAAGTATCTTTGGGTCTCAATAGGTAATCAATTATGGCAATCCTAGACTACAACATACATTTATTACAATGACCTAGTCTAAATGGGGCTGCTATGATTCACCACAAACAACCTACAATGGAAACACTATCAATTGATCAACCAATCAAACACAATCAACATGAACAATTACATCAACTGTCTAAGTCTCAACGAGTATTTTTGCTTCAGATACCTTGACTTCATCGAACAATTACATCAATTGTCAAAGTCACAATAGGTCACTTTGATTCACTTACTTAGACTTTATCCTATCCAAGCAAACAACTGACATCAACTGTCACACTTTGACTCAACCGGGGCAATTCAACCGATTGCACCAGATTGTCCAACCCATTTTGATCAATTATACAGTATCAATCAAAAGCACAAACACTACATTTGCACTATATCTCTTGCATGACCTAAGGGTACTCACTGGCTTTCCATTTCTTTGTATTCACTCCGTCTTCTCCCATTCTTTCGCCATTATTTCTAATTTCTTCTATTCTACCCCCCCCAACTTCTTTCTCTTTTTCGAGAGATCGCCCGATTTTTTGAATTTTTTTGGCCCATCTCATGAGGGGGTGTACCACACACTAAATTAACATTTATGGGTCATATTTCTCATACCTATTTTTCTTTCTTTGAAAGGACACGATAAACCACACCATCTCAAAGAGGGGCAAATGCAGACACATAAATCTGTCCACTTAATTAAATGAATATTTAATATTTATTTGATTATTTAATCATCAGTCAACAGCTAATTAAATTGATATTTAATTAATTTATCTTGAATCTCTTCTTCTATTAACTAAATAAATTATTCAATTTATTTAAATTAATTAATTAAAACACACTCTAACAATCAATTAAATGAATAAAGCATATTTGTTTAATTCAACCCTTTTCCTCATTTAAATAAATAAATAAAATATTTATTTAAATCTCTAAACTCCCCCCCACTTGCATTCTCCTACAAATGCAAGTTGCACCTATTTGGTTGAAATAAAGTAATTTAATTTTAATTAAAATTCTATTTCCTCTCACCCACCAAACCCACTTGCATCCTAAACCCATTCTAGATTCTTCTAATCCATTCTAAATTAGCCTAATCCTATCCCCTAATTATTGTCACATTCCTAAGCAACTTGAAGTCACTTCTTAAAGCCTCAATGTCTTTGAAAAGCATTAAAAGCTTTATGTCTTCAACAAGTTGACACCCAAAGTCTTCCAAACCATTAATGGTTCTTACATAACCATTTATGGCTCTTACATAACCATTAATGGTTAAACTCAACTCACCCACATGGTTAGAGGCTTTCCCTCTAACTCAATCCTCATTTAACTCATGGATCTCTTCAAGCATTCATTGCTTTGACCATGTTTATCCCACTAACTCTTGCACAAGATTTTTTCCATTGGATAAAGGCATTATTCATTGGATAAAATTTTTCTCCATTAACTCAAGCCTAACCAAACCCTCCTAGGGTAACCCTCATGTCATCTCAAGCATTTAATGCTTCTTCCTTCTCCTCTCAAGCCATCTCATGTTGACATGTGTCATCATGGGATTGGGTTGAAAGCCCTCACATGGATCATAAACCCATCAATCCGGGCCCTTGTTGAGATTAATCTCAACTGTCCATTTCTCCATTTTTCCTATAAATAGAGCCCATTCCTTCTTCAAAAAGATCCAGAAATCTTTATGCATCAGACTTGTAGTAATTTTGAGAGAACATTTAGAAGCATTTTTCTTTGTTATTTTGGCTAAAATTAACATAGAATAATTAAGATACTTTCTCATATTAGCTTGTTTGTATTTGCATAATTAATTATCTTCATTTTCATAATCTTGAATCTCCATAAGACATCCATAATAGTGCAAAAAGCTGAGGGCTACACTCATGTGGAACTTGGAGAGGAGAGGAACAAGGGAGGAGCAACTATGAGCATGTTGGAGATCATCTTGGGGGGTTTTGTTTCTTTCCTTTGTCTTTGTATGATTTTTATTATCTGTTCTATATCTCTCTTGGTATGCATGTTTAGGATTATAATTTCATTTGTCATTCATTTTTTGTTGCCACTAACAACACTAACATTTGAATCTGTGTTCTCCTGTGTCCTTTTTAGCGTGCATTAGAATCTAAGTGCAAAGAGGTATTGAGACAAGAGAAAAATGTGAAATGGCGTGATTGAGTCTCAACTAGTTCCATAATTACTCAAAGATACATTCTAAGAAAGTATGAAAGGATCAAAAGAATAGCATCCATAAAATGGCTTATCATTATGATGCTTACAAAAAATTGTGTGATGTTGTAAGGAAGAGCCACTAGAAGAGGAAGAAAGAGAATCATAAATAAAACATGCTCTAATTCCAATAGTTAAGTTAAATATAAAAGAAAATGAAAAACAATGGAAGGATGCATAATACTTGTCAACTAATGTTTCATCAGATTTACTCATACATGTAGCATCATTTGTTATATAAACATAATATGATGATAGAAAAGATTTAACATGTACATTTTATATTCATTATGACTAAAGGAATCTATAGTAGTTGTATTAAAATTATTTTCATAATAAACTAAATCATCACAAAATTAAGACTCATCAACCCCATCATATGAATATAGAGAACCATTTTGAGAATATAGTGAACCATCACTACTCTCATCAATATAAAATGTGTGACAAGGTCTACAAGAAGGGAAAAGAATCTCACATGAAGGTGAAACATGCATTGATATTAGTAGTTTTGTTAAGGAAAGATGAAGCAACAAAAGAACATGAAGGAAAATACATAAGTGAACAAGGAAAACTAGTGTAATATTTATAAAAGATATGTCCACTAGGCATGTCATCATCACATGATGGAAAATAATCAAAACGTATCATGAGAGGAGAGAGCTATATTAAATTTTTATAGTCACGTTCTCTTCACTTAACCTCCTAGTAGCCTAGCTTTATGGCTCCGAGTAAAAAAAATGAAGAAAACATGCAAACATGTAATGGACCAAGGATGATGTCACAGGTAGACAAACATAAAGTAGAATTTCCTTTAAGCTGTTAGTTCTAGATATTCTTCTACACATTCTATTATACCATTTAAAAAAAATGAATGGATGGATGTCCTTAATACAACTAAGCACACAATTTAACATAATGCATGCTAAGTTGCCTCACAATGATCAGTATCTAAGGCAACCATTCACCCATTTTATTAAATTTAAATTTAAAAGTTTGGGATTAGATCCATGACCCTACACATGGCTTGGGTCAAGTCTATAACTAGGTTCTAAAATGGTGAATATTGAATGTAGAGATAAAAAAATATAAATTTAAAGATCAATGATAAAGAAAATCAAGATATAAGATGTCACGAACCAATTTGACACGAAATTATACAAATTATAAATTAAATATAACATCTACAAAATCTAAAACATATCTATATTCAAATTTTCTCATTACAACTAAATAATACTAATAAAATTGTTTCCAATAAAAAAAATCATAAAAATGTAGTCATATGACTAAGAATATAAGTTAATAAATTTTCTCTAAAGCAAATGCCATGTTCTCTGAAGAAATTCTTGCATGATTGGATGTGAACGTGAAAGCTTCATTATCTATGAATTGAGCCTCGTGATCAAACACTATTATAATAAAAAGTTAGATACACAAAAGTATGGAGATTCAATTATTGGACTCGTTAATATTATAATAAAATATCATCATTATTTTAAAATATTTTCTCTACTAAATTAGGGGAGGGAAGTTTGTTGGGTTAATAGTTTTGTATTTAAATAAAAGGTAGTAAGTTATCTTCTTGGTGAGGTTTCAAAATAGATAATAAATTACATATGTCTGTCAAATATAAAAACACATATATATCTTGCATTGACTAGGCTAAATTAACTCAACTCACTCTCTTCATATATAAAATCCAAATACATATATATGATCCATACTTAAATATTATGTTTTAGATTTATCTTTATATTTGATCTAATTTTAATTTTAATTATTAAATTTAATATTGTTAAAGATTTAATAGACTAATATTTGACTTGCATTTAATTTAGGTTCAACTTCACATTTATAGTTTTGAACTTGATCTACAAAATTGATATATTGCAATCATCATTTTGAGGAATCTATTCACCTATATTATCTCAAATACTTATTTTTTTCCTTATGATCTCAAATATTTATGAAAAACTCCTTAGATGATGCTCAAATGAAATACAAATGCAATCTTAATTGCTAATGAATGATCTAAATTGAAGTTAGTCCTTATATATAACATTCTACTGTCATAATTAGAATTAGAATTATTTTCATTATGTTGGTGGGAAATGACTAATTGGAACTAAGTCAAACTGTGCTCATGTTTAAATTTTAATTTGGAAGTTTGATGGTCAAAACTATGTGTATAGTTCTAAACTACGTTCAAACTTATAGTTGTGGTTTTGACCTAGAGTAGGGAACAACACATATGCAAGTTGGATAAAGACCACTAAGGGATAAACACTTTGAATAAAAAAGTATAGGTCATATGCTAGCTCTATCACATAAATATGTCATTTGAACGATAAATAATTACATTCAAACTAAGTATCAAAGTGAATCCAAAATATATAGAAAAAAATTCTAATGATACACTTTCACCTTATAATTTACTCCCACATTGACTTTCATGTGAACTACTATGAATACTACATAGGAAAATAAATAAGTAGTCATATTGAAAATAAATGACAAGAATATATAAAAGGCTATGGATATGGACAATGACTTACATGTGCTTTGATGTGTGAGACCATTGATGTCACAACTTGGATAATTCAATTTCTCTTATCGAATTGGGTGTGTCTTAAAGATATATGTGATAAGAGTGAGTTGAAGTTGGGGGGTTTTCGCACTGAGAACAATGACTTATGCTTCGATCATGCTTTGTTAGGAACTCTCAAGATCACTTTCTAAGAACTAAACCATGTGTTAACAACACTTCTCTTTCCTAACAAAATCAAAACTTAAGATGCTAAACTTATTCTAAGAGGGACTATGGTTCTTCTAGTGCAATACAAATAGAACTTGATTAGGACTAATTCATAGAATCATCTAGCTAAGACTAAAACTATATTTAAACTACAACACAAATTCAAATTCTATTCTACTTGCTAAGAAATCAGATCTATTTTGTGTTTGCAAAAAAATTAAAATTCTATTCTACAGAACATTTAAAGTAAACTAAATTCCATGAACAAGTTAACAAAGCTTATGTCTAATCACTACTTTAATCACCATTGGCATCTACTTTAATAAAATTAGAAACTAGAATGCAATGATTGATGAGTTAGAACTAAGCTAATAAAACATGAATATGAACCTACATGAGCAAATTGATCTATCTTAGAAAGCTTCTCAAACAATCTATGAATGAAAGCTACATATTGCAATTATTTTTTAAATTTTGGAATTAACACAAACATACAAAAAAAAATGTAAAGTTGAAACAAACATGAAGTATCTAAATAAAAATGAAGAACCAACATAGGATCACCTCAACCCTACTCTTCCTCTGATGGGATCTATGAACATTGATATTTCAAATCAACTTCAAATTTGCATTGAAATGGGCTCCCAGTAGGGAGTAAAACAAGTTTTTGGAAATTACAAAGGAATGAGACCCTGAAACTAATGACTAATTTATGGACTAGCTACTAGATTTCTATTGAAAGCTATGGTATTTATATACACATGTCCTTATTCAAATTCAAATACAATGTTACCCACCTAGATGAGTAACAACTACTAACTTAAACTACATAAGACGATGACTTTATTACAATGAATTTGTTGCTTCAATGAAACTAGACGTTTCATAATTAGCCGATGAAAATAGACTTGGAGAGAATTGATGTATCATCCAATTGGAGTGATGAGAAGAGTGACCAAGTGTTCCATGTTGTTGGACAAGAAGTTTATAACTCCACATCTTGAAAACACATCTGAAAACATATCCAAGAAAAATAGAATAATATATAACAACAAAAATCCTGAATATCGACTATTTTTTCATTGATTCGTCACAAAAGTAAAATATTTAGCACAAAATACTATTTCTAATATAAATTCTCTAATTAGCAAAGTATAAAAGTAAAAGAAGTAAACATGCATGCATATAGTCTACCGCCGGGCACACGAATTAATAAAATACACATTTTTAAAGCATAATTATGATTAAAAATGTCATTTTTAATTTCTCATCATGCTTCCTGTAGTGATAAGTCCGTCTTCAAACTTGCAAGCATAAAATCATAAAAAATGTGAAGAAACAACACATTAAAAGAAAAAGAGAGATGTGGGGTTGTAAAGGATCCAACATTATCAAAATAAATTGTGGGCAATGAAGGAGCCATCAAAAGAAACTAGTATAGGGCTTTGTATGAGCTATATTTGTTGCAAATTTGAGTTGTTGATGTGTTGTCATTAGTGATTGGTCAGTATAGTAGATATTTAGTTTCCTCTGCAATTGTGTCGAGATATTTTCTCTGCATATCTTCTATATTGTACATCTATTCATGTAGGATTGGATATGTTGTTAAGACGTGTTTAGAGATGCTAGATTCAGGATTTAGTGCTTTGGATTACTATGCTAAGGAATTTGTGTTCAGTAGTGTGTGACAATGTTTGATAGTATTTTTCATGCGAAATGCATGTTCCATATTTCTCCTCTTTATGGTTTCTGGTGTTGTGGTTTTGGAGATAAGTTGATAATTGTTGTCACAAAAGTTTGCACCCTTGTTGAACACTACTGCTCAACAACCTTTTGAAACATGGAAACAACCTCCAAGTGTGGGACCTTGTACATATGAGGTTGAATCTTCAGAGAAGGCCGACTTCCTTTCCAATCAAGGTGCGATGTTGGACCAACCCAACACCTATAAAGCCTACTCAATTGATCTAGAGGGAAAAAAAGGGAGAAGAAATTATAAAAGAGAAATGAGGGGTGATGCACCTAGATTGAAATATGTTTATTGCCCCACTTGTGAATGCACAAAACATCAATAAACCACCCAAGAACATACACAAATCTCAATCTATCAGCTATCTCTAAAGAAAGACAGAAAGGTTAGGACCTAACTTATTCTAAGAGGGATTGGGAAATATCCATAGACAACACAACAAGCACATTTAACACAAACTAAAAATTAGACACAGAAGAAGAAAGATTATCAAATAAGAGGTGAAAAACACATGGTGTATTTGACAAAAAAGATAAGGTAAAATATATAATTTTTTAACATGAAGGCAAGGAAATTACAATTACATACATCATAGAATTTTGTAAGAGAAAAAGGGAGAAGAACCACTAAAATATGTTACAAAATTTTCCTTTATAGACCAGACATCAATTAGATGGAACAATGCGTTTAGAAACCCTACCCAACTAGGGTTAGGTTACAAAAGAAGGAAAATCAGATCGGACTTGACTGATCTAATGTTGCATGCTTGAAAATATCTCGCAAAATTGGGAAAGAGCAACAATCCTTGAAATCAATGAAACCCCTGCATTGGGATGGCATCTGGGTCCTTTGTCAGACCCAAAAGTCTTTTGCATGCAATATATGGGCATAGGAAACTGAGAGAAATGCCTACAAAAGTCACGACGGAGTAATGGAAATCATCCCTCGGTCTTCGAAAGTGGTTGGAGTGAGATCCGATCCGATTTGGGTCACAAACGAGGTCATAAATTGATTTTTGACCAATTAAGTCAGCAACCACTCGGGCATCACATTTGAAATCCAATGGTCACTTCAAGTTTAAATTTGGGTCATTAGATCCTCTCCTTGCATGTGGATGGATGATTGAGATGCACCTAAAAAGAAGTTGGCCTCACCAACTAAACACAACTTATCGTAGTATTGTAGCCAAAGGTAGTACATGTTCCTTAATCGCTACAAAAAAGTGATGTGACATCACTTAGCCACTACCAAGGCTATCACAATATGTTAGCCTTAATGGTTGCGATGCCACGATAAAATTGTTCTAAAACTCCCACCGCCGGTCATCATAATATTGCAAGATGAACTCGGTGGCTAGTCCTAACCACCACAAAATTGCAAAAAGCCCCTTTCCATCCACCTACAACCCATCGCAATTTCACAACTTGGGATGTATCATTGTTCTTGACTACTGCAAAACTACAAAAAACCTCCCACTAGTTGGTAGCCAGGAAAACAAGGCCGGTAAAAGAATGAATAAGCCTCCCTCTAGCTAGTGGCACTTAAGTGAAATGATCGCCTACATTGGTCAACAAAATTTAGAACAATGCCAAAAAAGTGACTAAGGCAAAAATTCCTTTAGGGTTTAGGGTCTTAGGCCTTGTGAAAAACAAATGGGGTTTTAGAAATGAGGAAAACATGTAGGGATTTAGCCATTGATGATTTCTATTCAGTTGGCATGAGTTCTTGGGCTTCAAAAGAATGGTTTCAAAGTTCGATTGTGTTTACTCCATGTTTGGCCAACCTTGGCTATTTACACTTCTTATTATCGCTTTGATGATTATGGATCATTGTATAATGTTTATGATGTTTATTTTGGTCTTAATTAAGATGTGTTGTGATCCACTTTACATTATTTTCCATTGTGAGAATGTTTAGTGTTGACCTAGTTTGAATTGTGTTCAATTAAGATTCTTAGTCGACCTTGGGAAATTTTGTATATGCGAGGATGATATAAATAAAGGATAATTTGTTGAATTTGGTGTGTGTGGTGTGTAATGGTTGATATGTGAATAAAGAATGGATATTGTGTGTGAAATGGAAAGGAAGTGAGTCATGACATGTGTATGAGATGAAGATGTATGAGACATGATCTATCCCCTTGATCATTTGATGAGTGGTGTGTGAGTTTGTGAAAAGTGTTGAGCACCGTGGAGTTTCATGTGTTAGATACTAGAAGTAGTGATTTGAAGGTATTTATAGATCTTACAATTGTACAGGTATATCAGTGGTGGATTCTTTCTCTTTTATTCTTCTTTAATATCTAGGAAATGAGCCTTTTTTTCTTTCTTTCGGGTAGTAAGCCCTTTTGCAGTGAGCCTTTATTTGTAAAAATCACCCTAATCGACATAAGCCTAATAGGTGTTCATTTATTGAGAATAGCATTCTTCATGCTTATTCACTTAATAGGGTTTTTCATGTAAAATCTAGTGTTTCATTATGTATGCTTGTTCTGCTTTTCATGTTCATATCTTTCTATGTTTTATGTGATAAAGTTAAGTTGTTGTGGATCTGATTTGAGGAAAAGGTTTCAGAATTGATTGTACAATAGATTCACCCTCCTCTCAGTTGTATTGTGTGTAATAGAATTCAACAATTGGTATCAAAGCTTTCATTCCTTGGAGAAGAGCTTAACCACTTGAGGAGATCCTGATGGCACATAAATTGACAATACCTATATTTGATGGATCCAAATATGCTTTCTGGAAAGTGAAGATGTAAGGTTACTTTATTTCTATTGGCTATGAAGTTTGGAAGTCTATTACACAAAAGTATACCAAATGACAGATTGCAGTGAACATTCCGAATGAGATCAATGAATTTGAAGATAATAAAAAGGCAAGGTTTGCTATCTTTAGTTCTCTTTCTAAAACTGAATTAACAAAAGTTATCTTTGGAATCGACTCATGAGGTTTGGAATAAATTAGAAAATACTTATGAATTAGATGATACAGTCAAACAAGCTAAGTTGCAAAACACTAAAACTAAATATGAATTCTTGCAGATGGATGAAGAAGATAATGTAGCTAGCTACTTGCAAAATATAGATGATGTTGTCAATGAGATTAGGTCTTGGTGGTAACTTGCCGAAAGATGAAGTTGTGAGAAAGATTCTCAAAACTCTTACTAAACCCTATAGCTCTAAGGTTTCAACAATAAAAGAATCACATAATAAGAATACATATACTAGAGAATACTTGTATGACTCATTACTTGCTTTTGAGATGAGACAATTTGGTACTACTAGTGCAAGAACATAAATTGCATTTAAGACTACTAAATAAGGGAAAAATGAGATGAATGAAGAAAGGGACCAAAAAGTACAAAGTTAAATTTCCCTTTAAATATTTTAGCTATGGAAATATAAGTCATTATGCTTCTAGATGTCTTGATATAGTGCAAATCAAAAGAGTAAGGAAATCAAAGAAAAGTTCAATAGGAAGGCTTGTTATGTTAGAGAAGATGCAAATATTTTAGATGATAAATCTAATTATGAAGAAGACAATGAATGTTTGTTCTTGGTGGTAAAGGAAAAATCTTGTTATGCTAACCTTGGCAAAATTGTGAAGGAAAATTTCTAAAAGATGCTACTAAATTTGAAGAAACTATTGTATTAGGTTTTCATGCTAGAAGACATAAAAATGAATGGATTATTGATAGTGGATGTTATAATCATATGACTGGTGAGAAGAGTAAGTTTGTAAAGGTCAAAAAATTTGATGGAGGTGTTGTTAGATTTGGAGATGATTAGACGACTAGGATAGTTGAAATTGGTTCTATCAGTTTTGATGGCAAACATAATATTGATAATGTTTTCCATGTTAAAGGATTAAATCATAATATTTTGAGTCTTGGTCAAATATGTGGAAATGGATATAATCTTATGTTTTAGGATGATGGGTGTAAGATCAGAAAAAGGTCCAAAACTATGATTGCAACAGGAAAGAGGATAGGTTGAAATGTTTATCAGTTGAGGACAAATGACAGATAATGCATGATAGCAAAATATATGAGTGTTAGTTATAACATCGGAGGATGTGTAACATTAATTTTGATAATCTAGTGGGAATTAGTTGAATTCAAGTTGCGAGAGATTTGTTGAAGATTACAAAGCTTGCTAATGCTATCTGTGAATAATATCAAGTTGGAGAACAAACAAGGAGAACTTTTAAAGTTAAGGAACAATCTTCTACTAGATTTTCAAAATTAGTGCACACTGATCTTTATGTTCGACCAAAATAAGAAGTCAACAAGGTGACAGGTATTTCATGTTCTTAATTGATGGCTACTCTAGAATGACTTGGGTTACTTAAAATAAATATCTAAAACTATAGAAAAGTTCAATAAATTCAAGGATATGGTTGAAAATGAGATAGATAGAAGAATCAAATGTTGGACATCTGATAGAGGTGGAGAGTTTAGTTATGATGAGCTCACTACTTTTTGTGAGAATCATGGGATAAGAATACATTTGTTTTCTCCTAAGACACCACAATAGAATGGTGTAGTTGAAAGGACAAATAGAATAATTCAAGAGGATAGTAGAACAATAATGAATGAAGCAAGTTTACTGGAAATCTACTATAAAGAATCAATACATATTGTAGTATACACACTTAATAGAGTACAAATTAGAAGTGTTAGGATTCCCAAAGATAATGAGAGGGGGGGGGGGGTGAATCAGTATCTAACCGGTTATAGAAGTTACTTGATTTAAAACATGAAAACCGTATCAATACTGTGTATCGGTAAACCAAAAATAAAGCAATAAACAAGAATAACAACATCCACAAGAAAACACACCATAACACAATAGTTTAATGAGGAAACCCGATGTGGGAAAAACCTCGGTGGGATTTGTGACCCACAATATTTGCTTACTGGCCAAAAAGTGAATATTACTCTTACAATAGGGGCCTACACATGCAGGAAGGCCAAGTGCCTAGAGCTCACTACTCAATTACAAAATGGGAAGTCTCACTGACTTACAAAATGGATTATGTAAATCCAATGTCTTTTACTGCTTCAAAATAGCATCTACTATGCCAGATCCAATACCAATTTTAGCTCTGCTTCATACATAAACCCTTAACCTATAATTCGCATAATAGGTTTGCCTTATTTCACCTATCTTCTTCCTTACAAATGTTCTATAATGATCTCATACATATATGAGTCATTTTACAACTTGCCAAGTCGACTTACAATGATTTTACAATAAATTACAAAATATATTACAAACAAAATTCCTATCAGCCTGGGTGCCGGTATAATTCCTTTCACTGTCGGTGGTCTCTGTGCCGGTGTAGAGTCTGTCTTTGCTGGTGCCGGTAAATTGTCTTGCCGGTGTCATAGGATTGCAAGGTTGCCATCAATGACAAAATCTTCAATCACCTACAATGTCTCATTGGAGTGTGCATTTTCCAACAATCTCCCCCTTTGGCATTGATGGCAACACTCATGAGAAAAATCCAAAAAGTGTCATCCAAAAAAGTTTCTGCCAGAATTGTCTTACCAAAAATTATGTACCAAAAGAATATGTGCTCCCCCTGAGCTAATGAGCCATTTGCTGATTATTTTTCTCATGCCACTACTCCCCCTTTGGCATCAATGACAAAGGTTGTCAAAGTGTCAATTGAGTGTGGTTTCCAGCTTCATCCTTGTAACCGGTTGGTTACAATCTGAAAGAGGTCTGCCAATACCAGATTCAGGCTCTCAGTGAACCGTTTGCTATCTTTTAATGTGGCATCTGTCCTCAAAATTGTACTGGTGAGGTGTTGCATTTGTTGTGCCGGTGTTTTCTGTTCTTGAATTAAAGCCTCAAATATCTCTTTTCTTAAGGAGGCGAGGTAGTCCAATCTTGGACTAAGTCTCCATTTTAGATCTTTTTCCTTTCCTTTTATTCTTTCCTTTTCTCTTTCTAATTTTAGGAGTTCCTCCTCAAAACCTATTATTTTCTGCTCAAAAATTGATAATGGTTCAGATGAATTGATGAAATTATCAGCTAGTTGATTTATTTCTTCTCGTATCTTGCTGATCTTTTTGTCTGTATCTACTGTCAAAAAGTTAGTTTTACATGTATCTTTGTACAAAGTTTTAAATTCTTTTAGTGTACTGCATAGTTCTAGTAAAAGAGTGTCAAATTGTCTCATACACTTCTTTATTTCCTCTTCAAAGAATTTGTGTTTTTCCTTCTCTAGTTTCTCCTTGAATGCCTCCTCATTTATTTATTCAACTGTCACAATGTTGTCAGTAATATACTTACACAATGTGTCAAGTTGATTCAAAGAATTTTTATTATCTATATTACACTTAGGTGCTATCATTTTCAAAATTGGAATTATGTCATCAATTTCTTTGTATGCTTGTGAGCTACACTCTGTTATTTTCTTGATAGAATCCAAAAGAACTTCTGTCACATTTGTTGATTTGAATTCTGCAATGGAAGGACCAACAATCTGTATACCACCAGTGGGAGTAACTTCTTTGCTTGTAGTGACCTCTGGTAGGTCAGTTTGTGTTTGCATTTCTTTAAGCAAAGGTTTGGGTTGCTCAGTTGTTGCTGGTGGCATTGTCTCTGTATGAACATGTTCTTGTGAGGGAGCCTGTTGCTCTGCCCATTTCTTAGTGTTGTCACCTTCCGGTTTACCTTCTATGCTATCTGTTATTGATGGCTCATTTGCCACATCTGTTTTCCCTATTGAATCCTTATCTACCACAATATTGACTTTCTGAGTGTCAATGTTCATTGTGTATAACACCTCAAAATCCGGATTTGTATCCTCAGGTGGTGTGTCCATACTCTCACTAGCCGGTTGATTGTTAGTGGTAACTATCAGTGGAGTATCAAGAGGCGGTGGGGATAAGTTATTTGTTATTTTTATGTTGGGTGGTCCACCAACCTTACCTTTTCCCTTATCCTTTTGATATACCTTGATGGGTTTAGGGCTTCGATATTCTTCCTAATTTTCTTTCTCTACAAGGAATATGTCCAATGCATTAGCAGTTTCTTCTTTGACCTCACTTACTCTACCTACCATAAGTGCTACATGTCAGTGTGCAGTTGAAAATACTATCCGGTTAGCCTCAGAGATCAGTTCATCTATTTCTTTAGGTGAGTTTACAAGATGTACAAGAAGTAGTTTTTCAATTTTTATTTTCTTGTCAAGCTCAACAATAGCTTGTCTTCGAGCTTCAAGTCTTTAGTACAGTTCTGCCAGTATTTCATCAACAACTTGCATCAAAAATTTCTTGTAAATATCCAAGTGTAGGATTACATTATTTTCAACTTTCTCCTTGTCATCAGTCGATAAAGTGTTATATAATCTGTTAATGTTTTTCAGCTTTCCATCCTCTATAATTTCATTGAGAAGTTTGTCAATTGGAGCAATGGTTTGTTGAGTCTTCTTCTTAGGGGTTAACTTCTTCTTTGGAGTTAACTTCTTAGCTGGGGGCCTTACTGCCTGTTGTTTCTATCTGGTTCTTCTAGGAGTAGGTGTAGATACTGGTGAAGGTTTCCTTTTTCTCTCAACTCTTTTGAATGCAACTGGTATATCACTTTCTGAGGAAGTTCCAACCGGTGAAATGTGATATTTCGGTTGAAGTGCTTCTAACTCATCTTCTGTAATACCAGTTCGTTTAAGTACATCTTCCTTAATAGCTTTAGCTTGCTTGGATCCTTTTCTTATTGTTGCTTCAATCTTTTTAACATTTTTCTTTGATTGGATTTGTTTTTCAATAGTCTCAACACTACCAAATACCTCTTCTTTAGGTTCCTTAGGTGCTTCTAGGAGGGATTTTGCATATGTTTCTATTATATGGTCATCAGTTTCATATCCCATTTCAGTGACCCAAATGGTTCTTGGGATAACTGCCTCCATCCAAATTTCATCCTTCTTTATTACAAAATAGATTTCATCCTTATACTTGTTCACAATTGCTTGTGACAATCTAACTCTAGTCTTCATTTAGGATTTTAATGCCTGAAAGTACTCATTTATGTTCTTTTCTCTATTCTCTCCCATGTTGTTCAGTAAATGTAACAACTATTTGCCTACCGGTATATCAAAACCAAGATTTCTATTACCAATACTGGGTACCTGTTTGGTTATGTGCAGCATTAGACAAACAAGTAGGTTTCCAAATCTGAATGTCCCCTTTTTATATTTCTTTATCTTTCCCAAATTGTCAATTAGTTCATCTTTAAGCCATTTGCACACATCTATTTTTGCATTATTATTAACCATGTCATGGGCACTTTTAATACATAGGCTAGAGACTGAGTTTAACCTATTTGCATGTGTATTTTTGTAGCCTAAGATCATACTGGTGAATCTGACATTGATATCCGTTACATCATTTACCCTTAAAGATCTCTTG
Source organism: Cryptomeria japonica (assembly GCF_030272615.1). NCBI lineage: Eukaryota > Viridiplantae > Streptophyta > Pinopsida > Cupressales > Cupressaceae > Cryptomeria > Cryptomeria japonica. The sequence continues at coordinate 476,614,335 of NC_081410.1, read as the reverse complement.
TCAGATGTTGCACCAGTTAGGTTAATCACTAGATCATTTGAGACTTTCTTTGTTTTATTAGGTTTGTTACCGATGGAGGGTAACATTGTCACAACCTTTACTGCTTCTTTTGTGATTTTGTGAACTAAATCCAACCAGAGGAATGCACCATGTACCCTTCTTAGTATTATCCTTATATCATCCTTGGGAAAATTCAGGATACTGAGAATTTCAGTGAAATCTAGGGTTTCCACTATCTTGTGTTCGGGTTTGATATTGCCGGATTCATCACAAATTACAGTTTTATACATATTCTTGATTTCCTCATCACCTAATTCCTCTATATGATAGTGTATATACATTCTAGGGTCTTCAGCAAAAACTACTTCCTTAGGGATTTGAGAAAATGCACCAATGTTAGCATCTTTCTTGGCAATTTCAGGAACTAACTGGAATACAGGTCTAGGGCGTTTAATAACTTTGACAACAGTAGGGTTTGCAATGAATTCAGGAACAGATGAAGAAGCCATGGTTATAAATACCTTTCTCTGCCTTAGGAATGATTGCTTGATGAATTTCTTCTCTTCATTGTTTGGAATGCCTTCGTTCAGGAATTTTCGTGATCTCGAAGATTTGAATGCTCGGTGAAATGAAAATGGAGCCAAAACACTTGTTTAATATGTCAACTTTTGCTAGCCACCACATTTAATGTTTGTCGGTTAAGAAATGACTTAACTTATCTGCCGATATAGAAATAATTTCAACTTCTCACCATCAACCGAGGGAATAATAGCATGTTTCACATTTGATTGCGAAACCCTCAAAGGAATTTTCTTCAGTTAGATGAAGAGTCTCCTGCCGGTGAAGTGTTACTCTATTATGCCGGTGGAGGAGTATTCCTATCACCATTTAGATCTGAATTTCTAATCCATTGTTTTGAGAATTCTTGCTTTACCTCTTCAACCTTTTCTTTACCCTTCAAACTAGCACCATTGTTACTTGCCGGTGATGCCTTACTTCTGCAAAAATTTTCAATATGTCCAATCTTGTTACAAGCATAACAGGTCACATTGTCTTTTTGAATAGCCTTCCCATATCCTATGTCAGTTTTTGTTCTACATTGATTAGATAAGTGTCCAAATCTTCCACAAACATAACATCTTACATTCATTCTACAATTCTCTAAATTATGACCAATTTTGTTGCATTTGAAACATTGACCGGTGGGTGTATTAGTGCTCTGATAATTTCTAGATCTACACCGATTTTCTTTATGACCATACTTGTTATAGTTAAAGCATTTGGTTGTCTTACCGGTTTGCTATGATCATGTGTGTTTGTAGTACCGAAGCTTTCACCAACTTCAAAGCCAAGGCCATTAGTGTCACCATTTAGTTTCTGATTCTTCAACAAGTCACCAAGTTCTTCTGAGCTTTTCTTGAATTTTTCTTTATGTTGATTTGTAGTAGCGAGTTCTCTTTCCAAGATACCTTTCTGTCTCATGATTTCATTTGAGTCATTTTGTGCATGCATCAGATCTGTCTTCAACATATCATTTTCATAACTAAGTCTTGTATTTTCATTTGCAACATCATTTAGTCTTCTAGTCAGGTCTTCTTCATTCTTCTTTCTATCTTCAATTTCTTTACAAAATCTCATAGTCATATCCTGCATGTCTTTCTTTGTTGTCATGTTTTCTTGTTTCAGCTTATTCATTAGATCACTAAGAGTTTCCTTTTCATCATTCTCATTTTGCATCTTTTCATAAAGTTCTCTTCTCTTGTTTCTTGCAATGGTAAAATTTTCTTGAAGTGCTTGAATAATATCCTGTGTAGCTTTTAGATCATCTTCAAGTTTGATATTTTTCAACTTTTCTGCATCATAGTCTGAGAGCTCCTTCTAATTGCTTCATCAAGTTTTCCATCTCTACCAGTGTCAAGATCTTCCTCAAGCTGTTAGGCTTCTGAAAATAGAGGACCAAGCTCTAGTACCAATTGTTAGGATTCCCAAAGATATTGAGAGGGGGGGGGGAGGGGGGTGAATCAGTATCTAACCGGTTATAGAAGTTACTTGATTTAAAACATGAAAACCATATCAATACTGTGTACCAGTAAACTAGAAATAAAGCAATAAACAAGAATAACAACATCCACAAGAAAACACACCATAACATAGTAGTTTAATGAGGAAACCCAATGTGGGAAAAACCTTGGTGGGATTTGTGACCCACAATATTCACTTACTAGCCAATAAGTGAATATTACTCTTACAATAGGGGCTTGCACATGCACGAAGGCCAAGTGCCTAGAGCTCATTGCTCAATTACAAAATGGTAAGTCTCACTAACTTACAATATGGATTATGTAAATCCAATGTCTTTTACTGCTTCAAAATAGCATCTACTATGCTAGATCCATTACTGGTTTTAGCTCTGCTTCATACATAAACCCTTAACCTATAATTCGCATAATAGGTCTGCCTTATTTCACCTATCTTCTTCCTTACAAATGTTCTATAATGATCTCATACATATATGAGTCATTTTACAACTTGCCAAGTTGGCTTACAATGATTTTACAATAAATTATAAAATATATTACAAACAAAATTCTTGTCAGCCTGGGTGTCAATATACTTCCTTTCACTATCGGTGGTCTCTGTACCAGTGTAGAGTCTATCTTTACTGGTGTCGGTAAATTGTCTTGCCGGTGTCATAGGATTGTAAGGTTTCCATCAATGACAAAACCTTCAATCACCTACAATGTCTCATTGGAGTGTGCATTTGCCAACAAGAAGAAGTTACTAGTAGACATCTTATGAACTATGGTATGGAAGGACCATCTATAAAATATTTCAGAGTATTTGGAAGTAAATGTTACATTAGTTGAGATGAAGAAAATTTGGGAAGGTTTGAGACAAGAGCTATTGAAGGTATATTCCTTGGCTATTCTACTAAAAGAAAATATTACATATGTTATAACAAAAGACCAAGACGAATTGTTGAAAGCACAAATGTGAAAGTTGATGAAGATTTTTCGAAGAATATAGTTGTAGAGATGAGATATGAATCAGATGAGTCTACGGGTAAACTAGAAGAAGAAAAGGTTGAAGAAATAGAAGTAAAAAATGATAAGGAAGATGCTCCATAAATTTCTCCTAAGACTCTGAGGTATGTGCAGAAGAATCATTTAGAGAAATAGATTATTGGAGACAAAAAAAGAGATGTTATCACAAGAAGTAAATATACTAAAGAATAGGTGAACTTATGCCTAATTTTAGAGATGATTGAAAATAGAAAAAAAAGCTTGCGATGATCAACATTGAATTAAATCTATGAAAGAAGAAATGAAACAAATTGAGAAGAATCAGACTTGGGAACTTTTCCCAAGACTAGTTGACAACAATGTGATAGGAACTAAATGGGTATTTCATAACAAATTGAATGAAGATGGACACATAGTAAGGAATAAGGTAGGACTTGTGTGTGAATGATACTCATAGGTAGAAGGAATAAATTTTGAGGAAACTTATGCTTATGTGGTAGAAATGGAAACTATTAGAATATTTCTGGCTGTTGCAACACAAAGATTTCAAGGTCTATCAAATGGATGTGAAGTTTGCATTCCTAAATGGAGAACTGAAATAAGTGTATATAGAATAACCAGAAGTATTCAAGCTATCAAACAATGTAGATATGGTTTGAAAACTGAAAAAAGGTGCTATATGGATTGAAGAAATCTCCTAGAGCTTGGTATGCAAGGCTTGTATTGCATGATAGAAAATATTAATTTGAATTAGTTATGGCATCAGAGGATGTGTCACATATTAATTTTGATAATATAGAGAGGATTAGTTGAATTCAAGTTGTGAGAGATTTGCCAAAGATTACAAAGATTGCTAATGCTATTTGCATAGAATGTCAAGTTGGAAAACAAACAAGGAGAACTTTTAAAGGTAAGGAACAATATTCTATTGGATTGTTGGAATTAGTGCACACTGATCTTTGTGTTCGACCAAAATAATAAGTCAACAAGGTGACAAGTACTTCATGCTCTTAATTGATCACTACTCTAGAATGACTTGGATAACTTTCTTACAAGAAATATCTGAAGCTATAGAAAAGTTCAAGAAATTCAAGGCTATGGTTGAAAATGAGATAGATAGAAGATTAAAATGTTTGACATCTGACAGAGGTGGAGAGTTTACTTCTGGTGAGTTCACTACTTTTTGTGAGAATCATGGGATAAGAAGACATTTGTTTGCTCCTAGGACACCACAATAGAATGATGTAGTTGAAAGGACAAGTAGAACAATTTAAGAGGTTGTTAGAACAATGATGAATGAAGCAAGTTTACTAGAAATCTACTAGAAAGGATCAATACATACTGTGGTATACACACTTAATAGAGTATAGATTAGAAGAAATTATTAGTAGACATCTTATGAACTATGGTATGGAAGGAATCCATCTATAAAATATTTCAGAGTATTTGGAAGTAAATGTTATATTAGAAGAGATGAAGAGAATTTGGGAACATTTGACACAAGAGGTAATGGAGGTATATTCCCTGGATATTCTACTAAAATAAAATCTTACACATGTTATAACAAAATACCAAGAATAATTGTTGAAAGCACAAATGTGAAAGTAGATGAAGACATTACGAAGAATATAGTTGTAGAGATGAGATATGAATTAGATGAGTTTACCAGTAAACTAGAAGAAGAAAAGGTTTAAGAAATAGAAGTGTAGAATGATAAGGAAGATGCTCCAGAAAATGCTCCTAAGACTCTGAGGTATGTGTAGAAGAATCATTCAAAGAAATAGATTATTGGAGACAAAAACAGAGGTGTTATCACAAGAAGTAAAGATAATGAAGAGAAGGCGAACTTATGCTAAATTTCAAAGACAAATGAAAAGAGTAAAAGAAGCTTACAATGACCAGCATTGAATGAAAGCTATGAAAGAAGAACTGAAACAAATTGAGAAGAATCAAACTTGGGAACTTGTCCTAAGACTAGCTGACAAAAATGTGATAGGAACTAAATGGGTATTTCAGAACAAACTGGATGGAGATGGACACATAGTAAGGAATAAGGAAAGACTTGTATGTAAAGGACACACATAGGTAGAAGGAATAGATTTGGAGGAAATTTATGCTTCTGTGTTAGAAATGGAAACTATTAGAATATTTTTGGCTTTTGTGACACACAAATATTTCAAGGTCTATTAGATGGATGTGAAGTCTGCATTCCTAAATGAAGAATTGAAAGAAGATGTGTATATAGAATAAGAAGAAGTATTCAAGCTATCAAACAATGTATATATGGTCTAGAAATTGAAAAAGGTGCTATATGGATTGAAGCAAGCTCCCAGAGCTTGGTATGCAAGGCTTGATAATAGGTATTTGTTGAAGCAATAATTTCAAAAAGGTACTACTGACTATAATCTTTATTTTGAGGCTGAGGAAAATAATATATTTATTATAGTTGTTTATGTGGATGATATAATCTTTGGAGGAAATGATGGTATGTGCAAGAAGTTTTCTAATGAGATGCAAGAAGAGTTTAAAATATCTATGATTGGGAAATCAATTTCTTTCTCAATTTACAAGTTAGTAAGGAGGATGATGGCATCTTTATTTCATAATCTAAGTTTATTAAAGAAAAATTGAAGAAGTTTGGAATAGAAAATGCTAAACATATATCTACTCTAATGGCTACTGGTTGTAAGTTGAGCAAAGATGTTGAATCTCTGAAAGACCGATGAGAGAAAATACAAATCAATGATTGTAGGATAATGTACCTGAATACTACTAGACTAGATATCATGCATGTTATTTGTCTTGTAGCTAGATTCTAGCAAGATCCCAGAGAGACACATGTTGTTGTAAGAAGAATTTTCAAATACTTAAAAGGAATAGAAGACTATGGACTGTGATATCCTAGAAGATCAAACTTCACTCTTATTGCTTATACTGATGTAGATTGGGTTGGTTGTGTGGATGAAAAGAAAAGTACAAGTGGGGATGCATTTTTCCTTAGACCCCAATTGGTTGCTTGGTCGAGTAAGAAACAAGATTCATTATCTCAGTCTACTACTAAAGTTGAATATATTGTTGTTGCAACTTGATATATACAAGTATTATGGATGAAAAAAACTTTGAACCTTGGACATTGGAATGTTGTTTGATGAACCAATTTTTATCTTTTGTGAAAATACCAATGCAATAACTATTGTTAATAATCTAGTATTGTATTCAAGAATGAAACAAATTTTAATTTGGTATCAAGTTTTGAGGGATAAAGTTTTGGAGAATGAGGTAAAGCTTGATTATGTACCTACATGAGAACATATTTCTGATATCTTTACTAATTGGGTGATATTGCCCCTCCTTTTCTAAACTAAATGCATATAAAGGTGCATTAGTCTAGTGAACTTCATGAATATTATTATTTTTGAAGTAGTCACCGGTGAGGAGGGACCCCAAGGAGATCAATCCAAACTGGTCAGCAAGAGTAAACATAATGGAAACACATAGATATGATGGAGGCAATGCAGAACATATAGTTTTATTGCATGAAATTTGATTACATCCAACCCATAACAACGGGGTTACAACACACCAACACACAGGCTTGGTAGAATAGGCCACACCGGAACCTTGAATTGAAAGATCTATCTTGTAGGCATAGTCTAACTCTAATTGATTCTAATTGATCTTCTATTGATTCCCCATCAATTGCATTCTAAAGCATGATTACAAATATATATATCAATCGAAAGGATCCGGTCAGCCCAAAAAGGATCAAAACCCGAAGAACAAGACCTAACGTGCAAAATGAACAAGGTCAGCCTCCACCAAGAGATTCCTCTAGAAAATCCAAGGGATGAAATATAGAAGGTCTACCACATGCCAATAAACATCAAGATCAACATCCAAGGCTTTGCAAGCTTCAGAAAGGGTTCCGGTAGATCACCAAAATAGGTCTTAAGCAACCAGAGACAAAGGAACAACCAGTAACAAGGAACTATCATGGAAATCGATAGCAATATCTTGTCAGAAAGTGATCCAAATGAGATGCAGTTTGAAAGAAAGAAAGATGATCAAGTCTTCAAGTAGAATCCAACTCTACAAGATCTGGTGAGCCAAAACCGAGACACACAAAAAGGAAAATTGAAACTGCAAATAGGAAAGAAAATAGAAAAGAAAATGTTTTTGGTTGATGCAAGATAGCTGTGAATCAGGGATGTTCCTACATCAGATATCCAAGGTTAATGAAAAATTGACCCTCTCACTTTGTTAGGTCCAAAGGGAAACCAAGGCGGTCTACCTCTGCTTGAGAAATCCAAGAGAAATCTTCAACTGGTCTTCTCTTCCACTTCACAATATATTCTTTGTACTAACTGTTTCAGGTACTATGCCCAATCCTACTATCTAGAATCTCTTCAATCTGACCTGGTTCCTTTTGAGGCAATTTTTTCTCAAGGTTTGCAACACTGTCCTCACTGAATTTTGGTTCATGGTACTCATGAAGATTTGGAATTTTGAATATAGGTGAAATACTTAGATTATCTGGTAGCTCCACTTCATATGCATTTCCAGAGTTGAACTTCCTCAAAATATTACAGGGCCCAAACTTCTTCACCTGCAACTTATTATAAGTTCGAGTTGGGAATCTCTCTTTTCTCAAGTATACCATCACTTCATCACCAACTTCAAATTCCTTATGTATTCTCCTCTCATCTTCCTTCTCCTTATATTTTCTATTTGTCTTCCAAAGGTTGTTTAACCTGAATATGCAATGCTGCCATGTGATCTGCAAATTTTTCTGCTTTTGAACTCTTACAATCTTCACTGCTAATGTATCTCAATTTTTTTATTCCTCTAGGATGCACTCCGGTAAAAATCTCAAAAGGTGTTTTTCCAGTACTTCTATTCATTGAATTGTTATAGGAAAACTCTTCTTGTGCAAGGATCAAATCCCAACTTCCGGTTTTATTTCCCACTAAACATCTCAACAAGTTTCCCAGACTTTGGTTAACTACTTCTATCTGTCCATCAATCTCTAGATGAAAAGTAGAACTGAACTTCAAATATATATTCATCTTCCTCCAAAGTGTTCTCCAAAAATAGCCAACAAACTTAGTATCTCTATTTGAAACTATGATCTTAGGTAATCCATGCAATCTCACTACTGCCTTGAAAAATAGGTCTACTACATGCAATGCATCAGATGTCTTCTTACAAGGTATGAAATGAGACATCTTTGAAAAATATATCCACTACCACAAATATAGAATCATTCCCTCTCAGTGTCTTAGGCAATCCAAGTACAAAATCCATACTTTTATCCTCCCAAGGTCTCACCGGTACTGTCAAAGGTTTATACAATCCCACATTTTGACTACTACCTTTTGCAACTTGACAAACTTTAAAACTTTGCACATATCTCTTAACATCCTTATGAATCTAGGGCCAAATGTACTTCTCAATCACTAGTGCAACTATTTTATCAATGCTAAAATGTCCAGCTAAACCTCCACTATGGTTCTCTTTTATGAGTTTCTCTCTCATGGAACTCTTAGGTATGCATAACTGAACTCCCTTGAATAACATCCCATCCCGAATGAAATATTCCAACCATTTGCTTCTATCAACCATAACCAGTTCTCTACATGCTTTATAAGGTTCTACAAAATACAGGTCTTCATCATACAAGGTCTTCAAATCTTCAAAACCTAATACTATCACTCTCATCTCTGTCAGCAAATTCTTTCTCCTACTCAATGTTGTTAGGTCCCAGAGACAATTGAGAGGGGGGGGGGGTGAATCAGTTGTCAAATAAATTTAAACCAAAAACAATTTAACCAACTTAATGCTTAATATCGGTAAACTAGTTAAGTATGTCGGTAGATAGTTTTAACAGTTAATTGCTATACCGGTAAGTATTAGTGCATGAAATATAAACACAAAGTCATCCACAACACATAACACCAATATTTGTACGTGGAAACCCTGTAAGGGAAAAAACTATGGTGGGAAACCTTACCCACAATCAGATGATACTACTGCAGATAGTAAGTGTACATAAATGGGGTTTGCACATGCAGAAAGGCCAACAACCTAGAGCTCACTGCTCAATCACAAAATGGGAGTCACACTGACTACAGTTGGATGGTTAAATCCAATAAGAATGTACTACACATAATAGCATCTTCATATGCTGGATTCAGTACTGGTGTAATGCTGATATGCTTTCACAAAAACCTAGCTTCACCTTCAAATGATGTCTTCATGTATAGCTCTACTTAAACTCGCATATATCTTCACACAATCCTTTTTTGCATTCCACATTTGATCTTACAAATAAGATCTTACATTTATACCATAACCTAAGACCAATTTTAGTAAGTCAGCTCTACAAGATATTACAGTAAAATTTTTTACAAACAATATAATATCCAATGCAATAACCGATTGAACATGTCATGTTAATGCATTTACAACAATAATTAATCATTTACATAGCGTGCCATGTTGATCTGGAAAAGATAAACCTGCCGGTGTAACCCTAGACCTATTTGCTAGTAACAACAAATATGCAACTATGAATATACCAATGAACAAAAATCCAGGACAAGATGTCCAAATGATGTCTTTGACATAACCATGTGTCTTCCATGCCATTCCAAGTGTTGGTGATCATTATATCTTGCCGGTGTGCCATATACTAGTAACTATGCAATAGTTGCTTGCCGGTGAATGTTGCTGGATCTCCAAAGTGCTAGTGTTTTAGTAGGTGTTGACATCAATGACAAAACCATACCAAAATACCAACAATCTCCCCCTTTGGCATTGATGGCAATACAAGATGGAAAAACCATCAAAGTGCCAAAATAGAAATGCCAAGTATCAGAAATCAACAATCTCCAAAAAGATTATAACCAGAAATCAGAGAGTAATAATCTCTCCTAAACAACAATCTCTCCCCCTGGGAGCAACATGTGTTTTCCATACCAATCTCTCCAAAAGAACATGTGTTTTTCCATATATATCTCTCCCCCTTTGACATCAAATGCCAAAGTTATAATAAAACCAAGTTCATATACAAAATACCAACAAATTTAATATACCAACTACTCCCCCTGAGAAGTAGCTTCCTCATCAAAGATCGGAATAAAAGATTTCTCTGTTAATTCTGTCGGTTGATGACAAACATCAACTGTCTAAGTCTCTACCGGTGGTGGTATGACTCCAAGCTGATCTTTGCGATATTCAAAAGTCTCCTTAGGCAAAGGTTTAGTGAAAATATCTGCAATCTGCTCTTTAATATTCACATAAACTAGTTTTATCTCCTTAGCTTCAACTTTCTCCCTTAGAAAATTTAGTTTGATAGAAACATGTTTGGTTTTATAATGTAATACTGGATTCTTAGATATATCAATTGCTGCAGTGTTATCACAGTAGATAGTAATAGGTTCCTTGCATTTTACCTTTATATCTTTTAACATTTTCTTAAGCCATAGTACCTATGTACAGTTAGTTGTTGCTGCAACATATTCTGATTCTGTTGTTGATAAAGATGTACAACTCTGTTTCTTACTTAACCAAGAAACTAGTCTGTTTCCAAGAAAGAATGCTCCGTCGGTGGTGCTTTTCCTATCATCCACATCTCCTACCTAATTTGCATCTGTGTATGCACATAATTCGAGGTTTTCATGTAATGCCCCGCCAGGAACCCTAAAGGATAGCAACACAATAAGGCAACTAAAAGGCGCAATAAATTTTTTTTTAAAGATTAAGGGAAATAATCATAACCTTGCTCAATAATTAACATAAGCGGAAGACTAACATTACATCCTAAAGGGTTACCAACGAAGATTACTTCAAAATAAAAACCACATCACAATATTAATCCAATCTTCCATTTAAATTAAGGAAAGCCAATAACGATAAAATAATTCATATTCATAAATTGATTTTCAAAAGATAGGCTTACAGAATTACAACATACATACTTCCAAAGATTCATTTATACAAATAGGAAAGATAGCTGAAACAATATACATCCCATGACTTAAATTACAATATTCCATAAAATTACATGGCTTCCATAGAACAATAAATTACAATTTTACAAGTTGTTGATACAATGACCATACGGCCTCAAAGTACAAAATCAAGAATATAAGTGCTACAAGAAGCACGAGCCAAGATGCACCGGCGAAGCCAATCCTCGCGTGAAGGTAGGAACAAGGCATCCGATGGGAAGTGGCACTACCACCCGACCATGTGATCCCAAAATGGAACCACCCCACCGTGCTAGGAGATAGCAGACGACCCTCAAGCAAGCAAGAAAAGAACAACAGTACAGATGACTCCGCAGTACACAAGTGACTCGACTCACAAAACATTAGCGACCCTAGAGAGAGAGTGTCATCACATGGCTTAACATGGTTACCCTAGGAAGGTCTCCATAGGTCCCGGCCCCCATCATGGGTTATCCTGGTAACCTCTCCCGAACCCCCGGCTCCATCTAAGCATCATGCGGACCCTACCATCCTTTCGTGAAGACAAGGTGGTAGGTTTGCCATTCCAGGCCTTCCCAAACACCTTGAGCCTATACAAGCACTCAACCGTGTACGGGGTGTATTATCTTAATTAAATTAATAACTACCCACCCCCTAAACAATTATTAGGTTATCACTTAATAGCTGACTTTCGAGGGGTTATCCTGCCATCCACTTTGGGTGCGGCCCCCGCCCGAAAGCCACTCTCTGTACTAGGTCACTAACTGGATAGGGCTAACTATGAGAACTCTATGGTGGACTACAACCATAAATTATCCAGACATGACGCAGGTGTAGGACTCACAGTCACAAACCCAGAGTTAACCTTAAGGGACATATCACATAAAAGCCCACTTCCTCAAGGTTTGAACAACGACACCTGACCAAGGGCAAACATCGACAACATATTGACCATTTTAAACATAATGCGACGACATTAAAACGATTAGACTGCAATGATAAAAACACTGCAAACAATCTTTCTTTGAGCAGTCAACATTTAAATCAAATTGAACAAATGTATACAAGCTACTATAAAATAATTCCACAATAACATCTATTTGACGAATACAATCCTCATACAACTATTTTATAATACTTGGATAACAAACACCAATATTAAATTTAATCCGACTTTCCTTAATCCCAACATTACCACTAACCTCTAAATCATTTGATTATATTTTCACGATACCAATCAATTAATCCCCATTACTAAATCAAAAGAATTACTCATTAATCTTAACATCATCGTAAACTATATTTAACACATTATTATTATTTAATATTAAATAATAACATATTGTTATTATTGTTAAAATAACAATATATTATTGCTTAATACTAAAACGAATAACGCGCATAGAATTTATAAAAAAAAACTTTAAAATATTGTTGTTATTTAATATTACATGGTAACATATTATTATTATTTTTTTATAAAATAACAATATGTTATCATATAATATTAAATCTACCATAAAACTAACCATATTACTAACCACTAACTTAACTTTTAACATTTTCGTTTTTTTTTTAAATCTAACAAAAAAAAACATTAAAAAAAAAGTAATTTTTGAACCCCCGTGGGCCCCCACGAACCCACAGGCAGCAAGCGCTGCCTTTCCCAAACTGGGAAATGCAGCGAGCTGCATTCCCAGTCTGGGGAAAGCAGCGTTGCTGCCTTTTCCCACGCTGGGGATGGCAGCTCGCACAGCCAAAGGGAAGGGAAAGGGGGGTGCGTGGCTAGGTCGAGCCCAGCTCCCCGCCACCGCCCCCAACACAATTTAAATTTTAAATTTAACAAATTAAATTTGATTAATTTAACAGTTAAAAACCATAACAAATAAAAAACGACAGGGGATTAAAAGGAACAGAAATTCAAAACACAGAGAGAGGTGAAAACCTCTGTTAATCACAATAAATAAAGTTAAACTCCCAGCCATCAAGTTTATCAACATACCAATAATTAAAATTAACTTAAAAGGAGTCATAATTTTACCAGCAATCACCAATTTTCTGAGACAAAACAGGGGCATTCATATTTCATTCGAATTTGCCCAGTTTGTTCTAAAAGTTTAATTAAATGGGAATAGACTTAATCCCCAAACCCCAATTGAAGCTATTTGTTCAAATCAAGCATAAACAAGGAGTTTTAACTCATAACTATCATTTCTAAAACTGGAAATATTTAGGGAAAGAGATTTTATGAATGCTTGGCAAAATTTTGCCAGCATAACACTACCAAAATCCATCAAATTTCTAATTACAAACAGCATGATAAACTAAGAAATTTCTTGCATAGCAAAGATGAAACATTAAGAATTCAGTTAAGGAAGCTTCATGGGAGAAATTAAGTTTAAATTTGATAACCAAAATAGTTGAATTCTTCCTCCAAACCCATAACAAGCAAACACTTCAAGATTTTAAAACAACTAACAGCAAGAGGAAGGAAAGCAATGATTTTTTTGTTGCAATAAGCAAGGATTCAACCAACCTTTGATCTCCAAGCAAGAATCCCAACTGGTTCACACCCAAATCCTCCCTTCAAGCCAATTTTCCAAAATTCCTTTCTCCTCCTCCCAAATAAGCATAACCCCCAAAATCTCCTCCAAAATGGCTTAGAAGAAAAATCTCTTAACCTAATTTTCTAGGTTGCCCAAAATTTCTATTAAAAAAAAATATTAAAATTCCCCATTGACTTTCTTTTCTTTTTTTTCTATTTTTCCTTTTTCAAATTTCTCAAAACAATAAATGAAAAATTCTCTTTTTTGAAAATTACATTTTCATAAGTATCAATTTAATCCATTTTTTTCTACTAAATAGGAAAGCAATGAGTTAACTTAATTGAATATATATTTAAAAGCAATTAACTAATCTATTCCATTTCTTTCGTTGGATCTAAACACGATTTCTTTTCCAATAAGCAACTAACAGTTAAAATTTAATAACTAATCAATTTCGCTTGATTCAAAACATAAGGCATAATAAGGAATGAATCGCTCAAGTCAACAATAATGACAACTTAAACTTAAATAATTAACCGAACCACCAAAGCACGCAAATCGAGGAAAAGTAAAAAGACTCGAAATTCAGACAAAGGGGATGAACGACCGACTGACAGCACTCACAATAACAGACTGAGGTAATGACTAGGGTCAAAAGCTATCTCCTCCACTCCCATCGGACATATAAGGCACGCTCAGACCTGTGAAGCCAGGTGGAGACGATACCCCGTACCTACCCGGTACTTGTACCTGCAATATCCTGCATCACCGAAGCACACATACATGCATATAGATATAGAATACACGGCACGCACACCGATGAAGGAGAATCGCGACGTTCCCTGTCTCATCGAAACGAGTGAAGGAAAATCGTCCCCTTGCATCCAATACAATAGCAAACACGCAACACATATATGACACATCAACTAGATAAAGTAAAATGTCAGTACGAGCAATAATCCACGAAACACTAGAAATCTCCAATACTGAAATACTGAAAGTAACTCATGCATCCAATATCCAGATAAACATGATATAATATCAAATATGTCTGCAAAATGACGAGCAATCAAGTGCCAACTGAAAAGTAAACTGAAATACAAAATCAGTCTAATAAGTCCGATCAAAACGGGGTACTACATTTCATCTCTAGGATACCATAATCCATGATTTATAGTGCCTTGTAAGTACCGGAAAATCCTTTTTACTGTTGATTCATGATTTTCTCTAGGATTACTTTGAAATATTGAAACAATACATACTGCATTCATAATATTAGGTCTGGTTTGTATCAAATATAGTAAACCTCCTATCATAGATTTGTATCTAGTTGGATTAACAGGTGTAGATTCATCCCTTTGTGATAATTTGTCACTTGTTGTCATAGGTGTGCTTATCGGTTTAGAGTTCTCCATCCCACATTTCTTTAGTAACTCTTTTAAGTATTTGGATTGACTCAAGAATATACCTTTATCAGTCTGTGAAATTTGCAATCCTAAAAAGAATTTTATTTCTCCTATCATAGACATTTCAAATTCTTGCTGCATTTTAATAAAAAATTCCTTACATAATCCATCTTCTCCTCTAGAGATTATATCATCAACAAATACTTCTATAATCAAGATGTCATCATTAGTTATTTTATAATATAAATTGTTGTTTGCATTTCCTTTAGTAAAACCAATCTTTAAAAGATACTTATCCAATCTTGCATACCAAGCTCTTGGGGCTTGTTTTAGTCCATACAGAGCTTTTCTTAACCTGCATACCATATCATTGTCATCTGTCAAAGAAAATCCATTAGGTTGTTCAATGTATACTTCCTCTTCAAGATCTACATTCAAAAATGCACATTTAATATCCATTTGATAAACTTTGTAGTTCTTGTGTGCTGCAAAAGCCAAAAATAATCTGACTACCTCAATTCTAGCTACCAGTGCAAAGGTTTCATTGTAATCAACTCCTTCTTTTTGAGATTATCCCTTACACACTAGTCTTGCTTTATTTCTGACAACCTTACCACCTTCATTAAGTTTGTTTCTAAATACCCATTTGGTTCCAATTACATTTTTATCTTTAGGCCGGGGAACTAATGTCCAAGTGTTGTTTTTCTCAATTTGTTCTAATTCTTCTTCCATAGCTTTAATCCAAAATTTATCTTCACATGCCTCATTAACAGATGATGGTTCAATTTGAGAAATAAGACATACCTCTTCTTTTTCTAATCTTCCTCTTGTCATAACTCCTTTAAACTTGTTTCCAATTATCTGATCTTTAGAATGATTCAGTCTTACATACTGAGGTGTCTTAATTTTCTGTTGTTCCTTAATTACTGTGGAATCTTCAGATGGTATCGGGGTAACTAGATCTTCATTCTGTACCAGTGGATTTAGAGTAGGTTCATTTGTCAAAATTTCTATTGCTGGTTCAAAGTTTATATACCTTGAAGTTCCTCTAAATTGTTCATCAATCTTTACATTTGTACTCTCAAATTTTTTTTGCAATCTCTTCTTAAAACATCTATATGCTTTGCTCTTAGATGAATAACCAAGAAATATTCCTTCATCACTTCTAGGATCAAATTTGCCAATATACTCATCTCTTCTAATATAAAAATTACTTCCAAAAATTCTGAAATACTTAAGAGTAGGAGTATTACCAAACCATAGTTCATGAGGGGTCTTACCGGTTTCACTTTTGATGTGAACTTTGTTAAATTTATAGACCATTGTGCTGACTGCTTCTCTCCAATACACGTGGTAGATTTTCTTCTGATAACATACTTCTTTCTACATCCAAGATAGTTCTGTTTTTCCTTTCAACAACTCCATTCTATTGTGGTGTCTGAGGTGCTAATAGTTGTCTTCTGATTCCATTTACTTCATAGAATGTATTAAATTCTTTAGATGTAAATTCACCTCCTTGATCTGATCTTAAACATTTGATTTTCTTATCAGTCTCATTTTCAACCATTGCTTTGAACAATTTAAACTTTCTAAGTGCTTTTGATTTTTCTCTGAGAAAAGTAACCCAACACATTCTAGAATAGTCATCAATGATTAGCATGAAATATCTATCACCTTGTAAGCTTTTAGTTCTAGCTGGACCACATAAATCAATGTGAATCAAATCAAGAGCATTATTTGATTTTTCTGGAATACTTTTGAAACTAGCTCTAACTTGTTTTCCAAATTGACATTCTTTGCATACTGTATTATGAGGTTTGACAATTTTACGTAAATCTCTAACTGCCTTAGTAGTACTGATCTTTACCATGCAATCAAAGTTTACATCATAGAGTCTCTTATGCCATAACCAACTTTCATCTATATGTGCAATTAAGCATGTCTTTTCATTGTTATTCAAATGAAAGATATTACCTCTAGTCTGATTACCGGTTGCAATTTCTAAACCAGTTCTATTCATGATTTTGCATTTTCCAATTTTAAATTGTAACTGAAATCCTTTCTCAACTAATTGACCAATGCTCAAAAGATTATGCTTTAATCCTTCAACATAGTAGACATTGTTAGTGTTATGCTTACCATCAAGAGATATTGAACCCTTACCATTGATTGAATAAACTTTATCATCTCCAAATCTCACTAAGCCTCCATTGTATTCTTGAAAGTTCAAGAATTTACCTCTGTCTCCTGTCATATGATGTGAGCATCCTGAATCAATGATCCATTCATCCTTTACTTCAACTTTAGCTGCCAGAGCCTATACTATCGGTTGAGTAGTAGGTGCCGATTGATCTTCTGTTATAGCAACCAAAACCCATCCATTGTCTGCCAGATCCTCATCAGAATCATCAGTCACACCTTCATCACCAATGTAACAAGATTTGTCTTTGTTCTTCTTAAATTTGTATCTCTGATATTAACGGTTAGGCTTGTATGTTCTTCTAGCTTCTTCTCTTACTCTAGCATGTCTTTTAGGGCATCTTGAAGCCATATGACCAATCTTATTGTGTGAGGCCCTACCCCAACTCAGTCTAGCATTTTAGTGATTTTTATGTTGAGACTATTATGGATTTAGAACTTATATGATTCCATGATTTGGATAACATTGCTATATGTTGATGGTTCATTTATATGCTTTATGATATAGAACTCTACATGATTCTAGAATAGGATAAATTTGAGATGATATATGTCATTATTGGATTTCCAGGACTTTACTATGATGATAGAAATAGGATGCATGTTTATGTGTGGATCAAAATTATGAGAATTATGATAATTGCTTATGTGGAGTTGATTGGATGTAAGGTGTATTGATTTGTTTAAATGTATATAGTATGTAGAGTGTTTGATGTGTATTCTTATTCATGTGTTTTATATTATATGAGGTTATTTGGAATTACCAATGTGTAATTGAGATGCGCAGGAAAATTATCCATGTGACCATGGAAATATTATGGAGAACCAAACCTAGACCTATGTACGTTCGTAAAACCAGGGTTTGTTTATTTGGAGAGACAACGCCCCATTTGTATCATATTTTATTTGTGAAAGTAAAAGTGCATGTGCGTTAAATTGAATTTTGTTAATTTGTGTAAATCCAACAAGAGACAAAATTTCATGTGTAATTTTGTAAAAGTATTTTTATTCTGTCACTTGACACATGTGTTGATTTATGTTTTGATTTATGAATTGTCTCTTGGAGGGAGTTGTTTAACGATATCTTTTCAATTAAATTAATGTGGTTCTATATTTTTCTAGGATAGAAAATCTTTGGGGTGGTCAACTTAGGTTTGACCCAAAAATTAACTTCAGATGGGTTTAAAAAGGGTTAAATGAACTCCTAGGGGCAATTTAAAGGTGTTTCCTAAAGCCCATAAGGTATACCTAAGGGTTAGGAGTAATTTAAGGCATGTACCAACTCCCATGTGATCAGTTAGACACTCTAAAAAGTGGATTTCCTAAGTTGAGCGAAAATTGAAAATTAGAAGGCAACATCTAGGTTAGTTAACTTTCCTTTTTAATAAGAGATCTCTTTTGAGCTTTTTCAGACTTTTCCTTTTTCAATTTTAGAAACCTGTGAGAACTCTCACTGAGGTCTTCTTAGGCAAGAATGTGAAATTTTGCGGGTAATCACCCACTCTCCATTTTTGGAGACAAAGAAATTTTTGAAAAGACTCTTTTTGGTATAGGATTTTGGCTAAGGGTAGAGAAACAAGGAATTGTGGAATTGGGCTCCTCATCCTCAACAAATCTAGCAAACCTTGGGCAGTTGAAGGTTGGTTAAATCTCTCTTTGTATTGTTTTTGTATTTCATGTTATGTTGAAAGGAATTGCTTGTGTGAAAAGGCTTGTTTCTTGCATTTTCCCCTATGAAAATTTATTTTGTGTTCTACATTTTACTCTTGTGTATATTCTATGTT
This sequence comes from Cryptomeria japonica, assembly GCF_030272615.1. NCBI lineage: Eukaryota > Viridiplantae > Streptophyta > Pinopsida > Cupressales > Cupressaceae > Cryptomeria > Cryptomeria japonica. The sequence continues at coordinate 476,595,386 of NC_081410.1, read as the reverse complement.
TTGGGAGTAACCAAGACCTCATAATCTTGGGAGAGAGGACGGTCTTGTGGGTGGTAGAAGTTTGACAGCCCTCGAGTGAGAGGCTCTCGCTAAGAGAGTGATCTCAAGGGATTCCTATGTGACCCTTGCTGCATGGCTTGTTTATGTATTAGAGGGTCATAAGGAGGGAAATAAGGCATGAATGCCTTGGGGGGCATAAGGTTGTGGGGTTGTTATACTTATGATTTATCATTGTTTGCCTTGAGGTGGCCTTGAGTTTTACCATACTTGCAGTCTCCTCAGGGTATTTGGTCCACTACCACCCATGTATAGACATCACATTGTGTGGTGCAGTGTAGCTCTAGGATGGGAATATGTTTTTGATTGTTTTCCCTTGTTTATTGTGTTTGCATGTGTGTAACCTACCTAGGGCTTGGTTCTCCAAACTCAGGGGTGGCTACTAGTTAGCCTAGGCTGGGAGGTGAGCACTCCATGGTCATAGCCTTTTGATTCATTTGCATTTTGTTGGAAGAAAAGAAAAGAACCAGTAGAAGTTGCAGGATTTATATGTTTGTAGAAAATGATTGGGAAATGGAATAGCTTATATTTTAAGTTGCAGCAATGTAAACGGGAAACTATATATTGTAATTACTTTGAAAAGGAAATGTATCCATTGTTATTTAAAGTCTTCCTTTATTAGAAATAAGAGATCCATTTGTAAGGTTGACTGTAATATATTTTAAATATACTTTGAGGAGATACATTGTTTTTTATTAACTATTATTTTGTTGCAAAAATGAAAGGTTTATTTTGGATTAAGCTCCTATAGTTACTAAAATAATATTTTTTGTATGCATGTTGTTTTGTAAACAAGGGTTCATTTATTTCCTTATGCATTTGAAACATTGGAAAACAAAGTATTAGAAAAGCATGAATGATAGAAAGCTGGAAATAAAATATTTAGTCATGTTTATGGAAATGCAAATATAGTATATTAAAACTCTGTCATTGTCCCTTTCATTTATTTGCAGAAATTAAAATCTAAGTTAGATAGTCTATCTAGTTTAAATAAAAATATATTTTATAGTTGTTGTATAAAATTATTTAATTCTGTCATTTACTTTATGCAGAAAATAAATCTAAGGTTAGAATAATACATCTATGATTTAGCAACAAGGTATTTAAAAAAAAAAAATACATGGGTTTAATTCAGAATATTGTAATCAATCTGTTTTAAAAGTTCAAAAAAAATATAAATTAAATGCATAGTAATGTTAGCTCTAATTTTCCTTATGCATCGAATGTATGAGAATATATACTTATAATTGTATTTAAAATACATTTGTATATACAATATATTTATATATATAAATATATATAAATATATAAATATATATATATTCATATATATATATAAATATATAAATATATATATATAAATATATATAAATATATAAATATATATATATTATTAATAGAAAAATATAAAGAAAAAAAAATGCCACCGTAGGGTTTCGGGGAGGGAGCCGAACCCACTGTGTGTATACACAGTGGGCCAGCGGCAGCTCGGGCCGCCATTGTGGCCCCCCACAGTGGAGGGCACGTAGGCCACCACTGTGGGAACCCACAGTGAACGGTCGGGGTATACCCGCAGTGCCCTCCACTTCCTCCTCTGCCTCTCCTCCCCTTCACCGAAGACTTCCATGGCCGCCATTTTCCCATTCAGCCCTGCAACAAACAAAACACACACAACACCCTCAAAAAATAAAATAAAATAATAATAGTTATGCCCTAGCCCGAAATTAGGGTTAGGGCAATATAAAAAAATGGAAATGGATTGGAGGGTAGGGTTTAATTTTATAAAGATTTAATTGGGTTGCATGAGTTTGGTATTAGTAATGTTAATTAGAAAATAATAATTATCCCCATGTTTTAAATAATTTTGTTTAACAAATAAATAGACTTAGGTATATATATATATACATATATATATATATACATACATATATATATATATACATACATATATATATATACATACATATATATATATATATACATACATATATATATATATACATATATATATATATATATATATATATATATATATATATATATATATATATTGTTAATTATATGAATGTATTAATCTATCCTTAGGTTAATTACTCCCTTATACATTCAAATTTTACAATTGATTTTATGAACATTAAATATGATGTTTTTAAATTGAAAATTAATGATGGGGTTTGATTTCTTAGGAACTTATAATAACATTATACGTTATTTCGACTATATGGGATTATTTAGCCACCTAAAATTTAGGCATTTCCATGTTAAATTTTATAGAGAAATTTTCATTATGGATTTAATTGACCGTTGGTCGAAATAGTTTAACCACACTTCAATTAGATGTTAAAATAAAATATAGAGGTATTAATAGTCTAAGTGCTAGGACTAATTCATTTAGTTCCTAAAAGCAATTGATGATTATTGGAGATTAATATTATCTACATTAATTATTTAGAGAGTTTTGATTTGATTAAGTTATTGATTAAAATTGAGGAAATAATAAAAGAGTCATTTTAGTATTTCCGCATATGATTTAAATTATTTTTGCTTACTTGAGTTAGTAGATAAAGTTAACTCTAAACATAGTTAAGACAAAACTTGCTAGTGCTTTTCATGTTAGCAAAATCAATGTTATTTAGTTGTGAATTAAAAAAAAATTTATCTCGTTCGTGCCCAAAAGTTTGGGCATGACATTTTGGTATCAGAGCACAGTTTCCAACACTAGGAACATTTCTCCATTACGTTTTGCTTTAATTAATTTTATTATATTAATTTTCTATGATATTTAAATTTAATTAATTAAATATTTTTCCAAAAAAAATAGTTATTTAATTTATTTTAATTTATTTTATTTTATTTTCTCATAAGGATGCATCCGACTACGCGACAAGCTCACAAGCGCAGAAGGGGTCCTAGGCATGAACACATAGCACGCGAAGAGGTGGATAGGGAGGAATCGGTTCTGGAAGTGAACCTAGAGGCTCCTCCCAAATAGCTAGTTGACCCAAACCAAAACATCTTAGAAGCACTCCAGAACCTGATTGGTATAGTCGAGGATAGGTTTCCAGCTAGGGATCATCATGTTGAAAATCAAAACTCAGGAAGTCATAGATTGACAGATAGGGAATGGAGCAGGAGTCCACCTCCTTTTCTTGTAGAGAGTCAGGGTGGGAATGAGCCAGAGTTTGTGCACCTACCCGGACCACCTCCAGTGGCAGAGCCAGTGTACTATAAGAGAGCTCATTGGGATCTAGGGGATCTTATTAGGGAGGTTATGTGCCTCCAGCCACCATCTTTTGGGGGATCTACCGATGGGGTAGAAGCTGAGGCTTGACTATTGAGCCTTGATAGGTGCTTTGCATTGCGCTCTTACGAGAGCAATCTAAAGGCATGTGTAGCAGTCCACCTATTGAGAGGGACGACCTCCACTTGGTGGAGATAGGAGGAATACAAGTGTGGTTTAGTTGCTGATACTCTCACATGGGAGATTTTTACAGAGAGGTTCAGGGAGAGGTACTTGTTAGAGCATTATAGACAACATAGGATAGATGAGTTCCATGACCTCCAATAGAAGGGTCTCTCAGTGACCCAGTATGAGAGCAAGTTCTTTGAGCTCTTGCCCTACGTGGACTACCTGAAAGACGAGAAGCTTCTCATCAACCATTTCATCAAAGGGCTGAATGTCGGCATAGCAAGACCAGTGAGGATGTTTGCTCCAGGGAGCCTTCGAGTTGCTGTGGAGAAGGCATTGATAGCAGAGGAGATTTAGGTCAGGCCACAGGATACTAGGGATCAGTTCTAGAACTGAAACCCTATACTCCAAACATACGGGTTTCAAAAACCCCATTGGAAGGGAAATAACAGAAACACACAGGGGTTCTCCAAACCCCCTCCTCCACAATAGTCACAACAGAACTAGAGGCAGAGGCCTCCGCAGAATCAGCAGGGCACAATGCCCAAGCAGTGGTAGTCTTAGGGTTAGAGGCGAGATCAGCGATCTCAGGTTCCTTACACACCTCCGGCGAGGACTCAGCAGTCCTCCAGGGGTGGGTACAGTGGTTCTAGTAGGATAGGGGGACAACCATTTTCTAGGCCTAAGGGTGTCTAGTTTCAGGCATGCAGTGCTTGTTTCACATGTGGAGCCATGGGGCACATGGCGAGAGAGTATCCTCAGGGTTTGATGGTAGGGAATTAGAGGATGACAGCATCAGAGCCTATAGTTGGAGATATGGGTAGGTCCCATAAGGTCTTTACAGCAGTTGATAATCGCTAGGCAGAGCACCAAGCCACAATCATTGAGGTTGCAAGTATGATCAGAGGTAATAGTGTATCTATATTATTTGATTCAAGAGTTACTGACTCCTTTATATCTCCATTGGTTGTGGAGCATTGCGGGCTAGTGGCAACTAGATAGGGTGTCAGTTGGGAAGTGGAGTTAGCTTTAGGGGCTAGAGTGTCAGTGGAATTAGAGGTTAGGGCATGTCAACTTCAGATTGGCAATACCACCACCCTAGTAGACCTTAGAGTTACACCACTTGGATCATATGGCATCGTACTTGGCATGGATTGGCTTTATGTCCATAGAGCCAAGATGGGTTTTTGCCTGAAAGTGATAGAGTGTGAGGATGATCAGGGTTTTCCCATAGTAATCACAAGGATTTAGAGACCCGTGTCTCTTCGTATGATTTCCACAATGCAGCTTAAGCAGAGCATGCGAAAGGGATGTCAGCTATTTGCCATCACTATCAATGATAGAGGGGAAGAGGATGAAAAGGAAACATCAATAGATGATCATCCTATCCTTAAGGGATATTTAGACATGTTTCCTTCAGAGCTACCGGGGATGCTGCCTCGTAGAGAGATAGACTTTCATATAGAACTTGTACCAGGAGCTGAGCCAGTTTCAAGAGAACCTTATAGGATGACCACGAATGAGCTTAATGAGCTCAAGATGCAGCTTGAAGAACTCCTAGAGAAGGGTCACATTCATCCTAGCGTATCCCCTTGGGGTGCACCAGTCATCTTCGTGAAGAAGAAGGACGGATCTCTCCGATTATGCATGGATTATCATTAGTTGAACAAAGTAACCATCAAGAACCAATATCCTTTGCCCAGAATTGATGATTTATTCGACCAGCTTCAGGGTGCCAAAGTATTTTCCAAAATTGATCTGAAGTTAGGATACCATTAGTTGAGAATAGTGGAAAGTGATATCCACAAGACCGCATTTCGCACTAGATATGGCCACTATGAGTTCACTGTGGTCCCATTCGGTCTTACGAATGCTCCAACTGTTTTCATGAGCCTCATGAATGGGGTATTCCACACATTTCTAGACTGCTTTGTGATTGTGTTCCTCGATGATATATTGATATATTTTCAGAATAAGAAAGAACATGAGGAGCACCTGAGATAGGTTTTGAAGTGTTTGAGGGACAATCAGTTGTTTGGTAGTTTGTCAAAGTGTGCTTTCTTTTGATCAGAGGTCAAGTACCTTGGGCACATTATTTCTAGGGATGGGATCTTAGTAGACCCATCCAAGATCAGAGCTATTATGGATTGGCCAACACCAACCAGTGTGACAGAGGTCAGGAGCTTCATGGGCTTAGCAGGTTATTACCGACGCTTTGTAGAGGGATTCTCCAGAGTCACACATCCTATTACTTCTCTTTAGTGTAAAGGGAAGAAATTTGAGTGGATAGAGAAGTGCGAGAGGGCCTTTCAGGAACTCAATAAGACACTTACTAGCGCACCTATCCTTATAGTACCAGATCCCTTAGTTGACTTCATGGTTTGCATAGATGCTTCCCTAGAGGGTTTAGGAGTAGTCCTTATGCAGGATGGCAGGGCTATAGCTTTTGAGTCTAGGAAACTTAAGACTCATGAGCTTAATTACCCTACTCATGACCTTGAGCTTATAGCAGTAGTACATGCACTTGTGAGGTGGAGACACTTCCTTTTGGGTCATCATTTTGAGCTTCATTGAGACCATCAGAGTCTTCAATACATTTTCACTCAGCCGAACCTTAATGCACGACAGAGGAGATGGGTGGAGTTCTTGTGCGAGTATGATTTTGATGTTCACTACATCAAAGGGAAAGAAAATGTAGTTGCTGATGCTTTGAGTAGGAGATGTCATGAGGTATACACCTTATCTATGGGCATGGATTTGAGAGATTGTATACTACAGTAGTTGCTAGAGGATGGATGGTATTCAGAGGTTTGTTAGGTGATACGATCTCAGGAAATTCTAGAAGGGAAATATGTGGATTATTCCTTGGAGTCAGATGGACTATTATGCCATAGAGGGTGCATCTATGTACCTTCTTCTGGGGGATTGTGAGAGTTCATTGTCACGGAGGCTCATAGAGCTCCTTATGCAGCACATCCTGGAGTTAGGAAGATGCATGCTAACTTGAGACAGTTATATCATTGGCCAGGAATGCGGCAGCTCATTGCTGAGTTAGTAGCTCGATGCCTCAAGTGTCAGAGAGTCAAGGCGGAGCACCATCATCTAGGTGGGTTGCTCCAGTCTCATGCTATACTAGAGTGGAAGTGGGATACTATATCCATGGATTTCATCATTGGTCTTCCTATGTCATCTCGTCGCCATTATACCAGAGTGGAAGTGGGATACTATATCCATGGATTTCATCATTGGTCTTCCTATGTCATCTCGTCGCCATGATGCCATCTTGGTGACAGTTGACAAGTTGACCAAAGTGGCCCACTTTTCACCAGTTCGGACTACCTTCATAGCTCCAGTAGTAGCACAGGTGTTCTTACAAGACATTGTCAGACTTCATGGCATTCCATGCAAGATTATTTCTAACAGGGATTCCCTCTTCACTTCTTCCTTTTGGAAGGCATTACAGGCAGCTATGGGCACTAAGCTCAACTTCAGTACAACATATCATCCGAAAATGGATGGTCAGACAGAGAGGGTTAACTAGGTGTTAGAGGATATGCTTCACATGTACGTCATGGATCATTAGACTAGATGGGAAGAGTACCTTCCCTTAGTGGAGTTTGCCTATAACAATGGGCATCACACTTCTTTGGGGATGCCACCCTATCAAGCATTATATGACAGGCCTTGTAGGACACCATTGAGTTGGGACAGCATAGAGGACAGAGTTGCTATTGGTCCTGAGATAGTTCAGGATATGGAGCAGTAGGTGGATTTGATTAGGCAGTGTCTTAGAGAGGCATAGGATAGACAGAAGAAATATGTAGATGCGAAGAGGATAGATCGTAGCTACTTGGTTGGAGATAGAGTTTTCTTGAGAGTGCGGCCGCATAAGAGTCCAATCCGTTATGGAAAGGGTTCTAGTCTCGCACCTCCCTTTGTAGGACCATTTGAGATCCTTGAGAGGATAGGACCAGTTGCCTACCATTTAGCATTGCCACCTAGCTTGTCACGCATCCACGATGTGTTTCATGTATCAGTGTTGAGAAAGTATATCTATGATGACTCTCATATTTTAGATTGGGATGTCTTGCAGGTGGAGTTAGACGAGCAGCTAGCTTTGGAGCCCATTTGTATTTTGGCACGCCGGACGCTGGCCCTTCGAGGTCAAGAGCTTAACCAGGTTAGGGTCCAGTGGGATAGATATGATGAGGTTACGATTTCATGGGAGGACGCAACACGTATGAGATCACAGTACCCTCATCTTTTTGATGAACTCCAGGAGGAAGTTCATGCCTAGAGAGGGAGGGCGTGAGGCCCTACCCCAACTTAGTCTAGCATTTCAGTGATTTGTATGTTGAGACTATTAAGGATTTAGAACTTATATGATTCCATGATTTGGATAACATTGCTATATGTTGATGGTTCATTTATATGCTTTATGATATAGAACTCTACATGATTCTAGAATAGGATAAATTTGAGATGATATATGTCATTATTGGATTTGCAAGACTTTACTATGATGATAGAAATAGGATGCATGTTTTATGTGTGGATCAAAAATTATGAGAATTATGATAATTGCTTATGTGCAGTTGATTGGATGTAACATGTATTGATTTGTTTAAATGTATATTGTATGCAGAGTGTTTGATGTGTATTCTTATTCATGTGTTTTATATTATATGAGGTTATTTGGAATTACTAATGTGTAATTGAGATGTGCGGGAAAATTATCCATGTGACCATGGAAATATTATGGAGAACCAAACCTAGACCTATGTACGTTCGTCAAACCAGGGTTTGTCTATTTGGAGAGACAAAACCCCGTTTGTATCATATTTTATTTGTGAAAGTAAAAGTGCATGTGTGTTAAATTGAATTTTGTTAATTTGTGTAAATCCAACAAGAGACAAAATTTCATGTGTAATTTTGTAAAAGTATTTTTATTGTGTCACTTGACACTTGTTGATTTATGTTTTAATTTTTGAATTGTCTCTTGGAGGGAGTTGTTTACCCATAGATTTTCAATTAAATTAATATGGTTCCATATTTTTCTAGGGTAGAAAATCTTTGGGGTGGTCAACTTAGGTTTGACCCGAAAATTAACTTCAGATGGGTTTAAAAAGGGTTAAATGAACTCCTAGGGGTAGTTTAAAGGTGTTTCCCAAAGCCCATAAGGTATACCTAAAGGTTAGGAGTAATTTTAGGCATGTACCAGCTCCCATGTGACCAGTGAGACACTCTAAAAATGGATTTCCTAAGTTGAGCGAAAATTGAAAATTAGAAGGCAACATCTAGGTTAGTTAACTTTCCTTTTTAATAAGAGATCTCTTTTGAGATTTTTCAGACTTTTCCTTTTTCAATTTTAGAAACCTGTGAGAACTCTCACTGAGGTCTTCTTAGGCAAGAATGTGAGATTTTGCGGGTAATCACCCACTCTCCATTTTTGGAGACAAAGAAATTTTTGAAAAGAATAGTTTTGGTATAGGATTTTGGCTAAGGGTAGAGAAGCAAGGAATTGTGGAATTGGGCTGCTCATCCTCAACAAATCTAGCAAACCTTGGGCAGTTGAAGGTTGGTTAAATCTCTCTTGTATTGTTTTTGTATTGCATGTTATGTTGAAAGGAATTGCTTGTGTGAAAAGGCTTGTTTCTTGCATTTTCCCCTATGAAAATTTATTTTGTGTTCTACATTTTACTCTTGTGTATATTCTATGTTTTGGGAGTAACCAAGACCTCCTACTCTTGGGAGAGAGGATGGTCTTGTGGGTGGTAGAAGTTTGACAACCCTCGAGTGAGAGGCTCTCGCTAAGAGAGTGATCTCAAGGGATTCCTATGTGACCCTTGCTGCATGGCTTGTTTATGCATTAGGGGGTCATAAGGAGGGAAATAAGGCATGAATGCCTTGGGGGGCATAAGGTTGTGGGGTCATTATACTTATGATTTATCATTGTTTGCCATGAGGTGGCCTTGAGTTTTACCATACTTGGAGTCTCCTCAGGATATTTTGTCCACTACCACCCGTGTATAGACATCACATTGTGTGGTGCTGTGTAGTTCTGGGATGGGAATATGTTTGTGATTGTTTTCCCTTGTTTATTGTGTTTACATGTGTGTAACCTGTCTAGGGCTTGGTTCTCCAAGCTCAGGGGTGGCTACTAGTTAGCCTGGGCTGGGAGGTGAGCACTACATGGTCATAGGCTTTTGATTCATTTGTAGATTGTTGGAAGAAAAGAAAAGAACCAGTAGAAGTTGCAGGATTTATGTGTTTGCAGAAAAAGATTGGGAAATGGAATAGCTTATATTTTAAGTTGTAGCAATGTAAAAGGGAAACTATATATTGTAATTACTTTGAAAAGGAAATGTATCCATTGTTATTTAAAGTCTTCCTTTATTAGAAATAAGAGATCCATTTGTAAGGTTGACTGTAATGTATTTTAAATATACTTTGAGGAGATACATTATTTTTTATTAACTATTATTTTGTTGAAAAAATGAAAGGTTTATTTTGGATTAAGTTCCTATAGTTACTAAAATAATATTTATTGTATGCATGTTGTTTTGTAAACAAGGGTTCATTTATTTCCTTATGAATTTGAAACATTAGAAAAGAAAGTATTAGAAAAACATGAATGATAGAAAGCTGGAAATAAAATATTTAGTCCTGTTTATGGAAATGCAAATATAGTATATTAAAACTCTGTCATTGTCCCTTTCATTTATTTGGAGAAATTAAAATCTAAGTTAGATAGTCTATCTAGTTTAAATAAAAACATATTTTTATAGTTGCTGTATAAAATTATTTAATTCTGTCATTTACTTTATGTAGAAAATAAATCTAAGGTTAAAATAGTACATCTATGATTTAGCAACAAGGTATTTAAAAAAAAAAATACATGGGTTTAATTCAGAATATTGTAATCAATCTGTTTTAAAAGTTCAAAAAAAATAATATAAATTAAATGCATAGTAATGTTAGCTCTAATTTTCCTTATGCATCGAATGTATAAAAATATATACTTATAATTGTATTTAAAATACATTTGTATATACAATATATTTATATATATAAATATATCTATGCATATATATATATACTTATATATAATATATTTATACATATAAATACATATATATATATATATATATTATATTTTATTAAAAAAATATATATAAACAAAAATGCCACCATAGGGTTTCGGGGAGGGAGCCGAACCCACTGTGTGTATACACAGTGGGCCGGCGGCAGCTTGAGCCGCCACTCTGGCCCCCCACAGTGGATGGTTGGGGTATACCCGCAACGCCCTCCGCTTCCTCCTCCGCCTCTCCTCCCCTTCGCTGAAGACTTCCATGACCGCCATTTCCCCATTCAGTCCTGCAACAAACAAAACACACACATCACCCTCAAAAAAAATAAAAAAAAATAGTTATGCCCTAGCCCAAAATTAGGGTTAGGGCAATAAAATAAAATGGAAATAGATTGGAGGGTAGGGTTTATTTTTATAAAGATTTAATTGGGTTGCATGAGTTTGGTATTAGTAATGTTAATTAGAAAATAATAATTATCCCCATGTTTTAAATAATTTTGTTTAACAAATAAATAGACTTAGGTATATATATATATATACATATATATATATATATATATATATATATATATATATATAGTTAATTATATGAATTTATTAATCTATCCTTAGGTTAATTACTCACTTATACATTCAAATTTTACAATTGATTTTATGAACATTAAATATGATGTTTTTAAATTGAAAATTAATTATGGGGTTTGATTTCTTAGGAACTTATAATAACATTATATGTTATTTCGACTCTATGGGATTATTTAGCCAACTAAAATTTAGGCAATTCCATGTTAAATTTTATAGGGAAATTTTCATTATGGATTTAATTGACCGTTGGTCAAAATAGTTTAACCACACTTCAATTAGATGTTAAAATAAAATATGTATTAATAGTCTAAGTGCTAGGACTAATTCATTTAGTTCCTAAAAGCAATTGATGATTACTGGAGATTAATATTATCTACGTTAATTATTCAGAGAGTTTTGATTTGATTAAGTTATTGATTAAAATTGAGGAAATAATAAAAGAGTCATTTTAGTATTTCCGCATACGATTTAAATTATTTTTGCTTACTTGAGTTAGTAGATAAAGTTAACTCTAAACATAGTTAAGACAAAACTTGCTAGTGCTTTTCATGTTAGCAAAATTAATGTTATTTAGTTGTGAATTAAAAAAAAAAACTTATCCCGTTCGTGCCCAAAAGTTTGGGCATGACATATTGTAGTTAAAACATTTAAAGGGTGCTTTACCTTCATACTTACTTCCAACTGGACCTTTAGGCATTTTCCTTGCAAATAGAGCTTCAAGTTCTTCAAGTTCTTCATTTTGTTTCCTACTTTCTTCAAGTTCTCTTGCATAAAAGGCTTTCCAATCAGATTTGTCAAATGATGGAGTAGATGATGTTGATGCTTTAAAGGCCAAATCTGTCTTTATAGTAGCAACAGGACCAAATTCTTCAATTTCAAAAGCTGAAAGTTTCCCAATTAATGTATCCCTAGTAACTGATGTATTAGGCATTGTTCTTAACTCATTTATAGCATTGACTTTCATTTTATATGCCGGTGGCAATCCTCTTAAAACTTTTGAAACAATTTCATCCTCACTTAAGTTTCCTCCACAACATTTAATACCCAAAACAATTTCATTTACTCTTTCCATAAAAGCATAAATCCTTTCATCTTCTTCCATTTTTAAATGTTCATACTTGACTCGGAAGCTTTCAAGTTTTGCAATTTTGACTATGGAATCTCCTTCATTCAGTGTTTCTAAATGATCCCAAATAGCTTTAGCAGTAGACCTATTTGATAGTCCCATGATTTGTTGATCTGATAATGCGCTCAAAAGTGCTTCTCTTGCTTTGCAATCATTTTCCTCATCTTTTGTCAAGTTAGCTGGACTGGGCTGACCTGGTACAACAATAGTATAGCCATTCTTTGTAACTTCCCAAATGTCTTTTCCAATACAGTTTAGATGTGTCTCCATTCTGATCTTCCATATGCCATAGTTGGTTCCATCAAGTTTAGGACTGTCCTTTCTGAAATAATTAGTAGACATTGGATCTCCTCAAGCTATTAAACTTATGCAAAAGAGGACTAGGCTCTGATACCAATTGTTAGGTCCTGGAGACAATTGAGAGGGGGAGGGTGAATCAGTTGTCAAATAAATTTAAACCAAAAATAATTTAACCAACTTAATGCTTAATACCAGTAAACCAGTTAAGTATGCTGGTAGATAGTTTTAACAGTTAATTGCTATACCGGTAAGTATTAGTGCATGAAACATAAACACAAAGTCATCCACAACACATAACACCAATATTTGCACGTGGAAACCCTGTAAGGGGAAAAACCATGGTGGGAAACCTTACCCACAATCAAATGATACTACTACAGATAGTAAGTGTACATAAATGGGGTCTGCATATCCAGAAAGGCCAACAGCCTAGAGCTCACTGCTCAATCACAAAATGGGAGACACACTGACTACAGTTGGATGGTTCAATACAATAAGAATGTATTGCACATAATAGCATCTTCATATGCTAGATTTAGTACCGGTGTAATGCTGATATGCTTTCACAAAAACCTAGCTTCACCTTCAAATGATGTCTTTGTGTATAGCTCTGCTTAAACTCACATATACCTTCACACAATCCTTTTTCGCATTCCACATTTGATCTTACAAATAAGATCTTACATTTATACCATAACCTAAGACCAATTTTAGTAGGTTGGCTCTACAAGATATTACAATAAAAACATTTTACAAACAATATAATATCGGATGCAATAACCGATTGAACATGTTGTCTTAATGCATTTACAACAATAATTAATCATTTCCATAGCATGCCATGTTGATCTGAAAAAGATAAACTTGCCAGTGTAACCCTAGACCTATTTGTCGGTAACAACAAATATGCAACTATGAATATACCAATGAACAAAACTCTAGGAAAAGATGTCCAAATGATGTATTCGACATAACCATGTGTCTTCCATGCCATTCCAAGTGCCAGTGATCATTATATCTTGTTGGTGTGCCATATACCAGTAACTGTACAATAGTTACTTGCTTGCCGGTGAATGTTGCTGGATCTTAAAAGTGCTAGTGTTTTAGTAGGTGTTGACATCAATGACAAAACCATACCAAAATACCAACAAATGCATCAACAACTTTGTTAGATTTACCACTTCTATGCTTCAACACAAAGGTGTAATTCTTCAATAATTCTACCCATCTCACGTGTCTCTAATTCAACTTACTTTGACTATTCAAATACTGTAAAGCTTGATGATCTGTATACAACACAAACTCCTTAGGCAACAAGTAGTGTCTCCATTTCTTCAAGGCTTGAATTATGGCATAAAATTCTTTATCATACACTGAATATCTCTTCCGACTGTCATTCAATTTCTCACTGAAATATGCTACTAATCTCCCTTCTTGACTCAAAACTGCTCCTATTGTTGTTTCACTTGCATCACAATCCACTTGAAATACCTTATTGAAATCCGGTAAAGCCAATATAAACTGCTTAGTCACTTTATGCTTCAACAATTCAAAATTTTTGTTTGCTCCAATGGTCCACTTGAATTCCTTTTGATCTCCCCTCATGGTCTCAATCATAGGGTTACAAACTGAATTGAATTTTTTGATAAACTTCCAGTAAAAACTAGCCAATCCATGAAATGATCTTACCTCTCCAATGCTTTCCAGTGTAGGCCACTTAACAATGGCTTTCACTTTCTCAAGTTCCATATTCAAATCATACTTAGATATCACAAAGCCCAAATACGCTAACTCATCCTTCATGAAAGTGCACTTCTTGATATTGATCAATAAATTCTCTTCTCTCAACCTATGCAAAACTTGTCTTAACTACAAAAAATGTTCCTCTTTTGTCTTACAAAAAATCAAAATATCATGCAAATACACAATAATAAACTTACCCAAGAATTTCTTTAATACCTCATTCATCAGCCTCATGAAAGTACTTGGTGCATTAGCCAATCCAAAAGGCATCACCAACCATTCATATAGTCCTTCATTTGTCTTAAATGTTGTCTTCCACTCATCACCTTATTTGATCCTGATTTGATGATATCCACTCTTCAAATCTATCTTTGTAAAGTAATTTTCTCCACTCAAATAGTTGATTATGTCATCCATCCTAGGAAAAGGAAACTGATATTTTATTGTGATCTTGTTTATTTCTCTTGAATTGGTACACATCCTCCATTATCCATTCTTCTTAGGTGCTAATACTATTGGTACTGCACAAGGGTTCAAACTTTCCCTGATCAAATATTTCTTCAATAACTCCTGCACTTGTCTATTCAGTTCTTCATTCTTTGTCAGTGTCAACTGGTGTGCAACTTTGTTAGGAAAACTAGCTACGGGAACCAAGTCCATGCAATGACTAATAATTCTAACAATTGGCAATCCATCAGGTACATTATTTGAAATGATGTCCTCATATTCTGTGAGAAAATCTCTTATCTCTATCGGGTGTTCTCCTTCCAGTTCTGGTCTCTTGGTCTTCTTAGGAATTAAGTCAAAACACACATTCTCATGTCTTAGTCCATCCATGAATTTCCTTCCATCTACTAGAAAAATTCTGGTATTCATACCGACTTCACTTTTCAAAGGTTCCTCCAAAGGTAACAAGGTTTTCTTCATCCCACTGGCCACAATAGTGTATGTATTCTTCCTCCCATCATGTATTGTCTATCTATCAAACTACCAAGGCCTTCCCAATAAAAGATGACAAATATCCATAGGCATAATATCACACAAAACTTCATCATGATAATTCCCAATTTTCAAATTTAATAAACACTGTTGACTTACTAACAACTTATGTTCATCATGAATCCATACTATCTAATAAGGCTTAGGGTGTTTCAAACTCTCTAATTTCAACCTATTCACCATCTCTTTTGAAACAATATTATTTGAACTACCACTATGAATAACAACTTTACAACACTTACCAAATACCTTACATTTGGTCTTGAATAGGTTCTTCCTCTGCAAGGGTTCTTCATCTCCTCTAGTATATCACAAAGTTCTCCTCATCACCAACAGTTCTCCATCTTCTGTTTTATTATCTGATCGGGTGGGGTTTTCTTCCACCATTTCTTGTCTTCCTGTAGCCTTTGTCTTCTTACATTAAAATGTATGGTGTCCTTCCCCTCCACATTTAAAGCAGGTTCCTCTAATGTCCTCTTGTCTTGTCTTCCAAAATTCCCATTCCGGTAAGCATCCAGTTCTCTCCTTTGGTAGAAATTTCTATCATCCTTCCGCTATGAATTACCTTCTTTTCTCACTTCCTTGTCCTTGTTCTGATCTATACTAGTTCCTCTTCCTCCTTGAAATATTCCTCTGGTAAACCTTCTACCTCTACCTCTTTGTCTTTGCTCATGTCTTTTGTTCAATTTCTCTTCAACCTTTAGTGGATATTGGTAAGCCTCTTCAACACACTCCAATTTGATCATACCAAGTTAATCTTGTATAGACATCTGCAATCCATTCAAATATCTTGCAATTTGTTCAATTTCATCATCAATATGTCCGGATCTGATGTTCAACTTGTAAAATGCATCGGTGTACTGCTTCACACTAGATTCCTTCTGTCTTAGGTTCTGCAATTTTTGAAATAAATCCACTTGATAATTCATCGAGACAAACTTTGATTTCAACTTATCCATCATCCTATCCCATGTCTTAATATTTTCTTTACCTCTTCTTTGTCTATCAACTTGCAAATGCTCCCATCAAAGAGATGCATGACCTTTCAACCGGGTACAAGCATATTTCACCTTCCTCTCTTTTGTAGTGTTTTCAAAATCAAATAACTTCTCCATCTCCAAGATCCAATCCATCAATTCATCTGAATCTAACTTCCCATCATATTCCAGTGGGGTAATATTAGGTTTAGTGTTCGCCCTACTCAAAACCCTTAAAAACCTTTCTTCCTTCAGATCAATTAGTAGTAGGTTCACTTGTTCTACCAGGAATTATTCTCCTTCATCTTTGCTCACATCCTCAATATGTCGACCTCTTCTTTGGGCTGTCTCCATGACATCTAGCTGGACTTATATTCCTCACAACATCTCCATCATAACAGGGTCTGCATCCCCATGTGCTCCACCATTCTTAGTTCCTCTTCGTGCCATTGATTCATGCTAGTCCTCTACAATTACAGGTCGGATCCGCAATCTGTCACCCTACAAAAAAATCAAGACACACAACCTTCAGAATGAAACTTCACTCTAAAACCACTTGAAGTAGTCACCGGTGAGAAGGGATCTCAAGGAGATCAGTCCAGACCAATCAGAAAGAGTAAACACAACAGAAACACACAAATATGATGGAGGCAATGCAAAATAGATAGTTATATTGCATGAAATTTGATTACATCCAATCAGCAACAACCGAGTTACAACATACTAGCACACAAGCCTCGTAGAATAGGACCTTGAATTAAAAGATATATCTTCTAGGCATAGTCTATCTCTGATTGATTCTAATTTATCTTCAATTGATTACATTCTAAAGAATGATTACATATATATATATATATATATATATATATATATATATATATATATATATATATATATATATATATATATATATATATATATATATATATCGATCCAAAGGATCTAGTTGGCCCAAAAGGGATAAAAACCTAAAGAACAAGACCTAACGTACACAATGAACAAGGTTGGCCTCTGCTAAGAAATTCCTTTAGAAAATCCAAAGGATGAAATGTAGAAGGTCTACCACACACCAAGAAACATCAAAATCAATTCTCAAGGCTCCACAAGCTTTAGAATGGGTTCTGCTAGATGACCAGAATAGGTCTTAGGCAACCGGTAACAAAGGAACTGTTGGTGCCCAAAAACGGGTTTACACTGACACAAGGAAGAGACCAAGCTATCTCTTCTAAATATCTATGGAAACCCACTTCCAACTGTTAATATTCTCCAGACTTGGACCAACAATAATAAGGATACAAGATCCTTCTATACTTTGGGCTCTGCAAAACCCCAGAGGGTGATCCCCATGCCAATTTGTGATTTCTATGCCACACTCACAAATTATACATGAAACCAAGCAAATAATATCATATAAAGGCTCGACATAAAGGGAGAATTCTTAGGAATGGAAAATTCCTCAGTGATCCTCAACCAATTTGGAGCATGAGATGATTAAATGTACATAACAACATACCTGTAAATAAAAATATTCTGATATTCAACAAATTATAGAAAATAAGTGGTGATTCCGAACAAAAAATCAACACCAAGACAATTGCTTAGCTATGATCAGTGCCTTACTCCATTGGGTACATGAATTCATACTGCATAAAATGCATTTTGACAGAATTTATCTAATAGCGTATAAACCTAGGATAATATTGCCTTGCAATATATCATATTTGCAACCCCAACCCAAAACTACTTATCAAAATCCTTGCAAATATCCCTACCACCTTGCAATTCTACTCAAGCATTTAATTGGCTCCTTAGACCAAACCATGAACATAAAATGCATACACCATAATAATGTAATGAATGATAAAATCCTTTATGATATGCATTCAAAACATGAAAGAACAATACACTAGAGATAAATGGGTTTGAATTATATTTCTAGTGAATAATTCGACTATCTCTATCAGAATACAATTCATACATAACTCCTTCAAGAACCTACAAAATTACAAACATAAGACTCTTTCTATTTTTCTTTGCAAATGACCTTTTACAACTTTTTGTTTCACCTAAACTTTTCTATTGGAAATAAAAATTTGGAATACTCAAGGGACCAAAAATCGAAACCTTATCTCATTGCCCTGAATTCCCTTTTATAAAAAACAAGGGAGCAAACAAGCTTCAGGCTAGAGGAGACACCTATCATCTCAAAATGATTACATACAACTGCATTTTGTTACACAAACCTTCCATCCTTGATTTCACTCATGCAGGATCAAAGTATGTGACTGCTTCTCTAAAAATCATGATGAATTTAACAACCATTTCTGTTATACTGGTTCAAAAATATCTTCAACTAGAAGAAAAAAATAGTTATATCAAACTATTTGCATCTTTTATTCATCATTCAGATACATACCACTCCATGCACTATATTCTTCATTGGATGGCTAGTCAAAACTCATGACTTCATCAACTTTTGCTCTGTATGAAATATATTTAATGGATACTTTGTTTGCTTCTCTTTCAAAAGTTTCAAAAAATGATCTTGTGCAATTTATTTTATCCATGCTATCTTCCAGCATATCCATGTTTAACCCTTCACATATCAGATCTACCTGGGTATTGATAACTCTTTCTGCCTCCTCCTTCCAAGATTGTAAAGGCTTTACTGCTCCTTCATCTTCAATATCTGGCAAAAGAGTTTGTTTCAACTCACTGAAACTTTTCATCAATTCCCTTACCTTTCTTTCTATATTCTTTGGCAAAATTTGGGCTTCCTGCATTGATTTTACCAACAAATATTTTGGCCGAAGTGCATGCGGCTATCCAGAACAACCATAGATTCTGATAACAATACTTATAGGATAAGGGATAAAATCCCCCCAATTTGTGCTCAATCCAGACAAGTGGCAACCTCTCTTTGGGTCTTACAAAATCATTTAATTCTTTGGGAATTCTTGGTGGGTTTACTATCAACCTTTGCCTCAACTTAGAAACAAAGTTGGTATCAAATCTTACAAAACTAGCCTCCTATCTATCCCAAGACATATCTGTGCTCCAAAGGTGCACTGGAATCTCCTTGTTATCAATTGTCCTTTTGAGGTGCATGGTACCCTCAAAGTAATCTGCATTCCTAAATAGGAACATATGCATGAGTAAGGAATACCAGAAGAATTTAGCACTAGCCACTTCATTTTTAATATCTTGTAACCCCTCATGAATCTTTTCTTCAAGGCAAGGAGCAAAGTAAAAAACCACTATATAATCTGGATGTTGAATTTGCATGGCCATGTACATAAAATCAGGTGGCATCACTGTAATTGGATTAAAACTCAATACCTGACACAGAGAGAAAAAGGTAGCCTAAAATTAGGGGGAAAAAGCACCAATAGGGAATGGCTCCCTTAAGGTAGAGCCAATATGGTATATTGTGTTCTCTTCTCTAGCCAAATGCATTGGAAGGAAATTGCTTCTAATTAATTCCTTCATCTTATAGTACTCTTTGTTTTTCTCATTCAAGTCTACTTAGACCAGGCTTGCAGATGGTTCATATAGGTAAAAAACCTCCTAGAATTCTTCTCTTCTGATGGTCAACAAAATATCTCCTTCTTTTCCTCTAGTAAACCTTGAGACAAGGTCATATCTATTTGCAACAACTTTAAGTTCCTCTGTCCATACCACAGTTTGAAATTTTTTAATCCAGTCATTGGTATACTAACATCTGCCAAGCAAAATTCTTTATTGGTTAACCCTTCCCCTATGGTTTTCCCACTCACAAATCTTTGCCCCTACTATCTATCATTTGTTGAGGGCTTCAATTGGTCCAAGAAATCATCATAAAGATTCCTTTTCATGTAATCAATTTGTCCTGAATGTTTTCGTGACAGAGCCATCTTTTGAACTAGGGTTTTCTACTACAACTTCAAATTGAGAAAGAAAAGACTAGGGCTAACATGAGATTTAAATTACAACAATAATTTAAGCAAATTTCACTCTTCTCTGTTTAGCTTCTAACCCTAGAAAAATTGAAATTCTTTTCTTATAATTTCATGCACAATTTATAACATCAATTGTTTCAAGAACATATGAAGGAGCTCAGACAAACTTACTATTTTGATTACACCAGAGGGATAGAAATCCTGTGTTGCAAGGAATCGTTTCAACCTTCTTCAACAACAGGAATGTGTTATGGATTGTTATGAAAATAATTTAAGAATCAAGGACAACTTTTAAGAGTACTTTTATTACTGCCTAGAATGAAACGCGAATGTCTCATCCGCCATTACTACTCGTGTTAGGTAATTGATTAATCCCAAAGATACTAAGAGCGGGGGGGGGGGGGGGGGGGGTGAATCAGTCTCTGACTGGTAAATGAAAGATTTAAACTTATTTACAATTCTGTAATTGAGATTAATATGTTGGTAAGAAAATAATAATGCAGTAAAGAGAAACAAAGGAATCAACATCAATGCACACCATAACATAAATATTTTAGTGAGGAAAATCGGTAAGGGAAAAAACTCGGTGGGATTTGTGACCCACAATATTTACTCACTGACCATATGAATAAATATTACTTAGTACAAAAGTGGTCTGCACATGCAGGAAGGACAACTACCTAGAGCTCACTGCTCAACAACAAAAGTGGAATCTCACTGACAACAACATCAGACTGATGTGAACATAAAAATGAACTCTTACAACTTGCATCAAAATGTTGGATGAGTTCTCTATTATGCTCTATCTGATACCAGTTCTGACTTGTTGGGTGAATATTTTGTCACTAGTGTACCAATGAAAAAATATTTGATTGACTCATAGCTATATTGAGAAATTAATCTCTCCTCTCATCAAGGGGAGGTTCCCTTTGAAGTTTCTTCTCTAATTGATAAGAAATTAAAATATGCAGGTTAGTGTTGGGCATATAGCTCTTTTTTTTTAGAGTTAATGTATTCTCCCTTCACTTTGTTACAATTTCCCTATCACTTCGATACTTAAAGGAAATTAACAAATTTATCCAACAAACTATATCATGATTTTATAAACAAGAAGCACAAAGTCTTTCTCGAATATAACACTAACTAAACTAATTATCACAATGATAAGGAATTCAACTTGTAGCTCAAATTCCTCAAGTATTATTCCTTAATCCTATAAACTACAAGCAATAGTATAAATACAAAGCCTACTACTAATTACTTAACCATAGAAAATTTCTCAATAATTCAAGGAGCACAAAGTCTACTTTCACAATTCAAGAGCTCTTTAATCCACTTAACAATACTTCCTATATTAAGAAATTCCAGAACATATATAAGTCATAAGCGTAAGAACATCAACTCATATAAGGAACTTTTTTAAACACAACACAAAGTTTGGGATCAAATAAAATTGCTTTCTTTATTTGCTTGATCAAATTTTCACAACAAAAGCTCAAAGTCTTAGTTGAGGCAAAAATTTGGCAGAGTTTTGCTTAGCATAATCAAGATAAAAATATACAAATGAGGGTCCCCCTTATATATAAGAAAAGTGGAGAAAAATGTGGGCACAATTGAATAATTCAACTGCATGGTCCCACTTGACTACAACTACAACAGAAAGAAAATATGCAGCTGCGAGAAAAATTGCAACATCTAACAATGCAACTACATGGAAAGAAAATGCCAAAAAGGGACACTTTATTCATTTTTCTCCTCCTCGTTTGATTTGTGGAATTCCTCGAACCTAGTCAGGATGGCCTCCATCTCTGCTTGGTTCGATATTTGGGTAGAATCTGTGATCACATGAACATGAGAGATCGTATCCTTAGACTCTACATATTTCTTTTTCCCATCCTTCAACATGGATGTGAGGACCTCAAAACTCACTTGGATCTCCAGTAACTTATTGAATACACCAAGTGAGAAGTCCTATCACATGCAGTGATCCATTAAGGAAAAAAAATCTTATGTGATGACATCACTAGCAATGAGATTCTGATTGTCATCATACAGATAACAAGGAAGGTCAACAATCCTGGCAAAAATGAGATCAATCTCATCATCACCTTCCTTCCATTCTCGATCCAGCTCTTCTATCATCAAACTTATTGTCTCTTTCCTATAAGACAATAGCGACAAGATTTGGATATTGTTGGTTAACATATTTGTCTCATTCTTGAAATTTTAACTATTATCTTCTTAAAGAAAAATATGACTCCATTTTACCCTTTAGAAAGAAACAAATATACCAACAGTTGGAAGAATTAATGAAAATTCAACCTCTACATTAGAGGGTAGCTCCTCGTATGATTTACAATGAATTTATAATATAGTTGATATGCTAACCTTTTAACCAGAAAGCATTGAAAGGCTCCAGCATTTATCCATCAATGCAAATAAACACCTTCAAAACTGCAACATAGGAAAATGTCTCAAAGAATATTCAAAGGAGAGTTCATAGACTCCGATTTATAACATACTTGCTGCATAAATTCAAAACAAAATTGGGACTCAACAAAAATTAATGGCTCAATTGATACTCTCTCATGCCTCACAGGGCAAGGGGGATCAAGCAAATCAATACAATATGAGTCATCCAATAATCAATAATAAACATGAACTGAGAATAAATATAGAGATAACTGATCACCAAGTTATATTGTGCCCATAACAAATTGAGAAAGATTACAAATCTTAGAATGCACAGATTCAAAGATAGCACAACATTTCATTGATAACCGGTCATTGTCTCATTCAAACAATTCATATCAGAAACCAAAATTTTATCTAATGCTCCCAAAATCACAGTTTTCAGAACCCATACAAGGACAAGCTCTTCAACTTAAATAACCATTAGGCCATAGTTTCTACATGATCAAATAACATTTACTTTCACCTAGGTGAAAGAAACTATTTAAAGCAACATAAAAGAAAACTAAACTAGTAGCTACTAAAAGGCTGACATTTCATTTTTGGATTAGCTAGGCTTCCCCCGTGGTAGAGGAGGTTACAGGCTTGTCCTACTTTTCCGCAGAACCATGCCATTCAAGGTGTGCTACTAAGAAGTTTAAGATGACTTGAAAATAGGGAAAACTGATGTGCAGGATCCTTTGCTTCCACACTTCTTTGTCCATATTTACCTGTGTAACTTTTGCCTTGTGAACCTATAAATGGCCTGAATAGACAATGAGCATTGATTCAATCATTGTCGCTTTTGAAAAGTCATTAGTGGTCAAGGATTTTGTTGCTTGAATGAATTGAATCCTTTCTTGAAAAACCTTAGTCATGTCTCCAACTTCTTCGATTACCTTGGGGCCCTCCTTCATGAGTTGAATATCAATAAGCTTGAGGTCCTTCTACATTATGTCAATCAAGTCAGTCAATCCTTTGAGAAGCTTGGTGGATTCTTCATGGCCCTGCTTGATGATCGAATTGCACCATTCCACATTTTTCCTTGACACGTATAGCACATTGTCATCCAAGTTCTCCACCGGTTTCTCACCCAGGAATTTCATCACTCCATACTTCTAAACATCATTCATCTGTGCGAGAACTGCTACCCTCTTAATCCTTTCTTTTTCCCAGGTGGTCGTTTCTAGTTCAAGCTCTTTACTCACAGTTTCAGCATCCTTATAAAAATTAACCAGATGACTAATATAATCTGACCCTTGTTGTATTATCAGGTCCAACCATTTATTAAACATCTCTATCACTACCTTGTTCCTTTGAACTTGATCTAGCATTTTCTGGTTTGGTGGTGATTTAGGATCAAATGACACTAGTATCTATGATAATGGTTGGGGGTCTAGGTTGTGGATAGCATTGATGTACCTAGCCATCAGTGTGACAGCTTCCTTCAGTTCTCTTTTATCCTTTTCATCCTTCCAAGTCCTTGAAATTATCCTCTTCGTGGAGGATTCCAGATGCTTAACATCTACAGCCCTTGAAGCAACCCCCAAATCTATCTTCTCCATAGTGAAATCCTCCTCCGTAGCCTTGTCTACATCTCTTCCAGGAATGGGTTTGGCAACTTTGGCTATCGAGTGTTGTGTCATCCACATCAAGCATTGCTTGTGTTTTAATCTTTTTTGGCTTTGATTTCTTTCCCAAGCATCTGCTAACCATGTCCTCCATTGGAATTGTGACCAGCACTACACTCCTTTTTTTTTTTCCAATGACGGCTTCCAACCATCTTGGTGTGATTGTAGGTTCCTTAGGTGGTGGGGTGGTCCGTGCATTTGGTGAAGTAACAATTACCAAGGTATTCATGGGATTCTGTTGAATTTCCACTTCTTTATTTGTGTCCATTTCTTGCATCTCGGGCTCGCTTTGATCCCATGAATCCATTGTTTCTTCAAGCTCTTCACTGGGGTCCAAGTCTACAATAATCTATCTCAGGATGGGCTCCCTACTCTTCTTTTTATTTTGGACCGAGTTACTCGAGCAACTGTGAGACTGGAAGATGGCGACATTTTTGTCCTTCTAAGTTGAATTTTCTCTACAACGGGCTTTGAAAAACCTGCAACATCAGCAACTTCATTAGTGGCAGAACCAAGAGATTGAAATACAATGTGTGAATCTATTCTTGATTTGTGTGAGGACATGTGGAGTCCCTCCTTGAACTTTTGATTCTTCAACCATCTATGGTTCTGATACATCTATTCTGAGAGTCATATCTGTTCATGCATGCCAACACTAAATCTGGGCATGGTGTGATGAGGGGGAACACAACAACTTCCACAAGACCACTCTTAACGATCTTTTCCATTAATGAACCAATTTGAGGGTTCTTGGTTCTTTCCAGGAAATCCCCTAAATCTAGATGAACTAAGGAGGTGTCTTCCAATTCTGACAAAATACTCACTAGACATGAGGTTTGACCAAGCTTCGACAGCATTGGCCTCATGTTAACTATCTACCCCCTTAACCAAGAAATTTTAACAAGATAGTATCCTACCCCAACAATTTAGAGATTTCCCTTTTCAAAATTGATAAAAACCTCAGAAGTCAAAGAAATACAACTTAGCATAAATCAATTGAACTTACCCGTTAACACCATGAAAACTGGTTTTACCTATGGCACCTCCAATTTACTGAAGTATGGAAGCTATGACCTTCTTAAATATGGAAATAAAATTATACACATTTCCATCAATCGGACGGATAAATATCTTTAGAGCTACACACTCTTTAGCAAGATTTACCCAAGTGTACGAAGTGATGGTGAAATGACACAGACTGACACCTTCTTAATTATCCATCACTTCCGCACAAGTAATTTGATGTTCTCATGATTACTTTCCACATTTAGAATTTTAAATTGATGAATAAGGGAATATTCCTTCTTGTCGTGCCACTTTTATTTCCACTAAAAAGCTTTAGAGTTAGTTTTGAAATAAATCCATGAACCTTGAACCATTTGACAAAAAGGTTCATCAATTCAAGTTCACTAAAGAAATATAACAGTGAGAAGGGGACATGCAAAACAACACCGAGAATGAGCAACAAAAGAAAAGGACTGTTAAACATGAACGTTGAACCTTTTAAACCGCTTGAAATTTGGTTCAAGGTTCAAGGTTGCATATCAACTCAAAACATAAGGACTCACACTCGTCACATAATGATACATTGCCACGACTCATCAAAAGACATTTTAAACTTTGAACGTTAAACCGTTTGAAATTTGGTTCAATTGGTTCAAAACTTCAATGACCACAAATAAAAATGCACTTGGTCACACAGCAAAAAAGACCAAAAAAATGACTCTCTTTTAAAACGCGCTTTGAACCTTGAACCACTCAAACTTTTTTAAAAAAAGAGTTCAATGGTTCAAGTACAAGGAGAACAAATGACTGGATGGAAGAAAAGGCACAAAAGGCAACCCACAAATTTGAATATTTAAAAGGGAAAATTACGAGTGGATTAAGAGATATATTTTTCCCTTGAAGGAACCACTTTATTTTCAATGAGGATGTCTATTCTAAAGTCCTCCATTTTTCTCCAAAGGGTTGTACTTTTCTCAATATTTTAAATCTCCTAAGATAATGATGTTTTGACACTTTGCATCCGACTTTGGATCACTTCAAAATCCGTCAGTAACCCAACTGTTGAACTTAGGATATGAGACCCTTCTGACTTCATTCATGCAATCCACTTGTCCACCACTCGGCCCTTGGCTCCTACCTATTCAATTTTATTGAGAGCTTCAGTGTCCATTGAGGATCCTATGGGCTCAACTTCCTGGGAGGATTGGGTAACTTTCAAAAGAACATTAGTCAATTGTTCACATTTCTATTTTAATTCATTCTTCTCATCCCTCTCTTGGTCAAGTCTCTGTAACAAAGCTTTTAAAGCCATTTGAGAATTCAGCTTAACACTCTCATGTGTATCCTCCCTAAGCTCTACAGTTTGCATGATGTAATCCTTAGGTTGTATATCATCTTTATTCTTATCCGATGATGGCACCATGACCTCAGCATACTTCCTTTTAGAGGCCAAGTCTACTAACACCTAGGAAACAGTCTTCAACTTCTTTGTTCCCTTGGGCTTTGGAGGAACCAACTACTCAAACTCAAACTCATCAAGAAAAATCACCTATTTTTCCTCTTAGGTGTTACTACCTCCATCCAAGGTGGTAATTCAGGATTGGCTGGTGGAGTAGTAGCTTCTTGCTGAGTCTCACTTGGTATTTCAGGAGCATATTGGCTTGAACTAGCAGTGGTTGTAGATGTTGTTATTTATATCAATGCTGAAGTAGCCAATGATATACCTACTGATGTAGTAACAAATGTTTATGTTGACCCTTCTTCGGTTATAGCCACAGAGGAGAGAGTGGAAGGTGCAGTGGAAACAATTTGAGTAGTAACCAAAGGTGGAATTTCCATTCGTGGTAGAAATAACTTCAGTTTTTACCAGAGATGGAATTTCTATTATAACCACCATGGAAGGTAAAGTCATCATTTGTTGTTCTGTGAATGCTTACTCCATAGCTTCAGGAAACTCCAACATTGAAGATTCAATGGTGGTTGAAGGAATATCATCCAGGGTGGAAAAGTTGGATAAAGTGAAATATTGTTGAGCGGTCTTTGCTTGAGTCATGCCCACGCCTAGGTCCTCATCATTAAATTCCTCTTCTTCTTGATCTGAATAAGAATCGATGGAATGGATAATCACTTCTGAGTGAGTTGGTTCTTGTGAAGTGGCTGGAACATTAACTTCAACAAGATGTGACGTTTCTTCAACCTGTGCTTCCTCTTGTTGAGGAATTTCACCTTCTTTCGTCTCTTTCTCTTTTCCAGTATCTCTAGCAGTCCGTTGTTCTGGTTCCTTCATGGCTATCACCAGTGCTGCTAAAGATGATTCAACTTTCTTGGACCCTTTAATTGTGAACTTGATTTTGGGTCCTTTCCACTTGGATTGTGTTGCAGGGGCCAAGGATAATGCTTGTGAATCTTCTTTTCCCTTGGTTCTTATTTCAACCATAGCTGTCTTACCAACTGGGCCATCACTATTATCATCATCTCCAGAACTAGGAGGAAATTGTTTCATTCTAAGATTCATTTTTAACAACCATGCATTGGTGTTTGCCAAAATAGGAGAGATTCTTTGAGTGATAGACTTACTTTCCTTTTTTGACCATTGCACCGCTGGAAGTGGAGAGTCGACAATCTTATTTTCATAATAGACTGGATCTATTATGTCATCAGTGTCTTCCATGGTCATTGGGATCTTTGCCAAATCCAAGTTTTCAATCTGTTCCAGGGTAAGATGACTGGAATCCATCCTTCTTACATCTTCTTCATCTTTGCAGTTCGCCCATACATCCTCAAGCCTATAGACATGGGTATAAATCCTCTTGAACTTGCTCTTCATGCCACAAAAATCAAAATTATTTCATGCCTTGAATCTTCTCATAGTATTCCATTGCATTTCTTCCTCCATGCTCTTGGCTTTGGGGTTAGTTAGAACCGAGTACCTGCCAACAGATTTTGGGAACTTCAACCCGATCTTATGTGCTTGCGATTGCTTTTCATGCACATAGATTAGTTGTTGACACAAATCCATGAGAATGATCTTATCAGAAGGTGTAAAGCGGAAAATCACGATCGAACCCTAGTTGCTCTCCCCTCTTCCAACTCCAAGGAGAGAGAAGGGAGATTCACTAGGGTTGATGGTTTTCACTTAGGGGAGAGACTTTACATTCAAAAGAGGGGTTGAAACCCACAAGATCCAATCCCATGCAATGCAAGATTGGATGCTAAATGAGTTTCAAGGGTTAAGAAAGCAAGGCTACCCTCTTTTGTAAAGAATGTGCATAGAAGAATTAAGCTAGGAATGCATAGAAAGTGAGAAAGATTCGCTTATAAACTGAGATAGGAATACAGTATGAAGCTGCGGACCTGGAATTAGCAGTAAAATGTCGATACGACACTGTCCTACAAATTTGAGCAAAAGTTGTTGGGACGATGGCGCCCGAGCGCCACGGTCCTCCGAAAAATCCGCGAAACGAAGGGGGATCTGTTCGTCTCTGCACAAGGATTCCAGATCTTCAATTTCAGCCGCGTACCTGCAACCTACACACAGAAAAGCGAAGACGATTGGGGGGTTAGGGATTAGGGGTTTGCCTTTAGGTCAAACCCCGGTTTTGGAATTAACCAAGAAATGAGCAAGTGCTGTAAATGTTTGTAATGTAAAAAAAGTACTAATACCTTGTTGTAAGGATGTTTGCATCCTTATATGCAAAGGTATAGATGTTGTATGTTGTATGTTGTATGTTGTATGTAGCATGTAGTAAGTGATCTCCTCTTCAATGGTTGAATCCTTGTCTTGAATGCAACACTTAGCCTTGAATGGAGACTTGAAATGATCAATTGCTTGAAGGAATGCTTGAATGCTTGAATGCTTGAGTATAGTTTCCACGCCTTTTCCATCATGTCGAGTGAAAGAGGAAAATGTAGTTTATATACTTGTCAATTAGGGCTGATAGACTGATTTTCCCGACCTTAGGCCAACCAGGAAAGATAATTTTCCAATTTGCAAACATAAAGACCCGAAGTCCAAAAGAGACCGGGCCCAAAATAGGACCCAAGGACCAGGGCACTGGGCACTCTGGTTCCACCTCCCGGGACAGCAGGGTGCAAAGGAGGTTCAGGCCAGGGTGCAAGAAAATGCAGTTTTCAGTGTCATAATCAGGTTTTGGGGTCTCCATTTAGGTTGCGTGTTGTGTCGCCATCGTGAAGACCGAAATGCAGTTGAAATTGCAAGTGTCGCAATTTTAGGACGCTACATTTAGCCCCCACTTTAGCGGGAGTATGTATGCTCATACTTTTGGTAAAGTACACGGAAACAATATTGAAAGACTTTCACCACGTCAAGGAGGCAAGACACACCAAGCCCCCAGTGGACTAAGGATCTTACGACTTCGATTGACAAAGTAAAAGGGAAGATCACGAGGGAGAACCATGACTGTCAGTAGTAAGGTTCCCTCACTATGAATCATGCAAGAAAGATATCAAAAATTTTCAAGGCAAAGCTAAATTTGTCAAGAAATTTTCAAGTATCTTGAAAAGATATGAACGGGATGTATGCCCCCCTACGTTAAAGCGATCGCACACGCCTCAACGGGGGTGATTGTTTTAACGTAGTGATACACATAAGAAATGAGAAAGGAAAGGAGCACGTTATCACAAGGATTTAGCCCCCAAGTGTGAGATAAACCCAAGGATAATAGACACAAAACACAAAGCATGAGGTGACTTCGCTTTCCTCGGGGTCAGTATGCTGTATGATAATTCATGTATATCATATGTATGTATGCATAATTGTTCTTCATTCCCCAATCAAGGAAGGTCACCTAGAAGAAGGGAACACATGTGTCTTTTGAGTCAACATGAGAGAGATTGAGTGATCTCAATTTTTTGCATTGTCCTCAAGTAGACAAAACTAAGGACAACAAATAGAAGAATGAGAGTAACATATAGAAGAAGTAACACAAGAGAGGAGGAGAGAATCTGCTATGCTAATGTAACTAGTCTAACACGTCATCTACCCCCCGATCTTGCTGATCAATGTTTCGGGAAGGTAGGGAACACACTAGAGGAGGAACATCCAACACAGCAGATGGAGCTATCACAAGATCCAAACAAGGGCTATGTTCATATCCCAAGCCATGGTGTTCTTGTCTAGGAGCTAGGATAAGTGCTTTAGAAAATTCGTTAGATAAATGGTTATCAATATCAACAAGTTCATATTCACTATCAGAAGCAAGAGGAGTAACATTTTCATCATGAATAACATTTTCATCTATAGCATCATCAAGATTTATAAAAATAGGGTCTTTAACTCACACAGGATCAAGACCATCATGCATCTTATGTTTAGGAGATTTTGGAGAAAATGGAATAATGCTTGTTGAAGGTGTTTTTGGAGATGGGGAAGTTTGAGAAGCAGCTGCTTGAGCCCTAAGACAACGCTTTCGTCGGTGTTCACGTGCAGAACGATTACGTCTAGTCTTAGTAGGAAGTGGAGAAGATTGAGGAGGAGGAATGTTCTCATCCTTATCACTTGGGTGTTTAGGTTGTGGTCTCTTAGGCTGGATAATAGGAGAAGAAGAAGGTCTCTTCTCTCTATAAAAAGAAGGAGGAGGAACTGCTCCATATAAAGGAGGAATTTTTGGTTTAGGAAGAAGACCAAGTCCATCATGATGAGGAGGTATAGGTCTACTTTTAGAAGGTTTATTAGACATAGACATAATCACATCCATGGGAAAGGGTTGGGAATCTTCTTGAGGAAAGACATTAGTTTTGTCTTTCAAAGGAAGAACTTCCTTCTCAAGAATGATAGGAATATCAAGTTTAGGTGTTCTAGGTTCACTTAGAGATAGGATCATATCTGTTTTCCACTTTTGATAAGATTTGAAAAGATGATCACTTCGCGGAGGAAGAGATTGGAATTGTTTAGGCCAAAAGTAATCAATAGGAACGCTAGAAGTTCTTTCAGCTGGTTTAAAGAGACTATGATTGACAGTAACAACTTCACCATTATGAGGAAATTTCAAACACTTGTGAATAGGAGAAGCAATAGCTTTCATGGAAGACAGCCAAGGATAGCCAAGCTTCACACGAAATTGTTCGGAAGATGGAATAATAGCAAAGTTCACATCAAGAGATTTGTTATGGACCTCAATAGGCAATGTAATAGAACCAATCGTAGGAGAAGAAAATGCATCAAATAATTTCACAATCACATCTGTTTTGTCATATATCACTTGATTCAATTGCAAAGTAAAAAGAAATTCTTCAGTAATAACATTAACCATGCACGAAGGATCAATAAGCACTCCACGGCAAGGTGTATTCTTGACTTTTGCAACTATGTATAAAGGACCATCAGGTGCCCTAATGGTTTCACTGGAATCAAATGTGATGGAAGGTTCTTTAGGGTTTTCTTGCTGCTCTACAAAGTCAATCACATTCGGAGTCATAGACACAAGACCATCAGATGAAAGAGAGGAATCATTAGCCTCAATTGCGTTAGAGGTATGAGAAGGTAATGGATCAGTGAAAATCTGAAGATTTTGATTAGGAGGAGCTACAGATGTATTGCCTTTATCATTCACTCCAGAAACAGAAATAGTGTTATTATCAATCAAATCTTGAATTTTACCCTTTAAAGAAAAACATTTTTCAGTATCATGCCCAGGCTGACGATGAAATTGACAAAAGGATTTGTTATCAAAATAGGGTGAAGTAATCTTTGCAGGATCAATTTGCCTTATAGGAGGAAGGGTAAGCACATTTTGTTCCAATAACTTATTCATAATACTATGCAATGATTCATTCAAACGAGTAAACTTTCTTTCTCTCTTGAAAAACTTAGAAATAGGAGGCACACCTGATGCTGCATTCACATTGTTGTTGATGATGTTTTCATTGAATTTGATGGAATCTCTGTTCGGTTTAAACTTCCCAAATGGTTGTTGACTGCTATCACCCTTATCACTCGGAGCCATAGGATGTGATTGTTCCATTTGACTCACAGTCAATTGATAATTGTGAAGAGTTGCACACAACTGTTGGAAAGAAGTAAACTCAGAAAACAGAAGTTTGTCTCGAATATCTTTTTGTAAATTAGAAATAAAGATTCTTTGAATATCATTGTCAGGCACTGGGAAGGAAATTTGAGCATAAAAATGCTTATATCTACCAATGAAATCAGTCACTTTTTCTTTAACACCTTGTTTACAATGCATTAAATCAATCAAAGTAACTTTAGGACTTATATTGTTTTGAAATTGTTGAATGAAAGCATTTGCAAGTTGTTCGAAAGAAGTAATAGAATAAGAAGGCAACGAGCAATACCATTGTAGGGCTTTGTCTCTTAATGTTCTAGTAAACAGTTTTGCAAGCAATCTTTGGTCATAAGCAAAATCAGTACAAATTGTTTGAAAAGTCTTAACATGTGTTAGAGGATCACCTTTACCATTATAAAGCTCCAAATGCGGGATTTCAACATGTTTAGGAGGGATAGCTCGAACAATGTCAAGAGAAAGTGGGCTCGCAACATCAAATGTGGGCACACTAAACTTAGATTGATTCATAGAAGCAATTTGTTGCTGTAAAGAAGAGACAGTTTGTGCAAGATTGTTAATGGTCGCTTCAGTCGAAGAATTCATATTAGACATGTTAGATTGTGATGGAGGTGTTATGTTATTGAAAGAAGGTAAAGAGTAAGGTGGTGGGACTCTATGATAATTAGTCATAGGAGATGATTGGACAGGAGGAACACTACAAGGAGGAATGGAATGGTTAAACAAATTGCCCCCTTGCGTCATGTTCATTTGTGGAGACGTAATAGGAACACTCATTGAAGGAATGAATGAAGAAGTCAGATTAAATGAAGGAAGAGGGTTAATTGAAGAAGAGGGATTGCCCCCATGACTAGTAATCATAGGAGGAATGTCTTGTATAGAAGTAGCCATTATGTTTGATGTAAAGGTAGGTATGCTAGCAATAGAAGTTGTCAAAGGAATAGAATGATTGACTTGTGTAGGAGGTTGTGTATAACCCAAATTTTCAGCACAACTCTTCATAGGCATCACATTCGAATCCACAATGTGTGCAATACCACGCAAAATATCAATTCCATTCTTATCACTTTGAAGCATACATTTTAGACCCTCAATTAAAGGAAGAGCTTGACTATCAGGGTATTCTTGAGACATCCATTGTCGAAAATCGTCAAATTGGTTATCCAATTTCGAAAGTTGTTCTTTAGAAACCTCATGGAGAGCTTCTTCATCATTAGGAGGATTAGAGGAATTACCCATGTCCTCGTTAAAAAGGCTATTCAAATTAGGTTCCATCTCCTCAGTAGTTAAACCTCGAAAAGACCTAATTCTAAGGCTTCGTCTAACGGGAATAGTGTAAGTAGGGCTTATTGTTGTAAAACTCATGCACTAGAAAGAGAGAGAAGATTTTGAATTTAGAGGTAGCAATTTTCAGTAAAATCAGCCAATCTTTTGGATTTAAGCTGTTAAATGCAATCACGACAGTCTCCTGAAATTTCAGAAAAAATGTCCGGGACCGTGGCGCTCGGAGTGCAACATGGTCCTTGCAACTTTTTTCGAAATTTGCAGGGATGAAAGGTATGATGATTTTAGAGCTAATCTGAAAAAATTGAGAGATTTTACGATCTGTAGATAGGCCAAATTAAAGTTGCAAATTCAAAATTGAACCCTATCAAGATTGTCGAAAAATGCAAAAATTTGAATTTTGAAAAAGAGAGGGAAACTGAAATTTTGAATTTTATGATTTTAGAGGGAATGTCAAGAGCAATGCAAATTTTGAAATTTGAAAATTGACTCAATTTCACGCAAAATTCAATTTTGAAAGCGGAAATTAAAGTTGTTGTAATTAAGCACTTAATTTCAAAAGTCACAAATTGTAAGAATTTGAATAAAGCACTGAAATTTCGAATGAATGCAAACACACTTTTCAGATTTAGGACAGTAAGAACACAATTTTGACACAAAATTTCAATTTCGATGATTTTTGAATGTTTAGAAGCCTTAATCCAAGCAATCACAAGACCAACTTTGACTGTAATTTTGAAAGTGTTAAAATTGATAAAATCAGCCAAAATTCTGGATTTTAGCAGGAAAATATAGTAAGATCTCGCTCCTGAAATTTTGGAAAAAATGTCGGGGACGATGGCGCTCGGAGTGCACACGGTCCTCGCAACTTTTTTCCAAATTTTTAGGGATGAAAGATATTGTGATTTTATTGCGGAATCCAAAGTTACAGCTAATTTGGAGATGTTTTGATCAGTGAAATTGTCGGACAAAGGTTGAATCAAGAGGGTTTCAAAAATTAGGGTTTTGACACTTAACCACTTAATTTTCAAAATTAAAGCACAAATATGAATTGATAATTTGTAATAGAAGGGTAGATCTGAAACAAGCATTAACATTTAGACATTTCAAAAGCTTAATTACTAAAAAGAAAATTTAGGGTTTTTATGCAATTAACCTCTAAAATTTTGCAAAAGATCAACATGGAAATGTAATCAAGGAATCCAATTTTCAGATCTAACTATGAATAATCAGAAAGGATGTTCACGTCGGGTTCACCAAAATGTAAAGCGGAAAATCGCGATCGAACCCTAGTTGCTCTCCCCTCTTCCAACTCCAAGGAGAGAGAAGGGAGATTCACTAGGGTTGATGGTTTTCACTTAGGGGAGAGACTTTACATTCAAAAGAGGGGTTGAAACCCACAAGATCCAATCCCATGCAATGCAAGATTGGATGCTAAATGAGTTTCAAGGGTTAAGAAAGCAAGGCTACCCTCTTTTGTAAAGAATGTGCATAGAAGAATTAAGCTAGGAATGCATAGAAAGTGAGAAAGATTCGCTTATAAACTGAGATAGGAATACAGTATGAAGCTGCGGACCTAGAATTAGCAGTAAAATGTCGATACGGCACTGTCCTGCAAATTTGAGCAAAATTTGTCGGGACGATGGCGCCCGAGCGCCACGGTCCTCCGAAAAATCCGCGAAACGAAGGGGGATCTGTTCGTCTCTGCACAAGGATTCCAGATCTTCAATTTCAGCCGCGTACCTACAACCTACACACAGAAAAGTGAAGATGATTGGGGGGTTAGGGATTAGGGGTTTGCCTTTAGGTCAAACCCCAGTTTTGGAATTAACCAAGAAATGAGCAAGTGCTGTAAATGTTTGTAATGTAAAACAAGTACTAATACCTTGTTGTAAGGATGTTTGTATCCTTATATGCGAAGGTATAGATGTTGTATGTTGTATGTTGTATGTTGTATGTTGTATGTAGCATGTAGTAAGTGATCTCCTCTTCAATGGTTGAATCCTTGTCTTGAATGCAACACTTAGCCTTGAATGGAGACTTGAAATGATCAATTGCTTGAAGGAATGCTTGAATGCTTGAATGCTTGAGTATAGTTTCCACGCCTTTTTCATCATGTCGAGTGAAAGAGGACAATGTAGTTTATATACTTGTCAATTAGGGCTGATAGACTGATTTTCCCAACCTTAGGCCGACCAGGAAAGATAATTTTCCAATTTGCAAACATAAAGACCCGAAGTCCAAAAGAGACCGGGCCCAAAATAGGACCCAGGGACCAGGGCGCTGGGCGCCATGGTCCTGGGGGACCAGGGCGCTGGGCACCCTAGTCCTGAAGGACCAGGGTGCTGGGCGCTCTGGTCCCACCTCCCGGGACAGCAGGGTGCAAAGGAGGTTCAGGCCAGGGTGCAAGAAAATGCAGTTTTCAATGTCATAATCAGGTTTCGGGGTCTCCATTCAGGTTGCGTGTTGCATCGCCATCGTGAAGACTGAAATGCAGTTGAAATTGCAAGTGTCACAATTTTAGGACGCTACAAAAGGATACCTTGGTAGAATGAAGGGTTCATCTGAGAAACATCCAATCCGAATGTAAGTTAATGTTGGGAACAGAAGAAAAATGCATCCAAAATGAGACACCTTGTTATATGAAGCCTCTAATAATCTTTTCTTTTGTAGGCTTTTATCAAACATGCACTTCGACACAATAAAGAAGGCATCATTAACTCTTCTAAAGTGGCTACCTTGATTCTTGATTAAGAGTTGATCATAGTATTCCCAGACAGGCACTAGTCTCCTATCACCTTTAGTAGACAAACCTGGATGTTGCCTCATGGAAGCAGCTGCATAAACTAGGTAAGAAGTCATATAAAATTTTAATGTCACTTGACTTCCTTCAACTATGCGCAAAGTGCATCACTGATCTGCTCACCCCAATCAATCCTAACAACCCCTTTCCTGATTATATTTATGTAATTTAACACATCAAAATTTGAAAGTAGTGAGAGTCCTTTAATCCCTTCACTCTTGATAACATGGTGACCATGTTGTTGTACTCCTCATTAAGTCACTCCTGTGAAAATACTTGGGCCATCACGAGTTGGTAGAATTTTTGGAAGCAGAGAGGTGCACAGTATTGATCACTTTCTTTCATTTGAACTCATTTTTCTCATAGTACTCTTGAGCACTTTCTTGAGAAATGTTAGCTACTTCATCAATTGGAGAACCTTTGAAAACACTATCTAGAGTCATGATCACATTTTGATCAACATCGCTAACATATTTTGTATTTAGATCGAAGCGTTCCTCTATTGCAAGTACAAAATCCGGATCATGAGCTACAACTAGGAAGGAAACATATTTATGCAACTTGGATTTGATTAGGTTCGTTAGGTGGGCATGAGATTTCTCAACTCGATCAATAAACTCCTGCATACTGACATGTCCAATTTATGTATCTTTGATCTCCTTGATGTTTGAAATTGAACCTTCTAGGTACAAATTCAAGTACTCATCATACTTGTACTTCATCTTTTTTGCTGATGTTTTACCCGAAGAAGATTCCAGCTAACTTGAAGAAGGCTCTGATTTGTCGTGAGAGGGATTTGACATTTTCAAATGACTACATTAAACATTGAGGATTAGCTTCTTCGACAATTATCATCATCAATAAAACCAAATTTTATCAATTGGATCGAAAAATTGGACTCAGAACAGGCTTGGGAGCAAAACTGTCAAAAATAGCAGGTTGGGGAAAAAAGTCCGATCTGCACCTTAGGAGTCAAAATTTGTACATCAGACTTTAAAATCCGATGTGCAAAGATAAAACATCTTTCCTTGCATATCGGACTTTAAAGTCTGATGGGCAAGTTGGGGAAAGATCATTGGCACATCGGACTATAAAGTCCGATGTGCAAGTTGGGAAAAATCATTAGCACATTAGACTTTAAAGTCTGATGTGCCAATGTAGAACATTGCAAAAAGACTAGCACATTGGACTTTAAAGTCCGATGTGTTGGGGAAGAGAAACCGATTGACATGTCGGGTTTTAAAACCTGACATGTCAATCTAACAATCTCCCCTTACATATTGGACTTTAAAGTCCGATATGTGAGGTTTACCCTCCTGCATATCGGACTTTAAAGTCTGATATGCTAGAGATCTCTGCACAAAGCCTACGGATCAGGTTTTAAAATCCATCATTCAGGCTGGGAAAAAGGAAAAGCAGATAGATCTTCGCACAACCTGTGGATTGGGAGATTTTGAAGAATAATCAGATTTTAATGTTCGATACGCCTCCAACTAACAAAAAACCCAAAGAGAAAATAATGCAAGGAAAAAACACGACACATGGGAAGAACATGAAAGAAACAAATAAAAATAAAACAAAACCTACCTCAATCCATTGAGGTGAACAAAAATCTGGTGGAGACTCGACAAATCTGCAAGGCTGGCGAGCGAAAACAGAGGAGAAAGGAGGAGGGCACGTGCAGAGGAGAATTCACAAACGAGAATGAAGAAATAATCTCCTAAATTAGCAATAAATGTGACCATTAATTACCAATCACGTAGTGCATGAATAAAACCCTTGCAAGTCGGACTTTAAAGTCTGACATGCAACTTTTGACCGAAAGATTGGGAGATCGAACTTTAAAGTTCGAATTGCAGGGGAAGGATTACCTGCAAGTTGGACTTTAAAGTCTAATCTATAGGGATAAACTGCAAACCTTTGCACATCAAACTTTAAAGTCCGATGTGCAATTACCTTTGAAAAGAAGGAACCCTCCAGGTCGGACTTTAAAGTCTGACCTACAAGAAAAACTTCAAATCTTAAAAACTTAGAAAACAATAAAAACGAAAAGCGAAAAGCTAAATGAGATAATCGACGGAGTCGATCAAGCTCTCCCGAAGATTGTAAGGTATGAAACAAACTAGTTTCATAGGGTTGCCTCACGATTTTGGCTGTGCTGAAATCGAGGACAACATGCCTCTGCCAAAAACCCTAGCTGGTATGTTGTCAAATTATTTTGCTTTTACAGAATAGTCTTTTGTTTGCTCTACTTCTTATTTGCTCCAAACTAAACATATCAAAATTCATATACAACTATTCGCTATCATATCCTATCTTATCTCATGTTACTACTTACTTATTTTCAAATGACCTACAAGAACTCATAAATATATGTCTTTACAATACAACATTTCAGCCATACAATTATAATTTATATTACAATTTATTTCACATAAACAATACTTATTGTCAAGTCGGCCTGGAATGTCTTTTCAAAAAATTTAAAATTTACTTAGAACCCTGAAGTTTGTTGTGTACAACTTGAAAAATATTCGCAAGAACTAAGTTCAGACCCTGTATGAACTTCATATTGTCGGTAATTATTGTTTTTGTTTGTCTGATCATTATGGTAAGATAGTGCATTTGTTGTTCCGGTGATCTATCTCCTTGAATTTTAGTCTTTGATAGTACATTTCAGTGAGTGATTAGTTTTCCAATCTTGGAGCAAGCTTATTCTTCAACTCCCTAGTTTTCATTTTCACTCTTGCCTTTTCTTTTTCAATATTTTCAATCTTCTCCTCATGTATAGCCATCTCTTGTTCTATGACTAATGTTAGTTTTGAAGAACCAATTGTGTTATCTGCAATATCATTAATTTCCTTTTGAGTTTTTTTGATATGATCATCAATATCTTTTGTTAGTTGATGTGGTTTACAAGATTCTTGGTATAATTCCTTATACTCCAAAATGGTAGAATTCAATGCCGGTAGCAATGTATCAATCTGTTGAGTACATTCCTTTATTGTTTTTCCAAAGAATACTTCCTTTTCTTTATCAACTTTTTCTTGAATAGTCTCCTCATTTATTTTGTCTAATGACTGAATGTTAGCAGAAATGAGTTTGGACAATGTGTCCAATTTACCTATCGAGCCAACAATATGATCTACCTTGCACTCTGGTGCAATCATCTACAAAATTGGTAGAGAATCATAGATAACCTTAAATGCTAAGGCATTACACTCCATTATTTTATTTATAGAATCCAAAAGTACTTATGTGATAGATGTTGGTCTAAAATTGAAAATTGAAGTACTAGGAGAGGTGCTAGGTTTTGCATTATCGTTCTTCTCTTCTCCTGATTTCTTTGACCCTTCCTCTATTTTTTGTTTAACTATCATCTATTCCTCTTCCTTATTCTCATTCTTATCCTTTTTCGGTTCAGATGTTGTCTGTTCTTGTGCTTTATCTACCAGTATCTCAACATTGATGACCTTAGTAGTATCTATATGTATGTCATCATTATTTATATCCTGCTGAGTGTCAACTGCCTTGACCAGTGAGTCAGAAATCTTAATATTTACGGTTAATGATTTCTTCTCCTCAAAAATTTCTTTATCTATAACTTTATTTGCATCATCAATAGTTATTTTATCAATATCAATATTTGAAAGAGTGTTAGTGGGTTGGTCCTTACCAACTTTAGGAATAGAGGTATCATCTATTGTAATGTTGATGTCATGAGTGTCAACCTTCATTGTGAATAAAACGTTTGACTTAGGATCAACAACATCTATTTCTTTTTATTCCTCTGACATCTTTTCTGTGGGTTGATTCTATGCTTCTTCCTATGCCTCTACTGCTGCCGGTGGGGTGCCCTGAGCCGATGGTGGTAAATTATCCTTTATTGATAAGTCAAGAACACTACCAACTTTATTCTTTCCCTTATCACCTTTTTGGTATACCTTAATAAAATATTTGTTAGCTTTTTGTCTTTCTTTTTCTTCTCTTTTCTCTTTCTCCACAAATAAAATATCCCGTTTGTCTGCTATCTCATCTGTGATTTCCTTTGTCCTATCGGCCATGAGGCTTACTTGCCGATGACCACTTACAAAAATAGTTTTGTTAGCTTATGCTACCAATTCATCTATTTCTTGTCTAGACTTAGCTGGATGAACAACCAACAGTGCTTCAACCTTCAATTTCTTATCCAATTCCATGATGGACATTCTTTTTGCCTCAATTCTTAGATATAAGTCATTGGGGAGAACACCAATGACTTCAATAATAACTTTCTTAAATATATCTAAATACAAGATTATGATTTCTTTAATAGTGTCCTTATCCGAATCATTAAAAGTGTGATAAAACTTACTGACATTGCTGAGATTACCATCTTGAGTTATTTCGTTAACAAGCTCTTTCAGGGAAAGTGTATCAGACACCTTTGGTGTCAGTTGCTTCTATGCAATCTTCTCCTTTGGACTGCTAGGCTCTCTCATAGCCTATTCTTTCTTCGTAAGTGTCCTTGACTTCTTAGATGACGGAGCAGGTGTTGATGAAGATTTTCTATTCTTGCTATCCACCCTTTTAAATTTCCTAGCTTTGTCACTATCAGTCTCGGATGAGGTAACAATAGGGGAGACATGTGTTACCAGTTGCTAGTCAGACTTTCTTTCTTTTATGCTTGCAACTGTGTGTGTGAAAAGTGAACCTGTATCTATAAGCACAACACTTCAATCAAGTCATTACATGCATGGTTAATGAGATATAATCAATGAATAATAAACCATAACAAATTGACCCATTGCCTTCTAAAATATGCGAGTATAAGATTTCTCTTAGATTATAAGCAATACCAGTGACTAGACAACATCGACACGAAGGATTTTATCTATATGAACATGATGAATGCTAGATGGATGCAATATTAATCTAACAATATTTTTGTAATATTAAACTAAATGATTTAATCAATATGAAACAATTAATATGCAATATCTCAATGAAATCCTAGAGCAAAAACAATATAATAACAATATATTCTCCAGCCTCTCTTGAATGAGAGATGAGCTTGAATTTATAGAAAATTCAGAAAGAAACCAACGACTGAGATCAAATGATGATGAGCGGTCAATATTTTCCAAGAGGAAGCACAATCTAGGTGAATTGATGTGATTGGATGCTTTTTTCAGTTTTAAAGGAAATTGAACTAAAATTAAGATTAAATCAAGAAAAAACTGATTTATTCTCTATTTCATTCAATTTTAATATTTAATTGTTTTAATTGCTTTCTCTGAGATTATTTATCAATTTTCAATTTGTTTTTTCAAGATTGTTTCCAATTGATTTCTTTTCTCAATTAATTCCTTTCTTGGTCAATTAATTCCTTTTTTGATTTATTTCCATTTTTGAAGATTTGTGCTCAATTGATTTATTTAATTGAATTAATTCCTCTTTCTTGATTTGTTTCCTTTTTTGAAGATTTATGGCAGTTTGATTTATTTAATTAAATATGCTAGGATATTTAATTAAAATAAATAAGATAATTGTTTAAAATGATTTACTTGGAATGATTAATTAATTAAATTAATATTTAATTAATATTGAGTGATTGATTTGCCATGTGACATTTGATGATTTTAGGAATTAATTGCCTTTGGTTAGGACTTTGGTGATGTTGTCGAGATTAGGGGCTCATGGTTTAGATGACCATTTTTAGGGTATTACATTTGCCCCTCTTTGAATTAATGTGCGAGCAGCGCATTGGTTCAAAGAAAATTTGATGTCTAGGAGATACCAGTTCTGAACTTGATTGATCATGAACTAGATTAAAATGCGAGGTGTTTAGCTTGATTCGAAGCGACGAAGGTGAATGAATTCTGATTAAAGCGATACCATTCCTAAACTTGATTGAACTAGGAACGATAGAAAACAAAAGATACCGAACTTGAACTTGATTGATCAAGAAGCAGATCTTACTGATCTAGAACTTGATTGATCTAGACATAGTGAGTGATGATAAAAATCAATCTTGAACTTGATTGATCAAGATACGATGAAGATAATCTGTTCAGCTTGATCAAGAAACGAATACCGAACACCTACTTAGATTGAGTGTGATCAAAGAAACTCTTCAAACCCTTGATTGAGTTTAAACGAATAATCAGCTTGATGAAAAATGATGAAACTGATTAACATTAAGAGATTGATTCAGATAAAAGACAAATATCAGCTTGATATGAAGCGATGAAACTGATATGCCCCTAGTGATTGATTTGATTCAAAAATCTCAACTTGATATAAAGCGATGAAGTTGAGATACCCCTAGCGATTGATTTGATTCAGAAATCTCAACTTGATATAAAGCGATGAAGTTGAGATGCCCCTAGCGATGAGGTCTTGTTTGATTGATTAGCAAAGATTGGCTGCTCGACTTGCAATGAAGACTTGAAAATTTTCTCGACTTTTGAAGAGTGAGGTCATAAGGTCACTAGTATGCCCCCTCGAGAGCGAAATCAAAAGATAGCAAGGGTACATGATGATAGGAATTTTTTAGCGATGATAATGATTTGAGCACAAATTGATTCAAAGGAATTTTTTGAAAAATTTGCGTTGATTGACAAGAGATTGAGTGCAAAGTTGATTTGTAGAAGTTAAATTGAAATTTAGCGTTGATTATCGAGAAATTAAGTACAATTAGAAGAGAGAATGAACTTTTGATGAAAAGCACTAAGTGGTCCAAATTTTGTGAAATTTTGATGAGAGAGTTGACATCAGATTTCGATTTCGATCCCGAAAATGGACTCAGGACAGTCGATTTACAAGCTCTTGATTTGATTTCATTGTACTTGTGTTGATGGATTATGAGATGTTGTTCTATATGCTTTATTCTATATGTATGCATTTCTTTTCAGTATAGATGAATGAATGCAAATGGAATATGGGTTTTTATTTTTGTTTCTTTTCATATGCAAATAAATGATAATGCAAATGAGTAATGAATAATGAGTAATGCAATTTTTTTCATTTTTCTATGCAATAAGATGAATGTAAATGAATGATAGTGAATGTATGAATTTATATAATATGCTTATGTATGCAGCTAAACATCTCAAAACACAAGTACTCGATCAGAGAAATGATGAAAAGAGACCACTTAGCAAAGAAATGATGACGCTCCAACTCTCATTCAACAAACAAAGATGAAGCATTGTTACTATACCGAAATCATTCGAAATGCATGAGATGCAGAATGAAATGCAAGAATGATATGCAAAATGAGATGCAACCCTAAACCTACTAAACCTAGTCATTGGACTTTGAAAAGCTTAATCTTCATCATTGAGCATTTTATAATTATAGCAAGCAGAGTAGAGTTCCTTACTTTTCATGTGCAATATTAATGATCTTGTCCGCAATGACCCTTTTTTTTCATTCATATCCTTAGACAAATTACGCATGGACGTGGATTGCACAATGAAGAAATTCCCTCAAAACAAACAAAGAAATGATGGGAACCTCCCTGTAGCATTCAAATAAGTGGAATCAAGGTATGTGAGGTGATTCCACCTAGATGTGAAGGCTCTTATCACAGACACCCAGCTAATTTAGATGTTTTTAGATCATTGGGATCATTCCTACAAGCAGAAAACAAGAAAATATTATTCCCCCAATCCTTGCTCCTCTTAGTCAAGATAGACTTCCTCGAGTTACTCAGAGGGATAATAATCGAAAACCAATATAAAAGACAACACACAAAGAAAATTTTCATGCATAGCTCAAACTGTTTAGTGATTGTTTTCAGTTTTGTTGTTTTGTTTGTTAACTCAGTGATAAAACTCTTCAGTAGTCAAGAGACAGGTAACTGACTTGGAGTGGATGACCAGGTTTCACTAACGTAAGATTGACTTGGTTGACACTGCTTAGGACATGTAATGTGCT
Source organism: Cryptomeria japonica (assembly GCF_030272615.1). Classification (NCBI taxonomy): domain Eukaryota; kingdom Viridiplantae; phylum Streptophyta; class Pinopsida; order Cupressales; family Cupressaceae; genus Cryptomeria; species Cryptomeria japonica. The sequence continues at coordinate 476,551,022 of NC_081410.1, read as the reverse complement.
CTTGTCAATTACCTAAGACTAGGACATTGACCAGTTTCAAGCCATGAGGGTTCCAACGAACTAGGATGTCACCAAAGTGACTAAAATATGTACAAGCGAAAGCAAAGATGCATGAAAGCGGGAATGCCAACGTTGTGTTGATAGATGGAGTGCTTGAGTACAAGAGGCGTCTGTTTACCAGGTTTTCACCGGCTTGGCAGAGATTCATTTTTTTTTTTACCAAGGTGCCTGTTTACCAGGTTTTCACCAAGGCATTTTCTCTCTCTTTTTCCTTTTTTTCTTTTTTTTTTTTTGCTTTTCCTTTTTTTCTTTTTTTTTTTGAATTTCTTCAAGACTTTTTTTGATTTTTATGATTTCTTCAGGACTTTTTCTGATTTTTAGGATTTCTTTAGAACATTTTATGATTTTTTAGAATTTCTTCAGGACATTTTATTATGTTTAGAATTTTTAATGTTTGCCCCTAGTGTCTAGCAAGGCAAGAGGGATTTTGAGTACATGAATGGATAAGTGAATGATGGTGGACGCTTTCAAGGACTATCTCACAACATTAATCCAAGCACAGGGTCTAGATATAGCAATGTAAACCAAGGATTTTAGCGATGTAAAGCAATGATTTTAGCAATGTAAAGCAAGGATATAGCGCATCGAAGCAAGGATATAGCGTAACAAAGCCATATGGTCCAAAGAAGTGGCTATGTCAAGAGGTTTGTGGAAATCATGTTTTTGCATTTTGTCCATAGTGTTGATCAAGATCAAGGGATAGATTTGGATAGGAGGTAGATATGATAAGCAAGATCAAAAGGGAGTAATGAAGGATGTAAGCAAGCAATGGATAGGAGCTAAAGGGTTTGGATCAAGTGTAATAGATAAGACACACAAAACCTGTAAAGATCCTTAACCTTGTCAAGATCAAAGGTGGAAAAGGGATATGAAGGTAGATAGAGCGAATGAGGGATAATGGAGGATGAAGGATAATGGAGGAAGAAGGATAATAGATGGATGTGCATGGATGGAACTTGCCCCCAGTGTAAAGTGCAAAAGGATAATGGATTACGCATGACACCTGTTTGCCAGTTTTTCATCATGGTACTTGCCCAAGGCACCACAAGAAGTGGTTTTCACTCGTGGATGAAATTATTTCTTTTTTTTTTTTTTCTGTTTTTTTTATCTTTTTCGTCATTTTTTTTTCTTTTTTGGAAGATAATGGAGGCATGCTAGGGGATGGAAGAAGGACCACATTGTCTCACTTCTTTTAATGGTACCCTTGGAATATGAATTGCAATAGACCATGGCTATGAAGGTATGCTCAAAGATGTTGGCAGGATAATGAAATGAAACTAAGGCAAGGACTTATGCAAAGGATTGGATAAAAGGGATGGAAGGGTGGAAAAGAGGTGTTGGATAAAGGATGGGATGTTGGAAGAATTGTGTATGGATAGATGGAAATGCTGGAAAGATCAACATTGGCACACACCTTGAGGGATGGTGGATATATGGAGGACAAGTGAATCTCAGATTTTGAGATTTGGATGGAGGAAAGGTTACAAATTTTGTGGCATAAGAACCCAAAATGGATGAAGGAGGTGATGGAGGAATAGACTTAGAAGGTTTGGATGGAGGAACAACAATTTTAGATGCCAAATTTGATTTTTCTTTAGATTGTTGTGCTTCAAGCAGCCACTTAGGGATCCACATGGTTTTTGATTTTTCATGCTTTTGTAGTTCCTTAGAGTGCATTGCTTGTACAAGTTCCTTAGGAACCCATATAACTTTTGACTTTTCTTCTTTCTTTGTGGGCCTCTGTGGCATTTTGTACTTTTCTTTTTCTTTTTGGATCATATTTTTCTTTGTTTTGACATGTCGATTAGATGGGACATGTTGATCTTTGAATACATGTGGATTGCTTGACTTATGACTTTTATGCTTGGCATCCAAATTGCTTGGAGGGAGATGCGTGGATAGATAGGAATGATATGGAGATCTTTTATATTGATGGAAGGTACTCAAAGATGTGTGCCTTTGTTGATCTTTCATAAGGGATGGAGGGATATAGGGACCTAGAATGGATGGAAGCGATGATTGGAAAAGCGTGTATTTGGATTTAACTGGAGAAATGTAGGATTTATGAGAGATACCAACATCTTGAGAAATTTCCTTGAGGCCATGACCTTTAACATTTTCTTTAATAACAGGGGGTTCTAATATACCTCGTTCATGAATGTCTAACCCTTTTCTTTGATAATGCATGCTTTGAAAGATCTTTTTAACAAAGGGTTTCTTCTTACTTTGGATGCTAGAGGCAAGTTCATTTTGAGGTGGAGGTGTCTTGCAAGGAATAATAGGACCATGAGAGGGCTTTATGGGCATGATGGACTCTTGAGGTGAACATAGAGGATTATGACAAGGAGATGAAGGGATACTTTGATCTTGACATGGAATAGGATCATTGGATAGAGTAAGAAGGGTGTTTGACTCTTCATTTTGAATATGATCATTTGAAAAGGTGGAAGAGGCATCATGATCTTGCTTAGGAAGTGGATTGGGAATGGGATTTGGAAGGATTCTTTTCTCTTGAGATGGAAGGAGTTCATCTTGGAAGAAATGGAAAGGTATAAGGGGACCATCATAGGATTCTAGGAGAATAGGATCTTTTTCAATCATTAGATAGGATTGAGAAGTTTTGGTGTCTTGATCTTGATTTATGGTAGGACTTTTTTTTTTTTTTTTTCCAGATTATCCTGTTGACATGGAGTCACTTCTAAGGAAGGGATATGATTTTTCATAGGCGTAGGGGATTCTTGGAAGGTCTCCATATTTTGACATGATGGGGAAGCATTTTGGAAATGGCCTTCTAGAGTGGGTACATTTGGAATTGAAGTGTATGATGGCATAGGATCTGGGATTTTAAAATCTTTAGAGGAACTTGTATCAATATTGGCATTAACTTGGATTTCCATAGGAGATAGCCCTTGAAGGTCAACATGAGAAGTTTCATTGTTTGAAGGAGATGGTATGGATTGTTGTTGAGAAGTTTTTGGAGATGAAGGCATCATGGAAGGGATGGAGGCTACATATGGAGCCTTGCTAGACATAGGTTCATGATTTTGATCATGCTTAGAAGTAGTTCCTTCTTTTTCTTTAGGTGAGTCATTAGGATCTTAAATTTCAATGACACCATCATCAAGGAGATCTTGAATCTTATGTTTTAATTCCATACACATTGAAGTCTTATGTTTATTATGCCTATGATATACACAATAACTACTCAAAATTGTGCATCCCCATGTGGTCTTTTTAGGCAATATGATAAGATTGTTCTTAAGAAGCTCTTCCAAAGCTGACTCAATAGATTGCCCCAAAGGTATAAATTGTCTATCTAGGGAATAGATGTCTTTTTGTCTTGGTGAAGGTGTTTTGTGATCTTGTATGAGATTTGGTCTTTGATTGTCAATTATTTTCTAGTATCTAATCATCAAATCACCTAATTGTTTTAGCATTCCTTGAAGTTTCTCACTCTTGATATCATGCATTTGTTTTTCAAAAGGAGTCATTGATTCATTTTCTTGGATTTTCAGGTCATACATTTCTTTCTTGATATCTTGAAGCATTTGAACAAAGGTAGCCATGGGAATTGGAGCTAAGGTATCCATGAGATTCTTACTTTTGTCAAAAAAATTAGAAGCACTTTTGGTTTGAACAGGCATTTTTAACCGACAGGACCAAGAGCAAGATGTGTTGAAGAAGTCAAGATCAAATTGTAGCTAGTAGTTTGTTTAACGTAGTGATTGAGAGAAGTAACTAAGATCTGGTCTGGTTTCAAGAATGATCTATCCTGTGTAAGACGTTATCTAAGTTAACTTAGGAGTGATGAGATGTTTGTTTGAACTAGCTTAAGAAATGATCGACAAAATCATGCAACGCAACGACAGAGGTACACTATCAAGGTTGTTTATGCTCAGGAGGATGATAACCAATTTTAGATTTGCTGTAGACTATTTTAGACAATTTTGATTATTTTGACTGACAAGATTAGGAATTTGTATGACAGAGGATTAGACAGAGATGAGATTCTGATAGACAAAGTTTCAATGACTGACGACTACCATTTTTTGATAAGGATTGATGTTTTGATGACTGACAAAGACTAGTTTGGACACAGATAGAGTTTATCACTGAATTGTTTGATATTGTTTCATTTGTTTTCTCCAGTTTTAGTATTTCAGTTTTTGTTTTAGGGATGAAAACATAGAAAACACAAAAGATATATAATAATTCAATCACAACATGCTAACCCTATGGAAGTTGGCTTAGAGAAGAAAACTTTTGCTTGCTGACTTAGGTACACACCCAATAACTAATCAAAATACAGCCGCTAAGTCTCATGCAATGGATTCTCAATGCTATATTAGCCAACTCCAAATGCTAATGGGGGCATGATATGGCAAGTGTCTTGGGAGAGTTACTATCTCTCTTGCACAAAGATTATCAACCTTTCGGAGGTGAATCAGGTAGATTCTATCTTATAGTTCTTAGTCAGGAATTCCATTTAAAATTACCCCTTGAAGTCATGCAAGCATGGATTGAGGCCTATAGCCCAACAAGGTACCGAAACAAGATGTAGTCACGTAAATGTGATTGAGACCGCGAGGCCCTACAAAATGCTCGATATGAGAGATCTCAAAGAGAAAACTCAATTAATCCAATCCTCTGAGACTTTAAACACCAGAGGCCTATTTATTATAGTGAGTTGGAATGTTTAGGTCCAGTTGTACTCACTTGGGTCATTCTCAATAGGGTGATTACTTTTTCCCACTGTGACAGGCCCACTAAAGGTACACAAATCTCAAAACTTAGAAAAAAGCTTCAAGGGTCTAGATTTCTGATTGTCTATAAAAGACAAGAGCATACTCTCCTACCTCTTAGATTTTTTTGAAAACACAAAAGACAAATTTTTTCTTTAACCAGATAGCAATTTAAGTTCCTAATAAAATACTAAATGAATACACAATGTTTAGTCGATTCTCCTTAGGCAACCTGCAAAACCAATATGTTAGCAGTCATTTTCTTCTTGATTCTTTGGCAGGCGTATGTTTGATTGATAGATTCTTTGACAAGCGTCCTGAAAAAATTAAAATCCCAAAATTAGTTTCCAAAATAACATAAAAAATAAATATCAAAAGAAAATTCTAGCATGCAAACTATAAATTAAACTAATCTAACAAGAATTTCCATTTTTTATGACTATCCTAGTTATGACAATTTTGATAGTACTTCACTTTGTCATTTATAACTTTTGAACCAGAGATAATTTGGAAAATCTCTTCAGTGGAAATGTGGAAAACTTGGTTTTACAAAACATATTAAAATTTGGGTTAGATCCAACGGTTCAATAAAAATTTATACTCTCTGAACCGAGACCATTTTTGACTGTCACAGAAGAATAAGTAAAATGATAGTCTTGCACTCTGTCAATCATAACTTTCAAACCCAAAATATTTAGGAAAATCCCTTTAGTGAACCTGTATAAAAACATTTTTTACACAACATATCAAAAATTGGATTTGATCCAACAGTTCAACAAAAAGTTATGCTCTCCAAACCGAGACCATTTTTGACTATCACAAAAGAATAAGTAAAATGATAGTCCTGCACTATGTCAATCATAACTTTCAAACCCAAAATATTTAGGAAAATCCATTCTGTGAACTTGTAGAAAATGTGTTTTTCAACAACGTATAAAAAATTGGTTTAGATCTAACAGTTCAATAAAAATATATTCCTTCCAAATCGAGACCATTTTTTACTATCATAGATGAACAAACAAAAAGAAAGGTTTTTATCTGCAAATTTAACACATGTTTATTAGTTATAAAAACCAAACATTAAATTTGTTCAAGAAATATTAAAAATCTTGTAGTTATGGGTTCGAGCCCCATGGAAGGTGCCAGAAATGTGTGTGTGAAAAGTGAACTTGTATCTGTAAGCACAACACTTCAATCAAGTCATTACATGCATGGTTAATCAGATATAATCAATGAATAATAAACCATAACAAATCGACCCATTGACTTCTAAAAGATGCGAGTATAAGATTTCTCTCAGATTATAAGCAATACCAGTGACTAGACAACATCAAGATGAAAGATTTTATCTATATGAACATGATGAATGCTAGATGGATGCAATATTATTCTAACAATATTTTTGCAATATTAAACTAAATGATTTAATCGATATGAAATAATTAATATGCAATATCTCAATGAAATCCTAGAGCAAAAATAGTATAATAACAATATATTCTCCAACCTCTCTTGAATGAGAGATGAGTCTGAATTTATAGAAAATTCAGAAAGAAACCAACGATTGAGATCAAATGATGATGAGCGGTCAAGATTTTCCAAGAGGAAGCACAATCTAGGTGAATTGATGTGATTGGATGCTTTTCTCAGTTTTAAAGGAAATTGAACTAAAATTAAGATTAAATCAAGAAAAAAACTGATTTATTCTCTATTTCATTCAATTTTAATATTTAATTGTTTTAATTTCTTTCTCTGAGATTATTTATCAATTTTCAATTTGTTTTTTCAAGATTGTTTCCAATTGATTTCTTTTCTCAATTAATTCCTTTCTTGGTCAATTAATTCCTTTTTTGATTTATTTCCATTTTTGAAGATTTGCGCTCAATTGATTTATTTAATTGAATTAATTCCTCTTTCTTGATTTGTTTCCTTTTTTGAAGATTTATGGCAATTTGATTTATTTAATTAAATATGATAGGATATTTAATTAAAATAAATAAGATAATTGTTTAAAATGATTTACTTGGAATGATTAATTAATTAAATAAATATTTAATTAATATTGAGTGATTGATTTGCCATGTGACATTTGATGATTTTAGGAATTAATTGTGTGCTCAAGATTGATTTAATTGCCTTTGGTTAGGACTTTGGTGATGTTGTCGAGATTAGGGGCTCATGGTTTAGATGACCATTTTTAGGGTATTACAGCAACAACATGACTCAACTGTTCAAGTTTCAATAATCCCTTTGTAACATCTTCGACAAATTTTGCAACATCTTTCAATGTTTTATCCCTTTTCTTTGTTTGCTTCTGAATAGCAACATATTTCTCTATGGTTTAGCAGTGCCAAAGATCTTCCCAGTAGGTTCCGTGGGGCATCTAGAAGTCTCTTGGCATAAGTTTCTAGAATGTTGGTGTCCACTTCATATCCCATTTCTGCTACCCAAACAGTTCTAGGTGTGACAACTGCCATCCATATGTCATCTCTCTTTATAACAAAGCATATCAATTTTTCATACTTATCAACAATACTCTGAAGGATTCTTTCCCTTTGCTTCATTCTTGTTTGAAAGTTTGTGAAGTATCCTTTACCTGATTGTTTCCTTCTGAACCCATGTCAAAGATTGCCTCCTTAATTTGTTTTCCAACAAAAATATCATAGGCAAAGTCTCTATGGCCTATGTCGGGAATCTCCTTTGAGAAGTATAGCATCAAACATACAATTAAATTCCCAAATTTGAATGTTCCCTTTTTATCACGCTTGATTTTGTCAAAGTTATCTATCAATTCATCTTTTAACCACTCACAAAGATCAATTTTTGCATTATTCTTTACCATTTCATAAGCACTGTGAATGCATAGACTGGAAATTGAATTCAACCTATTTGTATGTGCAACCTTGTAACCAATAACCATGCTAACATATTTAACATTGTCATTAGTTATGTCACTTACCCTAAGTGATCTGTTATCATATGTTGCACTGGTTAAATCCATAACACATTTGTTTGTAATTTTCTTCTTCTTCTCAGGCTTTGTGTCAATAGAGGGTAAACCTTTAACAAATTTAATAGCTTCCTTGGTGATTTTGAAGATGGAGTCAAGCCATAATAATTTACTATGAACTCTACTTAGAACATATCAGACAATTTCATCTTCAAATTTATGCATATAAAGGATGTCTACTAACCCTAAATCTTCCACAATCTTATGTTTAGGTTTGATTACACCTTGTTTGTTTGTGATGACTTTCATAAACATTTTCTTTATCTCCTCAAACCCTAAATCTTCAATATTACAGTGAATGTATGCCCTAGGGTCTTCTGTGAATGTGACTCCCTTTGGAATTTTTGAAAATGCTCCAACAGAGTCATCCATCTTAGCTATCTTAGGAATTATCTTAAAAAGTGGCCTAGGACGTTTGATATTCTCCACAACAATAGGGTTTGCTATGAATTTACGAATGGAAGATGAAGAAGACATGACAAAAAAATAAATACCTTTTTCTGTCGAATGAAGGTGAAAACCTTGGATGCCCTAGAAAATCTTTGTTGCTTCGCTTCTTGAATGTTGGTGCTCTACTTCTGTGCTCTTCGAATTCTTGGTGAGTTGAAATGAGAAATCAAAATGCTTTATAGCCCAAAAGTTAACTAACAACCACATTAAATGCTTCGTCAGTTAAGTGAATTTCCTTTGTAACTCAACATATGTGCCGGTAAAGAAGGATTATGACTTCTTACAATCATCTGAGGGGCGAAATGCATGATCTTCAATTAGTTGCCTTACCCCTAAGATTATTCCTTAGTTAGATGAAGAATTTCCTGCTGGTGCAGGATTGCTTTGTTCTGCCGGTGCAGGATTGCTTTGTTCTGTCGGTGCAGAGCCAAATTCATCATCTCTCTGATCTATATTCTTGACCCATTGTTTAGATAATTCTTGCTTGATTTAATTCACCTTTTCCTTTCCTTTTTCATTAGATCCTTTGTTGTTTGCCGGTACATTCTTACTTCTGTAAAATCTTGTAATATGCCCAATCGTGTTGCATGCATAACAAGTTACATTGTTTCTTTGAATAGCCTTTCCATAACCTTGCCCAGTTTCAGTTTTCCATTGATTAGATAGATGTCCAAATCTACCACAAGCATAGCATTTTACATTCATTTTGCAATAATTTGACTTATGCCCATATTTATTGCATTTAGAACATTGATCGGTAAATGAGTTTGTATTCTGATTATTCCTATATCTGCATTGATTTGTTCTATGACCAAATTTGTTGCAATTAAAACATTTGCCATTGAATTTATAAGCATTAGTTTGCCTTACCAGTTTGTTGTGATCATGATTATTTGCAGTTCCAAAACTTTATCCATGTTCAAATCCATGTCCAATTGTATCTTTATCAAGTTTTTGATTTTTCAGCATATCATCAAGCTTGGTTGAGCTCTTTTTGAATTTGTCTTTGTATTCATTTGTAGTGACCAAATCACTTTCCAAAGTGTTAACTTGTTTCATAAGTTCCTCTTTGTCATGTTGCATCTGAATCAACTCTATTTTAAGCATATCATATTCATGACTAAGCCTTATAGATTCATCTAATATTTCATTAAGTCATCTGGCCAGATCTTTCTGATTCTTCTTTCTATCTTCAATGTCCTTACATAGTCTCATGGTTAAATTTGGCATCTCATTCTTCATGTTACTGTTCTCTTGTCTCAGTTTCTCTGCAATATATCTGAGAGTTTATTTTTCTTCATCATCTTGTTTTTGCAGTTGGTCACACAATTCTTTTCTCTTACTCTATGCCATGATAAGGTTTTCTTGAAGTTCTTTGATGAATTCTTGAGCAAATCTAAGTTCTTCTTCCAGTTTGATATTCTTTAATTTTTCTGCATCAAAATCTTCAAGAGCGACTTCCAACCGTTGTCTCAAATTTTCCATGGGTATCAGTTTCAAAATCTTCTTCAAGTTGTTAAGGCTTCTACAAATAGAGGACCCGGCTCTAAAACCAATTGTTAGATAATTGATTAATCCCAAAGACACTGAGAGGGGGGGCTGAATCAGTGTCTAACTAGTAAATGAAAGATTAAACATTTATACTTTTGTAACTAAGATTAATATACCATTAAGCAAACAATAATACAATAAAGAGAAACAAAGGAATCTGCATCAATGTACACCATAACACAAATATTTTGGCGAGGAAACCCAGTAAGGGAAAAACCTCGATGGGATTTGTGACCCATAATATTTACTCACTAACCATATGAATAAATATTACTTAGTATAAAAGGGGTTTGCACATGCAAGAAGGCCAACTCCCAAGAGCTCACTGCTCAACAACAAAAGTGGAGTCTCACTGACTACAATATCACACTGATGCAAACATAAAAATGAACTCCTATAATTTGCATCAAAATGTTGAATGAGTTTGTTGTTATGCTCTGTCTGATACCATTTTTGCCTTTGCCAAAATGTCACAACCCTCCTTTATCACCTTTTTTTGATTTAAAATACAAAACTTTATTTATACTCTTTGGATGAATTATTGAATGAATATTGTAAGGGAATGAATTAATAAACCACACACACATGGAAAATGCTTATATATTTTAAATTGTTATTTAATTTCCCTCACCCAAATTAAGGCACATGTTGTAGGAGGAATAAGAAGCTTCTAGAGGCTTCTCCACCTCCTTGCATGTAACTCCTCCCACTAAGCCTAATTAATTTGCATGGAGGCCAAATTGGGAGAAGAATCTCTTTTTTTGAATTAAAAAAATAGGTAGTGGGAAATTGTAATTTCTTTTATAAAATGGGAACAAGTTTCAAAGGAAAAGCTAGCTAATCTTGATAAGAAATTTCTGCAAGTTGAATTCTCTTTGGTAGTCCACTTCATTGGCAGCTAGGATTTTGTTGGAGGATTTTTCTTCAAATTGGAGGATCAAGGAAGACTCCACACCATCTTCAAGCATCCAGGTTCCTCCAACTTAGTTCATGCATCTCATTTTTATGGTAGATTAGATTTGATTGGATTAATTATGAGTATGAAATTTTAATTGTATTTTGTTAAAGAATTAGTTTAGATTTTGTAGAAAATGAGAATCCTGGTTTTAATAAGATTCATTGTTAGATTTCTTGATATGAATTTAGTTTTTAGATTTTGTAAAGAATGAGATTTATTGTAAAATAAGATTCATTGTTAAATTTTTAGTTCAGATTTTAGAGAATAAAATTCATTGTTTTTGTCTTAAATTTTGTAGAATGAAATTCATTTCTTTTGAAAATAAGATACATTAGTTTCAGATTTTAGAGAATAAAATTCATTGTTTTGTCTTAGATTTGTAGAATGAAATTCATTTCTTTTGAAAATAAGATACATTAGTTTCAGATTTTAGAGAATAAAATTCATTATTTTGTCTCAGATTTGTAGAATGAAATCCATTCTTTCTTGAAAATAAGATTCATTGTTTTAATTCTGATAAGAAATTAGTTTCAGAGTAAATGGAAATTAGATTATTATCTTCAGTTTATTTTGATAAAAATTAGATCTCCCTGTGTGTATAAATAAATCTCCTCCCTCTGTGAATGAATTTTCCCTGTGAAAAATAAAAATAAAAATGGATAACTCTCTCTGTGAATGAAATTTTTTTTTCTTCCTGTGTAAAGGAATGAATTCCTTTCTCTGTGAATAAGTTTTCCCTGTGTAGGAAACAGAAGAAACGAAGAAAAGAAATAAACTCCCTCTATCTGTGAATGAATTTCCCTGTAGAAAACAAAGAAATGGAAAAAAAAAAGGAATCCCTCTGGTTATTGCTTCATCTTGTCCCTGAGACAAACCTGCAACATTATTAATTACCTATTAATCTTCAAATTTTTTTTTTAGTTATAATACTCCTGTATGAAAATGATAATGTCAATACTATAACAAATATATATATATATATATATATATATATATATATATATATATATATATATATATATATATATATATATATAAGTAACCCAAAAATTAAAGAAAATTAAAAAAAAACGAAAATAAAACATTCGAACTTCACCCTCGCCCGTAACGCATGGCGTTTGCATTGATAGTAGCCTGCATGCAGAGACGGTTATGTAGTAACCGTTGCAGGGTACGGAGGGGCCCGCAGGGTCCCCTCATCCCTTCGGACCTGCGCATGCAGGGCCGCAGGGGTGATGGGACCCGTGGTCCCCACCCCGCAACCCTCCTTATTATTATAAAACGATGCAAGCCCTTTTTGCCATTAAGTTTAGAATTTAGTTTTTTTTTTTTATTATTTAAGTTTTCGAAATTTGAAATTGTAAATTGGTTATTTTTTTTAGAAAAAAAAAAAGAAAACAAAAAAAACAATAATCTAAGTTAATTTCTATTTAGTCATTTTTTTTTTTCTTTAGTTGATAATAATGACATTAGGAAATGATGATTTTTTTTCCTTAGTATAAATTTAAGGATATCGACTTCCAATTGAAAATGGGATTAATGTGTAGCAAGATTGTAATTAAACTATCCTAAATAAACTTTAAAATTGTAGACTATATTCTTCAAAAATTAAAGATCGTTAAGATACTCGATTGAGATTAACTTACCTTATTACAAGTACTTAGATTTAATCGTTATTTTGGATTCGTTAAGTCATCTTTCATCATAGATTAATTGCTTTCGTTAATGGTTCATAGCATGCGAATTTTTTTTAGGATAATTATATCTTCCATGCAATTACTATTATGCAAGTTTCATTTGCTATGCAAATTACACTTCAAGTAGTTACTCCAATTATTTACGCTTTCATTTTTTTCCGTTATTCGTAGTTAGATAACTAAATAAAGGAAGTTGGAAACCAAAACTAGCAGCGTTCGGTATATACGGTGCCTCTGGGTCACGCTTACGGGTAATGCCGTCGTGTTGAACTACTGCACTTAACGCCTAATAAAGCTGCATTAACGACGTCTGTGGCATCGTCCCTATAAATCGTTGGGGAGTAATAAGGGACATTGGAAGTTAAAAATCCAAGGGGCGGGTAATCCCTCTTGGATCGATAATTTAATAAGATAACTTTTAATTGAATTCCACATCCGTTGAGATAAACCATAGTAAACCCCTCTTAGGGATGGTCAAGTTAAAGGCTCTCGTGGAATTTACCTTCCTATTTATTTTACTTATTTATCTCGAAGGGATATTGGTGATTTGCAATTGGGTGACGCTCATGATAAGTATTAGGATCTAGTTATTTTGTTTAGGCCACAAGCAATAGGCCATCTTGAGCCTTCGCTTAAGTGCTACCTTCGTGGGTAGCAACCGCAGAGAAACTATCTGGGACACTGACCCTAGAAAGGGTTGCGTACCCACAAAAATCAGTTTACATCAAACCATAGATCAGAAAATAGAACTACATACTTTACGCCTTGATCCCGCGCCGAAGCAGGTATGTAGGCAGTCTTGGGACGGAGTTGTCCCTCGTACTCAGGCGTTCGTGGGTGGGGTCTAGGCTTGGTTGAGTAAGAATCCTAATCGAAAGATAAGATAATCAAACTCAATTCAATGCATACTCGGAAGGAATCCCGTATGGATTCGCTTGACTTCCCGAGGCTTTAAGCCAAATTCCGAGGCGGAATTCAAGCTTGTCTTATTTTCTTATTACTCCTAAGGACGGCGACCTCGGTGCATTCTTGTTAGAAGAATGTAGTACTTAGTGAGTGGCTCAGGACCCGAATGGTCCCGATGAGTCTAAGTCTCTGGCCAGAGAACCTCCTATCCCGTTTGGATGGATGCCTACCCCGTATGGGTAGATGCCTATCCCGTATTGGATAGATGAAATTTACGTCCCGTATGGACAATTGCCAACCCGCATGGTTAGGAGCTCATCCCGAATGGATGAATGCCCAATCCTATTTGGATGGATGCCCAGAGTATGCAATTGAATAAAACATAATAAAGAAAAAAAAAATATATACTCAATTTTGTTGGATGAATTATGGTGGTTGTTACACAAAAACCCTAGCCAGTATGTTGTCAAATGATTTTGCTTATACATAATAGTCTTCACTCTGCTCTGCTTCTTATTCACTCTAAAATAAACACATAAAAATGCATATAAAACTATTTTCTATCATATCCTATCTTATCTCATGTTATAGCTTATTTCTTTTCAAATGACCTACAAGAACTCATAAATATATGAGTCTTTACAATACAACATGTGGTGTTGGATACTTGGTTAGTCCCAAAGACACTGAGACGGGGGGGTGAATCAGTGTCTAATTGGTGGATGAAATATTTAAACTTATTTGCAACTTTACAACCCAAATTAATATACCGGTAAGCAATTAATAATACAGTAAAGAGAAACAAAAGAATGAGCATCAATGCACACCATAGCACATATATTTTTGGCGAGGAAACCCAGTAAGAGAAAAACCTCGGTGGGATTTGTGACCCACAATATTTACTCACTGGCCAATATGATTAAATATTACTTAGTACAATAGGGGCCTACACATGTAGGAAGGCCCACTGCCTAGATCTCACCGCTCAACACAAAATGGAGTCCCATTGACTACACAATTGGATGGTTAAATCCAATAACAATGTACTGCTTCAAAATAGCATCTGCAATGCTGGATTCAGTACCGGTTTAAGCTTTGTCTGATACCTCTGCCAAAACCTTGCTGGTAAATATTCTTCACTCTACTTTTCTTCTTATTTTCTCTTAAAATAAATACATCAAAGTGCATATACATTTATCTGGTATCATACATACATTTCACTACCTACTTTGCATACTTCCTTACATTACAAATAACCTACAAGATCTCATACATATATGAGTCTTTACAATACATCATGTCAGCCATACAAATATAATATTATATTACAATACATTTCTCACAAGCAATATTATTTCCAAGTTGGCTTGGATTGCTGGTTTAATCTGCTGCTGGTGTGAATAACCGTTGTAGTGACTGTCGGTGCCAGCAGGTGAAGTCTATTCCTGGTAGAACCTGTGAAACCTTGTTGAACCTTGTTACCATTTGGTTGCCATCAATGACAACATCAACCATTCTCATTTGAGTGTATAATGGAAACAATCTCCCCCTTTGGCATTGATGGCAACACTCATGAGAAAAATACAAAACTGATATCCAAAATTTGAAGTCCAAAAATGGAGAGTGCTCCCCCTGAGCAAGTGATCTCCTTCTCTATATTTTTCTCATTACACCACTCCCTCTTTGATATCAATGACAAAGGATGTCAAAAAGTATCAAAAATTCAAAAATTACTTAGAAACCTATAGCCGGTTATGTACAATCTGAAAAATATCTGCTAAAACCAAGTTAAGACTCTGCAAAAACTTTGTACTATTAGAAATTATAGTCTCTGTCTCTCGGATCATCCTAGTGATATAATTCATTTGTTGCTCTGGTGATCTGTTCCCTTGAATAGGTGCCTTAGATAGTTCATTCCAGTGTGTTAACAAATTATCCAATCTAGGACCAAGTTTGTTCTTTAACTCTTGGGTTTTCATCTTCAACCTTGCTTTCTCTCTTTCCAATTTATCAATCTTCTCTTCATAAATAGCCATCTCTTAATCCAAAATTGATGTGAGTTTTGAAGAACCAATCATATTGTAAGCAATATCATCTATTTCTTTATGTGTTTTCCTTATTTTCTCATCAATATCTCTATTAGATGGTGAGGTTTGCAGGCTTCCCGGTACAATTCCTTGTATTCCAAAATGGTGGAATTCAATGTTGGTAACAATGAGTCAATCTTTTCTTTACAATCCTTTATTGTTTTGTTAAACAATTCATCCTTCTCCTTATTAACTCTTTCCTGAATGGTCTCCTCATTTATCTTATCTATAGTTTGAATGTTAGAAGAAATGAATTTGGACAATGTGTCCAATTTACTTATAGACCCAACAATGTGATCAACCTTGCACATCGGTGCAATCATCTACAAAATTGTTAAAGAATCATTAATAGCCTTAAATGCTAAGGCATTGCATTCTGTTATTTTCTTTATGGAATCTAATAATACATCAATGACATTTGTCGGCTTATAATCCACAATAGAAGTATTGGGAGGAGTGCTAGGTTCTGCAATAATTTTCTTTTCTTCTCCAAATACCTGTTTAGTTACCTTAACCTCTTCTTTATCCACTTTCTCTACCTTATTTTCACTCTTATTCTCATTCTTATTCTCTACCGGTTCAGATTGTGTCTGTTCTAGTTCTTTTTCTGCTTCTACAGGTATCTCAATATTCTACTGAGTGTCAAAGTCTTGACTGGTGATTCAAAGATCTCAACATTTATAGCTTCATATTTCTTTTCCTCTGCAATTTCCTTACCAATTACAATATTGATGTCTAGAGTGTCAACATTAATTGTGAATCGAATGTTTGACTCGGGATCAATATCATCTTTTTTCACTTCCTCAGATACCTTTTCAAGCTCATTTTACATTTCTGTTGGTGCCTCTGCTACTACCGGTGGAGTGTCTTATGTTGGTGGCGGTATGTTGTCCTTAACTGTGATGTTAGGTATACTGCCAACCTTACTCTTACCCCTATCTTCTTTCTAATATACTTTGGTAAATGATTTATCAGCTTTCCATCTATCTTTCTCTTCCCTTTTCTCCTTCTCAACAAAGAATATATCCCACTTATCTGACATTTCATCTACAATTTCTTTTACTCAATCGACCATAAGACTAACTTGCCAGTGACCACTCACAAAAACAATCATGTTAGCTTTAAATATTAAATCATCTATTTCTTGCTTAGACTTAATAGGATGAACTTCTAATAGAGCCTCAACCTTCAATTTCTTACCTAACTCCATAATGGACATTCTCTTTTCTTCGAGTCTCAAGTAGAGATCATTAGGAAGAACATCTAAAACCTCAATAAGAACCTTATGATATATATCCAGATACAAAATAACACTCTCCTCAATGGTATCCTTATCAAAATCAATAAAAGAATGATAGAACTTACTAACATTACCGAGATTTCCTTCTTGAGTTATTTCATTTATAAGTTTTGTCGGTGAAAGAGTATTAGATACCTTTTGTTCCTGTTGCTTCTTTGGTGTGACTTTCTTCTTCTGACCACTGGGCTCTCTCATAGCCCATTGTTTCTTTCTATGTGTTCTTGATTTCTTCGGTCTTGGAGTAGGTGCCAGTGAGGGTTTTCTTTTCTTCCTTTCCACCCTTTTGAATTCTGTAGCCTTGTCATTGTTAGAATTGGATGAGGTAGCCACATGAGAAATATGTGCTACCAGTTGTTGTTCTGATTTTCTTTCTTGTTCAACAACACCTTTCATCGGATCAAGTTTCAACAATCCCTTTTTAACAACTTCAACAAACTTCGAAGAATATTTTATTACTATGTCTCTTTTCTTCCTTTTCTTCTCCATAGTAACTTCACTCTCTATAGTTTCAACATTACCAAAGATATTTTCTATCAATTCTGGTGGAGCATCTAGGAGTATCTTGGCATAAGATTCCAAAATGTGTGAGTCCACTTCATAACCCATCTCACTTATGTAGACAGTTCTAGGTCTAACTACCTCCATCCATACTTCATCTCTTTTTACAACAAAGTATATCTGTTTGTCATATTTGTCAATAATGCTTTGGGGAATCCTTTCCCTTTGCCTCACTTTAGCTTGAAAGTCCTTGAAGTATTCTTTTACCTGATTGTCACCATCTGAACCTATGTCTGTAATTGCCTCTTTAATCTATTTTCCAATAGAAATATCATAGGCAAAGTCCTTGTGTCCAATACTTGGAATATCCTTTGAGAAATATAGCATTAAGAATACAATCAAATTCCCCAACTTGAATGTTCCCTTCTTATCACTTTTAATTTTATCCAAATTTTCTAACAGTTCATCTTTCAATCATTCACAAATGTCAATTTTAGCATTATTCATAATCATCTCATAGGAGCTATGAATGCATAAACTTGAAAGACAATTCAACCTATTAGTATGAGCAAATTTGTATCCAATAACCATACTTGCATATTTAAGATTGTTATCCATTATATCTCTAACCCTGAGTGATCTGTTATCTGATGTTGTGCCGGTTAAGTTCATAACCTCTTTGTTTGGAATTTTATTTTTCTTATCAGGCCTAGTACCAATAGAGGGTAAACCAGTAACAACCCTAATTGCTTCCTTAGTAATTATGAAAACTGAGTCTAGCCACAAAAATTCACCATGTACATTACTAAGAACATAACAAACAATCTCATCTGAAAATTTAGGCACGTGAAGGATGTCAATGAACCCTAAATATTCAACAAACTTGTGTTCCAGTTTGACTATAACTTATTTGTTAGTGATAACATTCGTGAACATGTTCTTTAAATCCTTGAACCCTAAATCTTCTATGTTACAGTGAATGTATGCCCTACGGTCTTCAGCAAATGCGACTCCCTTCAGAATTTTTGAAAATGCACCAATGGAGTCACCCAACTTTTCTATCTTAGGGATTATCTTAAAGATAGGTCTAGGATGCTTGATATTCTCGACAATAGTAGGGTTTGCAATGAATTCGGGAATAGAGGATGAAGAAGACATTTCATAAGATGCATACCTTTGATTGTCGAATGCAAGTGAAAACCTTGGATGCCCTGAAAAACCTTTTCTGCTTTGCCTCCAGAATGTCAATGCTCAACTTTTGTTCTCTTCAAATTCTTGAATGCTTGGTGAGTCGAAATGAGAAATTCAAGTGCTTTATAACCAAAAAGTCAACTTACAACTGCAATAAATGCTTCGCTGGTGAAGTGAATACTCAACATATGTGCTGGTAAAGAAGAAATATGACTTATTACACCAATTGAGTGTAAATGCATGATCTTGAATTAGTTTCCTAGCCCCTAAGGATTATTCCTTAGATGAAGAATCTCCTGCTGGTGCAGGATTACTCTATTCTACCAGTGCAGAGACAAAATCATCATTTCTCTAATCTTTCTTCTTGACCCATTATTTAGTGAATTCTTTCTTGATTTCATTCACCTTTTCTTTGCCTTTGTTATTAGATCCTCTTTTGTTCGCCGGTACATTCTTGCTTCTGCAAAATCTTGCAATATGCCTAATCTTGTTGCATGCATAACAGGTTACATTGTTTCTTTGAATAGCTTTTCCATAACCTTGACCAGTTTGAGTTCTACATTGATTAGATAGATGTGCAAATCTACCACAAACATAGAATTTCACATTCATTCTACAATTGTCTGAGTTATGACCATTTTTATTGCATTTGGAACATTGACCAGTGGGTAAGTTTGTATTCTGATTATTCCTAAATCTGCACTGATTTTCTCTATGACCAAATTTGTTGCAATTAAAGTATTTGCCATTGAATTTATAAGCATTAGGTTGCATTACCGATTTGTTGTGATCATGATTGTTTGTAGTTCCAGAACTTTCTCCATGTTCAAATCCAATTCCAATTGTTTCTCCATTAGGTTTTTGACTTTTCAGCACATCATCAAGCTTGTCTGAACTCTTCTTGAATTTGTCTTTGTATTCATTTGCAACGACCCACTCACTTTCCAAAGTACTAACTTGTCTCATAAGTTCCTCTTTGTCATGTTGCATGTGAATCAAATATGTTTTAAGCATATCATTTTCATAACTAAGCTTTAGAGATTCATCTGATCTTTCATTAAGCCTTCTGGCCAAATCTTCCTCATTCCTCTTTCTATCTTCAATATCCTTACATAGTCTCATGGTTAAATCTTGCATCTCATTCCTCATGTTACTATTATCTTGTCTTAGTTTCTCTGCAATATCTCTAAGAGTTTCCTTTTCTTCATCATCTTGGTTTTGCAGTTGCACATGTAATTCTTTTCTCTTATTCTTTGCTATGACCAGGTTTTCTTGAAGTGCTCTGATGAATTCCCGAGCAAATTTGAGTTTATTTTCTAGTTTGATATTCTTCAATTTTTATGCATCAAAATATTCAAGAGCTCCTTCCAACTGTTGTCTCAAACTTTCCATTGGTACCAGTTTCAGAATCTTCCTCAAGCTATTAGGCTTATGCAAATAGAGGTCGATGCTCTGATACCAATTGTTGGATACTTGGTTAGTCCCAAAGACACTGAGAGGTGGGGGGAGGGGGGTGTGAATCAGTGTCTAACCAGTGGATGAAGATTTAAACTTATTTGCAACTTTACAACCCAAATTAATATACCGGTAAGCAATTAATAATGCATTAAAGAGAAACAAAAGAATGAGCATCAATGCACACCATAACATAGATATTTTTGGCGAGGAAACCCAATAAGGGAAAAAATTTGGTGGGATTTGTGACCCACAATATTTAATCACTGGCCAATATGAATAAATATTACTTAGTACAATAGGGGCCTACACATGCATGAAGGCCAACTGCCTAGAGCTCACTGCTCAACACAAAATGGAGTCCCACTGACTACACAATTGGATGGTTAAATCCAATAACAATGTACTACTTTGAAATAGCATCTGCAATGATGGATTCAATACTGGGTTAAGATCTATCTGATACCTCTGCCAAAACCTTGCTGGTAAATAGTCTTCACTCTGCCATGCTTCTTATTCGCTTTGAAAATAAATACATCAATGTGCATATACAGTTATCTGATATCATACATACATTTGATTACCTACTTCGCATACTTCCTTACATTACAAATGACCTACAACATCTCATACATATATGAGTCTGTACAATACATCATGTTGGCCATACAAATATAATATTATATTAGAATACATTTGACATAAACAATATTATTTCCAAGTTGGCTTGGACTACTGGTATAATCTGTTGCCGGTGTAGACGGATGCTGGTAGGTGAAGTTTATTGCCGGTAGAACTTGTGGAACCTTGTTGAACCTTGTTACGAGTTGGTTGCCATCAATGAAAACATCAACCATTCTTATATGAGTATGTAATGCCAACATGTCGGCCATACAATTATAATTTACATTACAATTTATTTCACATAAACAATACTTATCGTCAAGTCAGCTTGGAATGCTGGTATAATCTTCTGTCGGTGTAAAATGGATGCTGATGTGAATAAGCCTTGTTGTATTTGTTGGTGCTGGTAGGTGAAGTCTATGGCCGATTGATCTTGTGGAACCTTGTTGCCATCAATGACAACATCTACATTTCTCATCTGAGTGTACAATGCCAACAACTCGTGCGAGCAAAAAAATGACTCTTAACTTGCATTTGAAAAGTTTAAAACCTGAGCGTTGATCATCTTTCAAGTTGGCTAATCTTACAGACCAAACCATTCAATTTGACATTTACTTTGTAATGTGGCTAGTGGGTCCATCCTTGGCATGATGTGGCACATCCAACCCATTTCCTATTTCACCACCTTCAGTGAACCCACCATTGGCTTTCCTTGGCCCACCTTGGACACGTGGCATCATCTCTTGATGTAGCGGTCCATAATTTCCTCACATATTTTGATCACGAGATCACCAAAGTCATTTGCTCTGCTCTTTGTTTGCCTTCTATCTACACCAGTCACTTAACAAAGGCCACTAACTCTCAAGTATTTCTCAAACCACAATTAAAACATTACCACTTGATATAAGCACATGCAAAAATATTTATTTCTAGTAACTCAAGTTTTAACTGCTGGGAACCAATAATATAAAAAATTTGAAAATTCAAACTATTGGCTCACCTTTCTCCATCGAGCACATGTGGCATCATCTCATGATGCCGCGGTATTTATCGTCCTTGAAATTTTGACCACAGGGAAGCACAAACCGTCAAATTTGTCCCATCTTTATCAACTGGCCGAAATATTTAGGAATTTCAGACTTGAGAAAATTATGGGTGCGGGCACAAACATTAAAAGGAGATCAACTATAGGGAAAAAATTATGTGAATTAGGAAAATCATTTCATAGACCGGTCCAATGCAAATTAGCGCATAGGAAATAAAATGGCCCCACCAACGGAATACAACCCTTGACCTTTAAGTGGGAAAAGTAACGACAAGATATAACATTGTTAGGGTTTTTCTTCACAAAGTTTAGGAAAATTTGATGAACCCTAAACCCTAGTTTTTGAACTTTGACAAAGGACACAATAAAACTAGAAAGATCAATATATATGCTCAAAACTAAAAAAATTCTCATGCAATCAATTTTCAGAGCTATCAATAACAACCGGTAACAAGAAACTATCATGGAAACCGGTAGAAATATCTTGCTAGAAAGTGATCCAAATGAGATGCAGATTGAAATCAAGAAAGATGATAAAGTCTTCAAGTAGAATCCAACTACACAGGATCCAGTGAGCCAAAACCAGGACACATAGAAAGAAAATTGAAACTGCAAACAAAATAGAAAGGAAATATTTTTGGTTGATGCAAGATTGCTATGAGCCAGGGATGCTCTTGCATCGGATAGGTATCTACCCAAATAGGGTAGGCATCTATTCATAAGAATAGGATATCCTGTGGCTAGATACTTTAGACTCATTGAGACCATCCAGGTCCTGAGCTACTCTCTAAATACTACACTCCCCTACTAGGAATACATCAAGGTCATTGTCTTTAGGAGAATATAAAAAATAATTATATAACCAGATTGATTTTTGCCTCGGTAAGTCAAGAGAATCCACACGATGTTCCTTCTGAGTATGCATTGAATTAATTTTAACCTTTCAATTAGTATTTGCACCATTTGATTAAAATACTAAGGAGCTTCGAGAGCCAACTACTCACCCAAACACCTGAGTACAAGGGACAACTTCATCCCTAGACTGCCTAAATATCCATTTCAGCATAGGATCAAGGTGTAAAGTATGTAGTTCTAAT
This sequence comes from Cryptomeria japonica, assembly GCF_030272615.1. Classification (NCBI taxonomy): domain Eukaryota; kingdom Viridiplantae; phylum Streptophyta; class Pinopsida; order Cupressales; family Cupressaceae; genus Cryptomeria; species Cryptomeria japonica. The sequence continues at coordinate 476,528,351 of NC_081410.1, read as the reverse complement.
TTCTAACTATGGTTTAATGTAAAATATTTGGTGGGCATGCAACCCTTTCTAGGGTCAATGTCCTAGACAGTTTCTTTGCGATTGCTACCCATGATGGTAGCTCATGAAAAAAGGCTCAAGATAGCCTTCTTCTTATGGCCTAAAATAACTAAGTCCTATTTCCTATTAAATACATCACCCTTAATCCATTATCATTTGCTGAAATTAACAAGATAAATACATTTCCCAAAATCATAACATACAACCAAACCCTAATGGGGTTTTCTAAGGTTTAACTGAGAAGATGTAAATTTATTTAAGATTTATCTTTTTAGATTATCAATCCAAGGGGGATTACCTGCCCCTTGGATTTTAACTTCCAAATGACCCTTATTTCCCCTTGACGATTTAGAAGGATGATGCCACATATGTCGTTGTTGCATCTTTATTAGGTGTTAAGTGCAGTAGTTCAACATGACGATATTACCCATAAGCATGACCCAAAGGCACCATATATACCGAACACTACTAAGGTTTTTGATTTCAACTCCTCTTCTTTAGTTTTCTAACTAAGAAATATGAAACTTACTCTATTATAAGAAAAAGAATGTATTCACTTGAATACTTTTAAACTTAAAGTAAATCAATTCTCTTGTAGGTACTATTGTCCTTAAAATGAATCTATGATAATTAAGAGTAAAGTATAGAACTTGCTTAAAAATTTAAACTATAACAATAATCAATCACTTGAAAAATAATGTTCAATTGCAAATGAAGACTATTGTAATAAATCAAATTTACATTAGAAGTACTATTTGTTTGATAATTGAAACTATAATAATAATTCAAACTACTATGATAATACACCAACTACTTGAGGATAATAATACTTTCTTAAGCAATAAAACTACCATAAAAAATAAATTTACTTGAAAGATAATATTTATTTAAAAGAATATCTATTTAATAGTTAAACTTAAAAACTTGAATAAATAAAAAAAAATACAAACTCTCTCTCTCTCTCTCTCAAACAATCCTATTGAATTGAAAATGATCTAATTACTTCTTTTGTTTTCAACTAATACCAAAAAAAAAATTATTATTTGAAAAATAAAACTCTTTAAATCATATTTCTCTAAATGCATCTAAAAAATAATTAAAATGAGCCAATACCTATATCTATATATACATATATGCATGGTAAACATTTAAATTAGTAAGGATTAACAACTTGCAAATAAAAATCATCTAGATTCTAGATTTCTTTCCTTAAAAATCCTTCATACTCTTGGAACTAAATACTATATATTTATTTAAAATATGATTGATAAGACAAGTAATATAACTTTATTGCCCCTAAAAGATAACCTTATCACATTCAAATTATTGGAATAAAAAAAATATTCATCTATATTATTTATCTTTCTAAAAGATCATTTGGGTTAGGTTTCTTTATAAGGTTCACTTTGATTAATAATATATGGACCCAATATTCTAAGACAACTAGAAAAATTCCTTAAGTTTACTAATCTTCTACTAATAACCTTAATGTATATCTCTTTTGTCTGAGTGTTCTTTTTTCTACTTATTATCATTAAATCATCAATAATATCATCTAATTATTTGATCAAACTAATACAATTATAATTTTTGTTGCATATATAAGTTTAACTAAAATTGATACCTTAAATGTGACACAATATTTAATTCTTATTAATCTAAATAAAAAACTAGAAAAATTCCTTAAGTTTACTAATCTTCTACTAATAACCTTAATGTATATCTCTTTTATTTGAGTTTTCTTTTTCTACCATCAAAGTATTTATTATCATTAAATCATCAATAATATCATCTAATTATTTTATCAAACTAATACAATTATAATTTTTGTTGCATATATAAGTTTAACTAAAATTGATACCTTAAATGTGACACAATATTTAATTCTTATTTATTCATATCGAGCTAATTATAAATGAATAAAATGGTTTACATCTTTTATTTTACTTACATAATACTTACTTATATCAATACTAAATTTACCTATTTATGCTTAATTTTCATAGTAATGAAGGTTTCTCTAACTGTGAAAGTGGTTACTAAAAATATCTCAAATAAATTAATTTGTGTGTTCAAAGATAATTTAATTGCTTTCATGTGACCCATTCATGGGTTTCCAAGGGTTCATCCTTTGTCTTAGGATCACACACAAAAGGAGGAAGTTTGGTCAAAGCCGAAGCAGGGATGGGTTAAGATCAACTTTGATGGGGTCTCTAGAGGCAATCCAAGTATTTATGGGGTGATATGTGTGGCTCGTGATGAAGGATGGAAAATTCTTTATAAAGGTGCAAATAGGTTGCAAGATGGAACTAATAATGACGCAGAGGTGCAAGCTGCTCTATTAGAAACCGAATTGGCAGTTAATATGAAGGTTTCAAAAGTCCATTTGGAAGGAGATTCTCAAGTTGTGGTAAACAAAATCATGAAAGGGATAACTCCAAGTTGGAGATTAAACAAGTATATCACCCTAATCTGCTCAAAATTAAACATCTTTCAATGTTTCTGTATATGTCATGTAAGGAGAAGTGGAAATGCAATTGCTGATGGGTTATCAAATGTGGCATGTGATTTAGCTAAGGGAGAGGTGAGGTGGTGGGATGGTAATGATGTCACCACTCAATGGAATAGTTAAGATGACCTGCAAAGTACTGGACCAATGTTAATTTAGGAGTGTGAAAAATGCTTTATCCTTAGACTGTGTGCCTAGGCTGGCTCGACTAACACTAGCAATTAATGCCAAATTCCTCTGCAACGACAGTGAGGGTTGGGAGAGTTGCATTAATATTAACAATGAGAATGTATGCCCATTCATTGTGGTTGATGAGTGATATCTGGTGCTGGAGAAAGTGGTTTCATTATGGAGACAAATGGTTTTGTGGTGAAGTTTGAAATGGAAGTCAATTTCACACTCAAAACTACTAAACGTATGCCTATTTTTTGGGGCCCGGTTCTAGAAAAAGGCTGCAAAACATGTTTCTTGTGAAGGACATTCTATTCTTAAAGGTTGTTGAAGTGGTTTTAGGCAAGGAGGTGGCAGTTATTAGACACAGGTACAGAATAAGGGTAGATATCTACTCTTTGATTATGGCGTGGGGGCTTGAATTTGTTTTTTCTTGCACGAAAGTTAGATGAGTGATGACGGCAATAGTGACAAAAGAATACTTGATTAACATGAAGTCTTTGCTGGAGTGGGCGGTCCTGGGATGGGGCTTTAATGTTTCAGAAGGCATTTCAAAGGAGCATGCAGAACTTAGAGGAAGACATGTGTGAATTCCCTTCTTGAGATGTTGAGATGAAGTGAAAGCTAGATTCTGGGAGGATGCGAGGAGGGGGTGGGAAGGCTTAAAAATGTATGTAAAAATCATGGAATTGTAGGAGATTAGAAGACATGCATGCATGGAAGTAGGGGAGGTGGATGCGGAACGAAGGAAGAGGTCGATAACCAAATGTTTATCTATGGAATTGGCCAAGAAAAATTTGTCGCTAGCAATTAGACCGAGTGAAGGTGGTGATAGGGTGGGTGGAGAAATGAGTGCCTCGACTGAAGGAGATATTAAGGAAGGGAGATGAAGTTTTTACTGTGGGCCAGGGTACTTCTAGGTGCCCATTTCCTTTGTTTAGTTAAATTTTTATTTGAAAAAATTAAACTTTCTAGTTTCCATTAGGAACTGTTTAAATAGTATCTGCCAGATTTTTGAATGGAAAGATGTAACATGTGAATTTTCATACTCGTAGTAATGGGGTGTGAGGTTAGTGTTTTAGCAGGTTATTGGTTCTAGAATTTCCTGGTTTCTGATGGGTGGTTTGGATGAACTTTGTGGGTGGTTTTGGTGAAGTGGTTTGGTAGCTAAAAATCTTGTTGAAGTTGTACTGTCTACTTTTAATTAATAAAAATATAACTATTACCGATAAAAAAATGTTTTCTTTCATGAAAAAATCAAGCCACTACAACCAGATTTTAAGAAATGATTTAAAAAACCAAAATATAAATATTCTAAATAGTTCTTACTTTTTGAAGATCCTATTTCTAATTATATTGCTTTGTTATGTCTTTTAAAAGAAAAAAATTAGAGTTGTGGGAAATGAGTAAAACCACATTCAAATTGATTTTGATCTTATAGCTTTTCTCTTACAATCAGATTTACCTTCTATTTCCGATCAAAAATTTCTTTTAATTTATTAGTAAATATTTAATAAAATAAAACTCCTCAAACCAATAAATCATTATTAATTACCCCTTTTACTATATTCATAACAAATTAAATTATAAAATTTAGTGAAAGTATTTGATTAAAAAGTCAATTTAATTATATTAATTATTTGCATGTTCAATTTTAAACAATATGTTTCTTGTAAATAAAGTCAATTGCAATTGTAATGCCCGCCAAGATACCCTAGAGAGATAAAGTCAAACTACTCTAAGAGGGCTAATAATTTTTTTTTGTTTAATAAACTAATGCCACTTAATTTATATTATCAACATGATTAAGCTTTGATTAACTGTTTCATCTTAATGTTCTCATCTTATTCTTTGGTTTATCTTAATAAGTTCTTACACAAGCAGAATTTACATTATGATACCACGTCTATTCTCTAGGGTACATTAACATCATTACTTTAAATTTCAGCAACAACATGTACTCACTAACATTATTAAACATTGAGAGATATCTTTAGATATCATGAAATATCATGAGCTAACTTTACTTATCCATTATTATCATGCATTTGCATAAATGCACTCTAGATAACTATCCCTTTCATGACATGGAACTACATGATCATGGATGCAATATAATCTACTATTGATCCATTTGAAATGCTATACAACACATGATGTCCACTAATTCCCATCTATGCTCATATTATCCACATAACTATCTTTCATGATGCATTATACTAGCCTCTCTATTCCATAAGATATGATGCAAGTCTATCCCCTTTAGCCACATGTCTTGTCTAGTTTCCATGTTGTTGTCTAAGGTCCTTTGTTACATAACATGTTTTCTACCTCTAACCATTTCATGCATTCACTATGGTTCTTTATCTCATTAATCATATCATATGTTTGAGGTTCTCATGTTCAATGTTTTCATCATCTAATTGCAAGTCTTTAACAATCTTATGAAATTAATCTATTTCCATAAACTAGGTCTAATTCCAGCATTGAAGCATTACATGATAAAATCAGCTAAAGAACTCTTTCTTTATTCCATTAGAACATAGCCATGCATTAATTACATAACATATCAATATCATTTGAATAATTACAATCTCATTACATAGTCACTACAACATGAGCACAACTCATCTAGCACAAGTACAAATGTTCTCCTATAGCTATTTCAAGTGTTTACATTTTATTTTCATATACATTAACGAGTATTACAAAAGAATTCACTCTAACCACTCTAAATCTAATTACATATATTGGCTTCCATGAAGATCCTTTGCCATCCAAATTAAGATCCTTTTCCATCAAAATGAAGATCCAATCTATGCATGAAGAGAAGAATACCAACAAGCAAGGGGAAAACCCCAATGGTAATAATCACCAACCACCTGACCAATGTGGAACCTATAAGGAACCACCCCTATGCTAGGAGATGATGCTAGGTCCCAATACACACTGTACATCTAAGGTTGACACTTAATACCAGGGACTAGACCATAACGTAGACTCTCATGCATGAACAAACACAAACACCGCAATAAGGAAACTCCTAGAGGCTATCAATTCAAACGAGGCAAGAATACAAATGCAACCAATAAAAAGGGGACACATGTAGGAGTGGAGTGTCATCACATGCCATCCACATAACATAACAACAAGGCACTAGCCTGATGGACATTTGGAGCTATCTCAACCTATGAGAGACTAAGAGAGATTATCTTACCATCTTCATGACCTTCTCATGCCTATCATAAAACATTTAAGAGGAAAAACTTTCCTTCATACTTACCAGGTCCTTTAGGTAATCTTTTATCAATTAGTGCTTAAAATTCTTCAAGATCTCAATCTTCTTCTTTCATTTCCTTCATATCTTGACATCCTCCTTGAAGAAATTTCTCTCGGATCATATCTTTTCTTATCCTTTTTGAAAACAATGGCTTTGAATGTAGATTCTATCGCTGATTGCTTGCCAATCAAAATTTCTCTACTTACATCAGTCATGGTCCAGATCTCCTCAATAGAAGCAACTTTATGTTTATAGGATGCAGGTAAAGATTTGAGCACTTTAGCAACAATATTTGATTCTTCCAACTTTCCACTGGCACATCTGATATTGCACACAAGTTCATTCACCTTTTGTATAAAAGAAGTGATGTTCTCATCTTCTCCCATCCTCAACATCTCATGCTTTCCTTTTAGGCTCTGCAACTTAGCAATCTTCACATAGTTGTCACCATCATACAGGGTTTCCAACTTCTTCCAGATCTCATGAGCATTGAAATTCCATAACATTTGTCATTTTAGAATCCATCAAGGCACTCAACAATGCTTCCTTATCCCTAATATTACATTAAAATTCCTTTATCTCATTCAGAGTTGAAGGTCCATTTGGAGGAACAACATACTTATTGTTTGTAATAGTCCAGTAAGCTTCACCACTACATCTCAGATGACATTCGATGTGGCTCTTCCAAAGAGAGTAATTAGTTCCATAAAATCTCAAACTATCCTTCTTCTAAGACACCATCTCGGATCACCTCAAGCGGTTAAGCTTCTCTAGAGGAATCCGCTCTGATACTAATTGATGAAATAGCTTTGATATCAAAAAACAACTAAGAGGGTGGGGGGTAAATAAGTTCTCTAAAAAACTTACATAAATTAAACTTATTCTTAGATCTGATAATTAACCATGAAATCATGAATCAACAACACAACATAAACACACATAACACCAATATTTTTGATGTGGAAAACCTAGTCAAGGGAAAAAATATGGTGGGAACCTACCCACAATATGATGATATGTTGTTAGATGTATATGAAATATTACAATGGGAAATGCACATGCATTCAGGCACACTACCTAGAGCTCAATGATTAAAAAAACAAGGGCTACAACCTAGGGAAGACTCAGTATCTTACAAATAGATTCAGATCACATCTAGAGGATCATGAACTGAAGAGTAGCATCTCCTAATGCCTAGTTATAGTTCTGAATAAGCACATAACAACTTATTCTCACACTTATTCTCTACCTCCGAAAGATATATGCATTATTCACTCATACTCATTCTAATTCTCATCCATACACTCTCTCTCCATTACAAATATATTACATTTATTTATATATGACATCAACCTTGGCAAGATCAACAAGGTCAGATCAACACTCACAACCTAATTACAAAAATATAGTCACACATGCTACAATATCACATGCAAACCAAGCAATATCGGCTAAGATATAACACAAACCCATGTCACACGCCTCGAATATGATACAACTCAAAGAATTATGCATATCATCCACAACATGTTCTAAGCATCTAGTTGGCCAAAACCATAAAGAACATCACCAAACAAAAGATAATCATTAATTATGGGCACAACGATCAATGTAGACCACCAACACAAAAAGGCACACAATCCAGAAACATCCACAAGCATCATGAATTACTACCACAACATCTGCATCAACTTAAATTACTAGAATTACATCATCATTATACTGATCTTCAAGAACACTAACTGTAATGACTATCAACCTAGAAAAATTAGTTGCAGAGCTCCAAACCACGAACTTCTTGAATTGAAGATACACATCAACATCCCAAACATTCCTCCAAATCCAAAAATAAAGATATTACAATGCGGAGCAATGCAGATAAAAACACTGACACTTTGGCACCACTAAACATTGAAAAACTAGCCATGACACATATATCCATAAATAACTCAAATCTTCATGCAGACCTCTAAAAATTGCACTGAATCAACTATAAACGATCCTATAGAAACCCTTTAATCCACAAATTCTGATCATCAACATGCTAAACAAACCAACTCACTGAACTCCACTGTATCACTGTCATAGACAAAGAAATATGTTGACATCAATGACAACACATCTCTTAGATATCTTGAAAGAACATATGTGCAACATACTTACAAATATCTCCAACAATCTCTCCAAACATCCAATGCCCCTTTCAATGTGGATCTTGTTGACCATTTTTGTGTCAACCTTAATGATGTAGACAACTGATCTGAGATATCTTCACTGGCTAAAAAACTTGTTAAAACCCCTAAGGCCTAAGACCCTAAACCCCTAAGGATTTTGACTTAAACCTTTTTTGGCCTTAATATTTTCCCTTGTTGACTGACATGGGTGGTCATTTCACTTAAATTTTACCAGATGGAGGGTCCTTTCTTCATAGCGGGATTGGCCCCTTTCACCCACTACTGGTTGGGGAGTTCTTTTTCATTGCTATGTCACATCGTTGGTCGGGAACTTCCACTTTTGTTCCCTACTACGACAGTTCCATTTTCACACAAAACTGTGATGAGTGATTCTGGTGGGAGGTTTATCTTGGTTATCATTGTTTCATAGTGGTTGAGACTTGCCTTTTGGTCCCCCCTCACAATGTTGTTATTATCACTTTGGTTTTTGTAGTTTCGCCATGGTGAGAGCTCATGGTGGGGTCCCATTTGTGATATTGTGATAAGGGCTACTAGTGCTTAAAAATTGAGTTTTCATAGTTTTGTGGTGGTTATCCCTAATTAGCACTTCACCCCTACGATATGGTAATAGTTCTCCAGTGGTAACTTTGATGATAAAGAGTTTTTTTTTGTGGTTTTGCAGTGGTTAAGGAAAGAGGGATATCTTTGGCTACGAAATTGTGATATGGTTGTTTATTTGATGGGCCTAAATTTTATGGTACGAACTCAACCATCCATCCACACATGATAGATGAGATCCAATGGCCCGAATTTAAATAGGAGGTGATCGTTGAAACTCAAACATTTGTGTAGGGTGGTTGCGGACTTAATGGGTCAAAAATCAGTTTTTGATCCCATTGGCTACCCCAAATTAAATATGATCTACTCCAGCCATTTTTAAGAGGATGAGGGAAAATTTCCATTACTCTACCCTGATAGTGAAAACATTTCTTTTGACCAACTATGCCAATTTATTGTAGATTGAAGACTTTTGGGTCTGATAGAGGATATTCAGATGCTATCCAATATAGAGATTCTCCCTATTTTTAGGTATTGTTGCTCTTTTCCAGTTTTGGGAGATATCTTTAGGCATGCAACCATCAAATCAATCTATTTAGATATGATCTTCCTTCTTTTGTAACCTGACCCTAGTTGGTTAGGGTTTCTAAACCCACTGTTTTATTTGAGTTATGCTTGATCTATAAAGGAAATTTTGTCACTCTTTCTAAGGATCTTCTCCCTTTTTCTCTTACAAAATTGTATGATTTCTCCAACTATAAATTTATCTTGCCTTTGCATCAATTAAGTTAGCCTTTTACCTCTTTCCAAGTTCATTTACCTTGTGCGAAATTGCCTTGCCTTTTTTATGAATTTGATTCTTATTGGTTTTATCAACTCTTTTTATAAAATTTGTTTGTGAGTGTTTCAATTCTTCTCAATTCTAAATTAAGTTCTGATCTCATATACGTCTTAGGGGTTGATTAAGGATACAAATTTTTGTATGCTTTGGGTTAATTCATTGTTGTTTTGTGTAATTATAGGTAGGGAAAAGGATCATTTCAACCTAGGTGCATCACCTCATATTTCCCTTTCAACATTCCTTCTCTCCTTTTACCCTCAGATCATCAGAATATGTTTTATAAGTGTTGGGTTGTTCCAACACCACACCTTGATTGATAAGGAAGTCAACCTTCTTCGAAAACTCAAACTCGCATGTGCAAGGTCCCACACTTGAAGGTTGTTTCCATGTTTCACAAGGTTGTTAAGCACCAGTGTTCAACAAGGGTGCAAAATTTTGTGACAAAAGTTTCTAGCACGCCCCATGGGACTGATTGAACTATTTTTAGTTCAAGCTCTCTTATCTTATTATTGATAGTTGGTGTGTTTGCCAACAAGTTTTTCCTTTGGAGGCAACTTTTTACATAGCTAGGGACTCTAAGAAGAAATCTATTAGTTAAGTAGTCCTAAGCCCAAACCAAATGAAGATTCAGTGTGTTCTTTAGTTCATCAAGACTCTTGGAGGCAACATCTTTCAAGCACCTGACAACTCTACAATCGTTTGGCACAATCTATGGTATGTTATCTATCTCTGATTGGGTGGATCCATTTGCCCTTTTAAGCATTTTATTTAATGAGCTTCATCTCTTTCAAATACTTTAAAACAAGTGCATAGCATGGGTAGAATTTCTATTCCCCACATTCTATGAGAATGCAAGCCATTCTTCTCATGTTTACCAACAAGCCCAAACTAGGACTGCTCCTAGTTTTAACCCCAACAATTTTTCTCTAGAAGCACGTGGGTATTTTCCTAATGCTTACCACCCACCCACCCCTACTCAACCTTCTTGGTAGCCTAATTAGTAAAAAAAATGAAGAAATACAAATTGTAGAGTTCACAAATATGATGCTAAGCTTGAGAAGACTGATGGAGGAGGTCAAGGAGGGGATGGCCTATCAGGATCAACTTCAACAACATGAGGAGATGGCCTATCAGGCTCAACAACAACAAGAGTTGGAGGCCTCGAGACAACAACAATAGTGGGATTTGTTGGAGGGAGATTATCAAGATTATCTTTAGGATCAACAATATGAAATGCAAAAGAGACGGTTTGAGGAGAGCCTCAAACAACAGATCACTGCAAAAAAGGCTAAGATGAAGTTGTCACTTACAAGGCAAGAGAGCCCCAAATTCAAAGTTCCAAGTTTTAGACAAGGTGGGTCTTGTGCATCTCCCAAGTCTAAAATTCCAAGTTTTAGGAGCCCTCCCTCATTTCAAGAGCCTCTTCTTGAGCAAGTACATCCTTATGAGGAGCTCATTCGAGAAGTCCATAGATCCTTATATTCTAGATGAGCCTATAAAAGGGGAAGTTCATCAATATGTCCTCCTAAGTTTTAGAAGATACATGTCTTTGCATGATTATCAAACTATACAAAATCAGGCTCAACTTCAATAGTAGGAGTTGGAGGCCCAAAGACAACAACATGAAATATTCCTTGTAGAGGAGCTTGCTTCTATTAGGAAGGAAGAAATTGGTGACTTTGGAGATACAGATCATGAAAGAGGAAGGTTTTGCCCCTAAAGCCCCTAAGTTCAAAATCCTAAGCTTTAGGCAGGGAAGAGCTTCCAAGCCTATAGAGGAGCCTATTCAAGAGAGCTCCAAATTTAAAATCCCATGTTTCAGGGGAGCTCCAACTATTGATATGTAGGAACCTACTATTCAAGACCCTCAGTGCCCTTTTCTTTCTAGTAAGGACAACATGGAGGAATCAAAGATATTGCGGTAGGAGATTAAGGATGATCAGTTGCAATAGGCCATCAAGCAAGAGAAGGTTAACAATGAGGAAGAGGATTCAACCCTCTCATTCAACTATCTTCCTTTCTATATTGATCTTGAGGAGAAGGATATGTATATACCTTCCTTAGAGTATCAATATAATGTTGAGGAGGCCATGGAGGGTGACATTTTTATAGTAGATAACATGGTAAATGGATCATGCCATGAGCCCGAGGTTATTGCAGTATGTTGCCAAGAGGAAGAAAAAAACAAAGAGACAATATGGAGATTTTAGATCTTCTTGTGAGGTGTCTCATAAATTTGAAGTTGGCACTGATGAGATAGATCTCAACACATGTGATTATGATGTATGATAGTTATCCTTTGTCCCTAAATGTGATGATGTTGAATATGTGGTCTTCATTCAAGGTGAAGATGTTTCTTTTGGCATTAGGGATGATGTGATTGAGCTTGAATGTTTCACTTGGGACCAACATACCAAGTTTGATTATGTTGAGAAGCAACATGTTGATCATGCAGATAGTCTTTTAGTTGCTCAACTTAATAGTATACCCGAGCTTCAAAATTTTCTATTTAATGTGTCTGAGGAGCCACGCCAGGAAGACCAAAATAAGGGTATGGTATACATGTCATCCCCATTTAATTTTGAGGCCTTTTCATTTGGTTTCAACTCATACCTGGAGTAGGACAATTGTGATAGCAATGACTCTCCCTTATGTGAAGAGGGTTCTTTCTCTTCTATAAGGGATGTGAGATTTTGCCAAGATCAAGAGGCAATGGAAAGCATAAATAAGAGAGAGAAAAATAGATGATAGAAATAAACTGTATTCTATCAAGATGAAATTACTGATCAACTAGATCATCAATCGTTACATAAAATGAATATTTGTATAAACAATGTAGATGAACTTGCTTATATAGGCAAGGCTATATGGATATGTGAGCACACAAACATGACATGTGGCTCAATAAGAAACAAGGGTAGGTAGGAAATAGGTGTGGGTAGGTATGAGAAACAATATAATATTCCACATGAGGTGGATCACCCACTGAATGTGGAGTGTAACAACAAGATCAACACCATAAAAGGTGGAAATTCTCCCACACACACTATCCAAATGTGGAACAAACACACAAGTGTCTCATACCCAAACTACTATGAAATGCATTTCCTAAGTAAACTTATGTAAGGTGTAATAATATCCAAGATGAATAATTATTTGCACCAACACCCCCCCTTAAGTGCAACTTAGGGGAATTCACTTAAGCATACAATGCAAATAAGCAATGCAAGATGGGTCCCAGCTACTAGGCCATGTTAGGTACCCATGTACAAATGCAAATGCATGCAAACCAATGCAATGAAATCTCTCACAAAGCAGGGAAAGAGAGAAAAACCCAATGGGAAAAAACCCTTCCCCAAAAGAGAGATAAAAACTAGATACAAAGAACTCTCATAGAAGTATGTGAAGGACAAAACCCAATGTGAGGAAAAATTGCCCCCCATATGAGAGAATAAGAAGAGAGACTAGGAAGCCCCCCTTTAATATGGAATCTGCACCAATGATAGAATCTCGAAGATGAATGAAGAAACTACTCCATGAACGTCGAACAACATTCCTCCCCTTAGGAAGAAACAAAACCAAAGGTGTATCCAAAAAGTCTCCCCAATCATGAAGGGAAGATGAAGCAAAAATACTCATGATGAAAGGAATCTCTGAAAACTAATCAAGTGTCCCCATGTTGATGCTGAAAGTAACCTCCTCCAAAGGTGGTAAACTATGCCACACTGCTGAAAAAGGCACTCCAAGAGATAGTGGAGATGAATGTAGAACAATATCCAAAGACTCATATGTCCCCTCAAAAGATAAAGAGACCTCCTCCAAGTGTTGTACAAAAGTATCCACAATCATGTCAACCTCTAAAGATTGATCATGTAGATAATGCACAAGAGGGTCAGAGTGATCCCTCACAACAATCAAAGAAGGATCATCTTCATCAAAGAGAAGATGAATGTCATCAATGGTGTTTCCCAAATATGTAATGTAGGACTCCATAAACAAACCTGAAATGTCTATCAAGTAGGCATCCCAATCAACTGAAGCTGGAAGACATGAAATATAATGTTGCACTGAATCACAAGAAGGCAAAATTGTCACACTAGTTGCATCATCAAGTGCAATAGGTGGTGTGATATCAATAGAAGGAGATGAAATGCAAGGTTAAAGAATGGGATCACATGTGAGAATCCCCAAGTTCAAATGCCCAATGTTCTCCTCAAAATATGAATCATCAACATAGGAAGAGTCAATCTGATCAATAGGACCAAAATCTAAAAAAGAGTACAACTGAGATGCATGATCAACCACCCCAATCGTAATGATTGCTCCACTCTCCAAGTCTCTAATGATAACTGAATCAGGTGTGAACTCCATAGTTTTCCTAGTTTGCCCATGTGTGATTTGATATATGGAAAGAAGATTGTTTGTCAAGTGGGGTACACACAACACATCATTGAAGGAGTTATCCCCAATGGCAATATATCCTTTCCCAATCACATCCATGTATGTATGATTGCCCATCAAAATTTGTGGCATGTGGCAAGGCTCAAATGTAGAAAACATAGAATGCGAAGATGCCATATGATGAGAACCCCTAAATCTAGAAGCCATCTCCCTGAATTATGACTTGTAGTAGCACAAAGAGCTTGTCCCTTTCCTTTATCTATCCCAAAAGAGTGATCCTTTCCTTTATCCTTGGAAGAAGAAGCCGATGTAGACATTCTAGAAGGTAGGTTGATTCTATTCTTCTCAAGAAGATTCTTCAACTCATCAATATCCTTCTATAACAATGATGTTCATCATGTCCTGACTTCTTGAAATATCCACAAAAAAGATTGTCCTTATATGATTTCCTCTTAGGTGAGAATGGTGAATCACCTTGTTGTGGAGAGGAAGATTGTGCTCCATCTTGTTTTGGTTTTGACTTAGGTTGCTTTTGATTCTTGTCTTTTCCTTGATTGCTTTGATTCCCTTTGTTAGCCACCAAAGCTTGTGACTTGGAAGATTTGAGAATCCCCATCATGGTCAACTTAGATTGCTCAAGTATCAACATCTCCGTGAATGAATCAAATGAGGGAGAAGTGTATGAGGAATCTTGAGCTAACCTATGGGTGTGAAAGCTAGATACAAAGGTTGCATACTCTGAAGGAAGCTTGTCCAACAAGTTATAAACCAATTGAGCATCCTTTTTGTCAATTCCACAATCCTTTAGCTTTTCTCTTAGCTCATTTTCTTTTGTGACATAATCTTGGATTGTATCAAAATCCTTGAGATCCAAAGTTGTGAGTTCACTATCAAGCTTGTAGCCCTTAAATCTCATCAACTTGACCATACAATTTCTGAAAAATATCCCAAGCCTCTTTAATTATGGTACACTTATCAATGTGAAAATGAGGTCATCTGATACATACTTTCTAAGAGTTCCAATTGTCATAGCATTTTTATTAAGCCATTCAATTTGAGCATTAGGATCAACCTTAGGATCAAGTGGTGATGTTATAGTTTCATTTATATAATGAATGAATCCTTTTTCCATTAGTTTACTCCATGCCTTAATTTTCCATGATGCATAATTATGAGGAGTTAAAATTGGAAATTTAGGAGAACCCATAAGACCAAAATGAAAAAAAATAAGATAGAGAGAGGCACAATCACACAAGACACCCCCCCAAAATACTCAATCAAGAAACCCCCCAAAATGGTGATTTGGCACTTTATACTTAGTGCATATACAATGGGCCATTTGAAAAACAAGGCAAAATGGACTTCTGATTTCAATTTACAACTTCTCAAAATGAGATATAAGAGACTTCAACAAATATAGCTAGTGATCTAAACTAAGATCCAAGCAAAATGTAAGTACCAAATATGTCAAGAATGGTCAAATACTAAAAGTACAATTTCTACTCAAAATCACTGCAAACAAATGGTAGATTATGAAATTATATGAAAAAATATGCACTTTCAATAAAAACGACACCTAAAAAGGAGTCCATATGAGCCCAAATGCAGCCTCCAAAGTTGTAAAAATTTGGATTTCACTATTTTTGAAAAATTTGTATCTGAAAATTAGAAAAATCCCACACCACTATATAGATCACGAAATTCTACCCCAAAACAAAAAAAATTGCTCGAAAAAACGAGTCCGGATGAGTGAGATATCACTATATGAAAATTGTCTGCAAAATTATAATTTCTAGAAAATTTCCGCCACAACTTTAAACTTCAAATGTCTCTAGATTTGGCCTCTGAAGTCTAATTTGGATGAAATAAAAGACAAAACTGACTTTCTTGGACCTCCTCAATCTAGTGGTGACCTCAGATTTGACCCATCAAGTTCCAATAATAACCTGCAATAGAAAGCTCCAAAATACAAAACCCCAAATTTCTCTCTATTGGCAAACCAATGGCACTCTAATGGCTCTAATACCATGCGAGATTTTGCCAAGATCAAGAGGCAATAAAAAACACAAATAAGAGAGAGAAAAATATATGATAGAAATAAATTGTATTCTATCAAGAAGAAAATACTGATCAACTAGATCATCAATCATTACATATAATGAATATTCGTACAAACAATGTAAATGAGCTTGCTTATATAGGCAAGGCTATATGGATATGTGAGTACACAAACATGACATGTGGCTCAATAAGAAACAAGGGTAGGTAGGAAATAGGCATGGGTAGGTAGGAGAAACAATATAATATTCCACATGAGGTGGATCACCCACTGAATATGGAGTGTAACAACAAGATCAACACCATAAAAGGTGGAAATTCTCCTACACACACTATCCCAATGTGGAACAAACATCCAAGTGTCTCATACCCAAACTACTATCAAATGCATTTCCTAAGCAAACTTAAGTAAGGTGTAATAATATCCAAGATGAATAATTATTTATGTATACACCTAAAATTGGCTATGAGAAATTAAATAAATATTTTATATTTATTTAATAATTATTCTTCTATTAAATATTTAATTTGAAAAGATTAATTTATTTAATTCATTTTCATGTCTTTCTATTAATTAATATTTTATTAATTAATTCATCTATCTTGTTCTTCTAATTAATTAAATATCTAATATTTAATTATTCCTCTAACCAAGTTAATTAAATATCTAATATTTAATTATCTCCTCCAAACAATTAAATATCCAATATTTAATGGTTATTCTCTTATCCTATAGTCTCAAATATTAAATAGTTTCTTAAATTATTTAATCTTTCTTATCCAACTCACCCTCCATCTCCACTTCATCTTCTTTTTGCCAACTCACCCATCATGTGGCTAAGGAAATTAATATTTCTTTAATATTAATTCATGATTTATCTTCAACTTCCAAACTTAATGCAATTGTGTACGTACACATATTTCATAACCATCTTCTATATTCTCTCCAACACCCCCTTACATCTTAGGAAGGACTTGAGTCCGCTTGTCCTATTATGCCTAAATTTCCTCTAACCATACCTATATTCTCTCAGTCAACAACCTAGTCAAGGTGAGATGAGTGACACTTGTCTTCTCCTTCCCCCTTTCTCTCAACCTTCACCTTTGCTCATAGCCATCCAAATCTGTAGATCTAATTATGACTGTTGATCTGAGCCACATCATCTCATCCTCTCAAGGTCTATAAAATCAAAAGCTTCAATTGAGAGTGAGTCTTCAAGAATATTCAAGCTAGACTTCAAGAGACTTCAAGTGCATTTTGCAAGCTAATCATATGCATCTGTGAGTTTTTGAAGCAAATAGCAAATATCATTTTAGTAATATAATCATATAGCATAATCATGTAGCATTTGCATATCATAGTTTTAGTTAACTACAAGTTATCAGTCCATTCTTCATATGCCATCTTGGAAGCCAACAGTGCATTGTCTGAGAGTACACCATCTGCAACCAGGAACAATGGAGTTAGGACACAATGAGACATAAATCATAAAGGTAAAATAATGTTTTATTTTAGTATGTATTTCATGTAGTTTCACTGGTGGATTTTGGATTTCCTGTATGCATTTCCATTTGTATTTTGTGAAACTAACTTATTATAGGTAACATTCTAAGGATGAAATTCAAGCTCACACATTTTGGTGCCCACCATGGGGCTCATAGACCTCGCATATATTTTTAAAATTTCAAAAAAGTAAAATTAACGTATTTGTAATGCAGATTCACGCATGTGTGAATTCTGATAGTTCTTTTGTTCAATAGGTTAGAGCATTTGCATCATAGGTTAGCGCTTTTGTCTAAAAATATGCACATTTGCATCACATATTAGATCATATGTCATGTAGGTTAGCACTTTTGTCTGAAAATCTACGCATTTGCATCATAGGTTAGTGCATTTGCATCACATGTTAGCGCATTTGCATCGAAAGTTAGCCCTTCTGAACATAGGTTAGCACTTTTGTAATGTAGGTTAGCACATTTGACAATTGTTTTAGCGCATATGTTTTTTAAGATAACGCATTTGAAACAGAGTGCAAAATTTTTAATCAGACCTTGAAATTAGGCTTGTGCAAGGGTAATATATATGGAATATAATATTTATGTATAAGTGACATTTCCTCTTCTCTTTTCTCTTTCTTATACTTTAAGTTATATTCCATATATATTATCAGGATGTTTGAGAGGGGTTTCAGACCTCTAGGAGTTATAATGCAAAATCTAGTTTTTGGAAGATCCTCCAAATTTCAGACTTAGTCAAATTTTAGGGCATTTCAGAATCAGGAGTGAAAAAATTGTAACCAAGATTTGAAATTAGGCTTTTGGAATCCCACCGAAGGTTTTTGATTTTCACTAACTTTTTTTTTTATTGCAAGTTTCTAATAGTTTCTTGCAGATTTGGAGTTAAGTTAGGATTTAATGATTTCTTTTCTAGCTTTTTCAAAGTTGGTTAAAAAGAACTCATATTTCCTTTTGGGTAAAAAGAACTTCATTTTTCAATTTGGTGTTCTAAAAAGTACCTCACTTTTTTTTGGGCTCTAAAAATAATCACATTTGCAAGGTAAAAAGAACAACAAATCAAACATTTACTTTCTTGCAAAGTTAGGATTCACACCTCAAATTTTGGGCTCTAAAAAGAAGAACAATCTTTCATTTTCTTGCAAAGGTAAAAAGCACAATCAATATTATTTTTTCAAGTTAAAAAGAACAATCAACTTGTCCATTCTTACAAAGAAAGTTACTTCTTGCAACAATTTTCATTTTGTTGACCAGGCTTTCCAATTCCTAGATTATAAAATCATTTGCTATGAAGGGCTAAAATAAACACCATGCTTGTTGGAGCAACATCTCCAAGTAGAGGATAGATCACATTGCTATGGAAAGTTAAAAAGAACACTTGTATTCCGTGTCTCGAAAGTGGTAGGTATATGCTCTTCCCTTAATTGGGTGACCAAAAAGCCAAACCCACTCTTTTATGCTTTCTTTACTTTCAAGCAATTAATCCTTTAGAGGGTTTGCCTTCCTGAGCTGCCTTGAGGGGGCTAGTGAGAGGGGAACGACCTAAATTGGAAATGGGCTAATATCGAGTCCTTCCAATCCACTATAAATAAATCGTGTTTGTGACAAAAGTTCAAACAACATGTCCTGATAAGTTCAAACCGACACTATGTTTCCCCATAAACCCTATGGAGTGTAACCTCTATAAGCTAGGAACCTTCTGTATTTACAAAACTGAAAGTGCCGCATATATGGCCACATGACCAGAAGCCTTTACTACAAACTATTTGTACTAGTTTCCAAAAAAACCTTCTAGTTGTTGGCGCAGGAGGTTGGACCTCTGAAGCAGCTCACACACATACGGTTCCTAGTAGAGATATAAAGTTAGCCACGAGGAGATTTCATGGAAACTGGTGCTTGGCTGCCCCGAAGAAGTGAGTGCTGAGGGTGGAGCCAGTGGGGTCAAGCATCTAAATATCCACTTTGAATAGTGTAGCCTCGGGGGAAACTCCATGTGAGATTCAAAAACTATTGTCTCAGCCTGCCATAGGGATTTGTACTTGCTTGTGCTTTTCATTTATTAAAAATTGTATCTTCTATGTCTGTAACATGTTCCAAATGGTAAAAAATTGAAGAAAATTATCATCTACAAAAGATGAAAAATAAACAAGTTACTAAAAAAGTGTGATCAAAAGGGTAAAACAAAAAGCATTCCAACACTTGAAGCATCAAAGTATCAAAACATCAAAATATCAAAATAATTCTTGAGGTAGGTTTTGTCTCTAAACCATCACATATTTTCAAACTAGCTCAAACAACTAGGTTGCTAATCCTACAAGTTATTCCCAAAAAGGTTCTATAAACATCAACATTCAACAAGCCATTGATTCAAACATCTTAAGTGCAAAAATCAACATCCTTGTCAAGTCTCTCATCAAGATAATCAAATCCTCTATCACGAAGCTTGACCAATCTATACTAGGTTCCTAATCTTGGATATATCTTTCTTATTTTGAACTTAGGTTACATCAAAACCAAAATTGCACCAACATTGGAATCAAACTTGTAAACTGTCAAATGCTTATATGACTTTTAAGTATCACCTTAAGAAAAGAAAACCCAGTTACAAAGCTACTCAGAAGAGAATAAGATTCTTGTATATCAATCGCAAGATCTTACTGAAACATAGGACATTCCTACACCATTTTTGTCACTACTTACGTGGCTGTGGTACAGAATTTGATGTTGAAATTCTACAAAGACGTGCTTTTCAACAAAGAGATGCTTTATCCCAACGAACAAACAATAGTGGTAAGATCAATAAAGTGTTGGCATTTTTTGATGTTTATGATGTGATTGTCATTGATGGACACACACTTGCATTGAGATCTCCTTTATATGTATGAGCTTAAGCTCTACCTGAATATGTTGCAACAGATATGGTGTATTATAGTTGTTAGACTATTGGTGTTTTGTAGAATGTGTTTACCGGTCTAAAGCGGCATGTCGACCCCAAGTGGTTTGTTGATCCCAAGTGGTACGAGGGATCAAAGCGACAGAACACATATTTCCTAGTCTTCATTTTATCAAACCGGCAACCGACATTTTGTATGAACCGATAATACTCTGTGATGAGTTACCATCCACCGATTGTTTGATGGTGCCGACACTTTAATGGTGCTTTTTGTGTCGTGTTACCAAGTATGTCCAGGTTCATTGAACCTAGGGAATTGGATTGTAAACCTATTGAACCAACATGAAATCAGATTCCTTTAAAAAGGACATCATGTCTAGGGTTCTAGGTTGTTGTTGGTGTTGTTGATATTGTTGCTAGGGTTTAAGGTGGTTGAGGAGTTAGAGAGTATGAATGTGTAGAAGACTGAAGTAATGCTGGAATGCATTAGGAATGAGCTATCAAGGATCTAACCAAGCAATCTGTACTATTTGCTAGATCACTCACTTGTTGATTACTCACATCTTTAACAAGTCTGTAGCCCTTAACCGGGTAGGCCCAAAAGCCTTTTGTAAATCCTCTAACAAGGTGGTTCACATCTATGGATCTAAAATGCTCTAGCAAGTTAGTCTTTGATTGGACTTATCTCCTAACAGAGATTGAGATTCCTAACAGGATTTGTTCTGGTAAAGAACATTGTAAGACCTTAACCGGTCTGACCTTAACCGGTCTAGTTCCTATTCTGTAGATAGTTACTTATGAGTTCCATCTCACCGTGTTTTTTCCAATTTGGGTTTCCACGTCAAAATCTCTTGTGTTATGGTGTTTGTGCTTCTATGGGTGAATGCATTATTTTCTATTTGGTTTGCATGTGTACTAACCGGTTTGTCTGCTGAACTATTTTACCGATTTACTGTTAGTCTTGCAAAGTGTTTAAGTGCAAAATTTTTTGGCATACTAATTCAACCCCCCCTTTTAGTATTCATCAATTGGTATCAGAGCCTACCTTTCTATAAGTTTAACCCCTTGGAAAGAGATATTGGGGAATACACATTGAGGGAACTTACTCATCGACTCACTCAGTCTAAGCAAGCCTATGATGATCTTATGGTCAAATATAAGGCATCTCAAGCAAAGAGGAGAGAACATGCTGAAAAGCTGATGGAGCTATCTAAAAATAGTTCCTCTGATGAAGCGAACATGGAAGCCCTGATTCAAGAAGTAGAAAAGATGAATGAATCCAATTCCAATCTAAGAAAAGAATTGGAAGGACTGACTATCTGAATGTGCCAAGAGCTTGAGAACCAGAGGAAAGATGAAGATCTGGTCAAAGATAATGACCATGAAATCTCCAAGCTGAAGCAAGAGATCAATGCCCTAACTGCTCAACTACATGTGAGAAAAGTGGAAAAGGAAGACATGCAAGGAGAATTGAACATTGCCATCTCTAAAAATGAAAACCTGATGGAAACAAATGCTGCTATTTCCAAAGAACTCTCTGAGTCAAAGGAAATACTTGCTAAGTTCAACAAGAGTACTGTCAAGCTAAAGCAAAAGCTTGACTCTGCCAAACCTGTCAAGAATACTGATGGACTTGGTTATTCTGGTCATTAGGAAGGTGAGACCTCTAGTATAAATGCTGGAACATCAAAGAACCAACTGACATCAAAGGATAAAGGTAAGCAAAAGTTTAAACCTGTTTTCTTTAACTATCTTAAAGAAGGACATACTGCAAATGTGTGTAGGAGTAAGGCTTACAAGAATTTTCCTTATTTCCTAAATGATAAGCCTAGATCCTATAGAGTCAACGGTAACTGTTATGCATGCAACAAGTTTGGGCATATAACATGTGAATGCAGGTCTATTATGAACAACACTGGAAGATATCCTCAGAGGACTCAAGGATTTGGTCCTGAACCTTTTGTGAACCGGAATCACAATCGGTTTAATGTCTTCAATCATCAGCCAAGAAGCAGTGGCTATCAACTGGCAACCGGATGGAGAGAAAACTATTGGATTTGTCATGGTCATGGTCACACTGCTGCAACATGCAGAAGGAAGAATGGAAACATGAACAATGGACCTTGGAGAGCACCTAAATTGGTCTACTATCATTGCAACAAACCGGGTCACATTGCCAGATTCTGTAGATCAAGAAAGAACATATCTGATGATATATCAATCACTCTGAAATGAAACATTGATGTTGAAACTGTTAAAGCAGATATGAACAAAACCTGGAAGAAGAAACCAACAATGTTGCAAGAGGAACTGGTTTTTGCACCTAGTGTGGAAATCATGAAACCGATAAACTAAGCTTCAAAATAGCTTAGGTGGAGCAAATGGTGAAATGTTTCGAACCCCCAGTTTACACCGGTAAAAGTCCTTAACTGGTGCATGATACCTGTCAGTCACCAGAAGACCAGAAACGGTAAAAGGCAAATTAGGGTTTAAGCCCTAATAGTGGAGCATTTATTATGGTAGGTGAGCTATATGTTTAAAAAAGATTTTTCAAATCATTTCTCACTATCAGTTTTCAAAGAGAAGAAGGTTTTCAAGTGCAGAGTGAAGAAAAGTGATTTGTGTTGTGATTCTGAGAATTTTAGAAACCTTGAAGGAGATTCAAAAGCAAATTGCAAACAGTTAAGAGAAGAATGCAAAGCGGTGATTCTGCAACCGATGGAGTGTGAGGTGGAGAAGAATCCAAAAGCCCTAAATTCATGATTTCCGAAAGATATTTTTTGAGTTTTCATTTTCTATCATGGCTTCTGCATCCCATGCTAGCTCTAGTGCATCTGTCAATTCAACAAGCTTTATTCAATGCAAGTCTAAATATAATGCCCTATCACAAGTTCCAGCTGGTGTGATAGTAGAAGAGGGAATCTTAGATTACATAGATTGTAAAATCAAAGACCTAGGGTCTCTAGCAATTCACTCGCATCTAGGTTTATTTTGTGGAAAAGATAAAAAGATTAAACTAGAGTATAGTATTTTGGAGAAGAAGAAGCTCCACAATGCTGTTTATTTCCTGGATGATTTCACAGATGATCACATTAGGATCATTCTGAGCAGAGTTCATGGTGACAAGATGTACCTGGAAAGAATGCATGATATTACACCGTAAACAATTCATGCCGTCATCGATTTCTGCAATACAGGGGAAGTGCCATCCCTAAGGACGGTAAGCAAGACTGAAATGTCCAAACTCACCAGTTCAATGAGCGACTCACGAGGTATGACCATCAATTCAATCAAGGACGATCTGGTCAAGTATGCCTGCATGGTGATAGGCTACCAGACGTTCTCTGCCAGTAGAATTAACTTTGTATCTACTGCAATGGTAAATGTTGCTTATCGGATGATCAAGGAGGATGCATCATTTGACCTATGCACAGGTATGCAAAGGCAACTCCTATTGAATCTTAAATCGATCAAACAGGATAATGCATTGAGGTTTAAGTTTGGACAACTACTGGTTGGGTTGTTCTTTTACTTCCAAGGCTACTTTCCAGGAGTAGGTGATGTCCAGTGGTCTGCTAACCAACCGGTAACCAAGCAAATCAAGGAAATCCTTCAAGCAGTTGGAACCATTACCTTGAAGTTCTGAACAAGTACTTTGATGAGTTCGGACAAAAAATGAGTCAAAGGGTGAGAATATCAGGTGATATTGTCAGGAAATATGAAGATGATATATGTTTCACCATTAAAGTGGATCAATGCATAATGGAGGTTGTTGAGCCCAGACAAGAGGAAGTGGAGCCTATGGACTATGAGGTAATGAATGATATGCTGGAAGGATATGCCTCTACCCTTATTACCTCACTGTTTGATCCAAAGGAAAAGAGAACCGACACCTACATAGAAAGGATAACACTAGTTGAGGAACCCTCAGCAAAGAAAGGAAAAGAACCTTCAGTGAAGAAGGCAAAAGCAGTCGGCACTAGCTACTACAGTGATTCCTAAAGTGACCAAGCGGTCACCGACTAAAAAGAAACTGGAAGTGACACCTGCTAAAGTGTTCGAGAGAAAGAGGAAGACAAGGAATACCTCACTAGACTCAGAAGAAACTGTGTCTGAGGAAAAACCTAAGAAGACACGACAAGCAAAGAAAATGACAAAGAATGAACCAACATCATCAGCACCAGTAAATATTGACATCTCCTCCTACAAACGTTTGACACATTGTCAAAGAACTATCAAAAACATTAGGAGAAAAGTGCTGAATGATTTGATTGATTGTTTTGATGAATTTAATGATGATGAAAAGGAAGCGGTTGAAAAAGAAATTATTCAGTATTTATGTGTTAATGACTGGTCACCTTCATAAATTAGATTCGAGACACCGGATTCTTTGCATAAGTCCTTAGACAATAAATGGTGCATTGCCATAGAGCAGGAACAAGAAATGAGAGAGAAAGTTTTTGCTGAACATTTTCCTGATGTATCAAATTCGGAACTATTTGAAGTAATGAACAAATACAAAGGCCTCTTCTTCATGAGAAGAAGAAGACTCCTATTACTAGAAGGGAAGGGTAAAGAAGTGCTCAAGAATACACACACCCTTGCTCTAGAAGCTCTAAGGATGTAGCAAGTGGCTGAAGCCAACAGGAAGGCTAAGCAAGAATCGACAATAACTAAACCGGATGAAGTGTTTGATGAAGAAGGAAATCAGGTTGCTGAACGAATCAACACTATTGATGTCAATGCTCTGGACGTAGAGGATGTTACTCAGGAAACACCATCTGAGGGAATAGGACAGGAGAAGCAAGCAGAACAGGTAGACAAGCAAAAAGAAACTGAGGACAAAAAGGAGGAAGCACAAAAGCAAGCGAAGAAGAAGAAAGCAAAAGAGAAGAAGAAGAAGGATGAAGAGGAGAAGAAGAAGAAGGATGAAGAGGAGAAGAAGAAAAAGGATGAAGATGAGGAGAAGAGGAAAGAGGAGGAAAAGAGAAAAGAGAAAGAGGAGAAAAGAAAAGAATATGATGAAAAGAAAAAGAAACAAGAAGAGGAAGACAAGGAAGAGGAGAAGTGGAAGGAAGCATAGAGGAAAAGGGTAGAGGAGGACAAAGAAGAGGAGAAGAGGAGAGAAGTGGAGAAGAAAAAAGAAGAGGAGTACAAAGAAGAAGAGAAAAGGAGAAAAGCAAAGAAGAAGAAAGTTGAAGAGGACAAGGAAGGCGAAGTGGTAAAGAGCACATAGATGGAGACTTCGAAGGCAACCAGTAGTCAATCCAAACTGGCTGACTTCACTAGTCCTATCGACCTCCAGTCTGCAAGTAAAATGGAGCTGATGCAAAGCATCAAGGTTTCTCAAGAATGCCTTGAAGTCATATGGAGGAAAAAGGAGCAAGATGTGATCCAAGCAGTGGTGGACACTCTTACCAGTTTGATACCTGGTACAAACCTTCCAAATACTGAATCATCACTGGCTAAATTAAAACTCCTATGCACAGTAGTTGATGGTCAGGTGTAGAGTCTAGAAGAGGCAGCAAAGGAAAATGTCAAGAAATAGCATCAAAAGGCTCTTAATATTTCTCTGGTGAAGAAGTTAAATGAGCTCCAGACTGAACTCCAAAAAGCACAAAAGGATATAAGGGATGCTTTGGATGAGGGGAATCTTCTACTCAACAAGATTTTCCAACCCCATCTGTTCTATGACGATGTGCTTGCATAGAAGCAAAAGCTTCAATCTGACTTACAGTCCTACATGAGCACATTCAAGCCGCCCTATGACTCCTTTACAACCTATGGGCAAACTGTTCACCGGTTTCACATCCAGTCAGCAAAAATAGAGCATGAGATCAGCACCTAGTCTTGAGATTTGTAGGAGCTACAACTGGTTCTACTCCCACGTTTGCAAATTCTTTAGAAGTGCTTTCTAAATCTAGATGCCTTAACAATGACATAAGAGATGAGCACAATTGACGCCATGGAAGAATAGGTCTCCCAAATGCAGACAGAGAAAGAAGTAGCCACCTCCCTACTTGAGTCCTGGTCTTTATCTATAAAACAATTCTTGCAGGACTTTAAATCTATTTTTGACAAGTTTTATTCCTTATTGTCATAAACTTTTATTATTTTAATACCAAATGAAAACAGGGGTTGTTCAGCTGTACTTTGTCATTGTTGGCAAAGGGGGAGAAGTATTCTAAAGGGGAGAAGTATCTGGTATTTAAAATTTTGATGTATTCTCTTATATCTCAATTTCTATCTCTATATGCAAAATATTTATACATTGTATTGTTAAAGGGATAGTGTATATGCTTAGGGGGAGAAATTTTGCTAATGGCATGATTTTGTTGTAAAACACTTAGATGTCAAAATTTTATTTTCCTAAGTGTTGCCATCAATGCCAAAGGGGGGGATTGTTGGCATTTTTTGATATTTATGATGTGATTGTCATTGATGGACACACACTTGCATTGAGATCTCCTTTATATGTATGAGCTTAAGCTCAACCTGAATATGTTGCAACTGGTATGCTGTATTATAGTCATTAGACTATTGGTGTTTTGCAAAATGTGTTTACCAGTCTGAAGCGGCATGTCGACCCCAAGCGGTTCGTGGATCCCAAGCGGTACGAGGGATCAAAGAGGTAGAACACATATTTCCCAGTCTTCATTTTGTCAAATCGGCAACCGACATTTTGCTTGAACCGGTATTTTGTATGAACCGGTAATATTCTGTGATGAGTTACCATCCATCGATTGTTTGATGGTGCTGACACTTTAACAATGTGTTTTGTGTCGTGTTACCAAGTATGTCCAGGTTCATTGAACCTAGGGAATTGGATTGTAAACCTATTGGATCGACATGAAATCAGATTCCTTTAAAAAAGATATCATGTCTAGGGTTTTAGGTTGCTGTTGGTGTTGTTGATATTGTTGCTAGGGTTTAAGGTGGTTGAGGAGTTAGAGAGTATGAATGTGTAGAAGACTGAAGTAATGCTGGAATGCATTAGGAACAAGATATCAAGGATCTAACCAAGCAATCTATGTTATTTGCTAGATCACTCACTTGTTGATTACTCACATCTTCGATAAGTCTGTAGCCCTTAACCGGGTAGGCCCAAAAGCCTTTTGTAAATCCTCTAACAAGGTGGTTCACATCTATGGATCTAAAATCCTCTAGCAAGGTAGTCTTTGATCAGACTTATCTCCTAATAGAGATTGAGATTCCTAACAGGATCTGTTTCGGTAAAGAACATTGTAAGACCTTAACCAGTTTGGTTCCTATTCTGCAGATAGTTACTTGTGAGTTCCATCTCACTGTGGTTTTTCCCATTTGGGTTTCCACGTCAAAATCTCTTGTGTTATGGTGTTTGTGCTTTTGTGGGTGAATGCATTATTTGCTATTTGGTTTGCATGTGTACTAACCAGTTTGTCTGCTAAACTGTTTTACCGGTTTACTGTTAGTCTTGCAAAGTGTTTAAGTGCAAAGATTTTTGGCATACTAATTCACCCCCCCCCTCTTAGTATTCATCATAAAGCATATCTTCCTAAACCAATAATCACATATTGACCTTGTCCTTGGAAACTTTTGACAACTTTGAAATAAACACATGCCAGTTTGGACTAGAGCCCAACACGAACAACTTAGAAAACAACAACAAATGGAGGAAGAAGATACTCCTGTATTCCACACTTTTGCATTTACCACTGTTGATGAAGAATAAGATTTCAAATTTGATAGGCTAATAGAAAAATTGTTGGCAAAACAAAAAGAGAAATATCTCTTGATGTTGGCAAAATCTGGAGCTAAACTACCACAAGACTTTAACATAGAAAGCTTAAAACAAGATGCGGAAGCAAGTAACACCCAAAACACAGATGAGCCAAATAGCGAAGATGTGAATAAATAAAGCAATGAAGAAACAAGGAAAGAAAGGGATTACAAAAGAAAGAATGTAATGATAAAAGAAACAATATGGATAATCCATTATCATACCTTACTCAACAAATACAAACCCTACAATAGCAGATACAAGACATGCAAAATGGGACAAGTTCCAAGAAGTATTCATTAGAAGACATATGCCCATATCCCTTTGATAAAAAGCTAAATATGATAACATTTCTGCAACATTGCAAGATCCCTAAATATGACAAATATGATGGAAAATATGATCCTCAAGATCACATTAGGGAGTTTTGTACTATGAGCATGAAAATTGCTCATGAGGAAACTTACCTTATGAATATTTTTCCTAGGAGTTTAAATGGACAATCAATGGAGTGGTTTTCAAGACTACCATCCGGAATCAAATCCTTTGAAGAACTTATGAATAGGTTTATTTCACAATATTCCTACAATATAAGGAATGAAATAACAATGCTAGATATTTGCAATGTTAAACAAAAGAATGGAGAATGCTTTATGATCTTTTTACAATGATGGAAACACATGTTTAATAGTTATCCCCAGGATGTACTTGATCAAGAAAAAATGGACATATTCATTGATAATGTTATCAGTGAAATGAGTTATCGACTAAGGATGCAAAGTCCTCCCTCTTTTGCCAAAATGATCAAAAATGTTCTGAAAATACAAAACGCAATGGTAAAGAAAGGAGAACTAAAACTTTACAATAATTCATACAACAACAACAACAACAACAACAACAAAAACAACAACAACAACAACAACAATGACAAACCCAAGTTTTGGTCAAAGAATAGGAATGTCAGCAATGAAGGAAATGATGATAACAATACTGCAAAACAACAACAACCAATTTTCAATCTATCAAGTCAAATCCCAAGCAACAACAATCTAGAAAACAATAAATCCAAGTCCTTTTTCTCTGATCCTCAGAGAAAATTCACAAATATTGGAGAATCTTTAGAATCAGCTCTAAAAACTTTGCTTGCTAACAAATTGATTGTTTTACCTGAAGCAAGAATTTATGAACCACCAATCAAGCCAAATTGGTGGAATGACAATCAATTTTGTAATTATCACTGGAATAAAGGACACATAACAAATGATTGCCAAATACTGAAACACATTATCCAAGATCTAATTGATAATGGAACCATCATGGTAGATAGTCATAAGATGAATGAATCACACTTGGCTTTTAAAACTCCACTTCCAAACTATGATAAAGGTGAATCATCCCAATTGGAAAATGACAAAGGAAGAACCAAAGTAAATTACACTTATACATACGATGATGTAGTAAATGTGATCATTGTTAACAAAAATCAATCTTCAGAACCAATCAACATTATCACAAGAAGCAAAGAAAAGATTACCTTTCTAGGTATAGCAAAAGACTCAACATCCACATCACAGCAATACAATTTAGTAGAGAAATTACAACAAATACCTGCTCAAATATCAATTCTGGAACTTCTCAAGATTTCACCTATGCATAAGGAAATTTTGGAGAAAGCTTTAGTGGAAACAATGGTTTCAAAAGATTTGGATATAGATCAGTTCCAAAACATGGTAGGACATCTTATAGCCCCTCCTTGCTTATCATTTTCTAAAAATGATTACGCATCCTTACAACATCCTCACAATGCTCCTTTATATGTTGAAGTCTCCATTAATAAAACTTGTGTCAAATGTGTACTCATAGATGGAGGAGCTGGCTTAAATATTTGTGCATTAAGTTTGATAAAAGCTTTGGGATATTCAGAGAATGTAGTGGACCCGAAAAAGAAAATAACCATCAAGGCTTATGATGAAGCAGAACGTTCTTCTAAAGGAACTGTCGTGCTACCAATAAAGATAGGACCCGTGGAAAAGGATACATTGTGTCAAGTTTTAGATTTGAATCTCTCCTACAACATTCTTCTGGGAAGACCCTGGATTCACAAGATACAAGCAGTTCCTTCTACATATCATCAATGTGTAAAATTTCCTCACGAAGGGCAAGAGATCACTATAATTGTAGATTCTAGTCAATATTGCAATAATTTGAAGCCAACACAAGATACAAGAGTTCCACATAATAGAGAATTAGTATATCCTACTAAAGAAGTTCAAGCAAAGTTATGGGAAACTTTTGAAGAAAAGCTCAAGTTAAATGATGAAGGAATGGGAAAGTATTCTTTGAATAATTTTCCACTCTCCCCTAAGTCATATGGAAAACCTACAGATATTCATCACAAACATCAAGCAAATCAAAACATATGTTTAAAGGAACCTTTGTTAGTGCTGGAACCCTTGAAGAGGAAAATGAAGACAAAGACATTCTTGGATGGTTATACAAAGATGAAGATAAAACTATAGCAACAACAGCCGAAGTCAATATTCCCATAAAAAAATATGGCAAAGGATATTTAATCATGCAAAAGATGGGATATGAAGGAAAAGGACCAATTGGTAAGAAACATCAGGGTATTTCAGAACCTCTTTGTCCACACTCACAATCCACAGAAGATAAATCCAGTTTGGGATACCTGAAGTCTAATCAAAAGCAACACAATACTCAACAACAAAAATGGAGAAAGAAATTAGTTTCTAAAGGAGACAATTGGCAAGAAAAGCTACATCAAGCGGCCAAAACAGTAACCAGTAAGCAAAAGAAGCAAGAAGAACATGAAAAGAAAGAGGAGGAGATTATCATCCTAGGTAATGAAAAATCTTGTCAACAAGTTCTGAAAATACAAACAAAGGCAAAATTTGAACAAGATATTCCAGAGGCAGTAAAAATAGAAATGAAAGAAATCAGAGAACTTTTTTCACCATACGCCATTCCAATATGGTATAGTGGAGTAATCTTAGATCAGGATTCAGAGATAGATTCCAATGAGTATGAATGGGGACCAGATGCCTTATCCACTACATCAAGTAAAGAACACAATGAAGATCAAGTAGCTATCACAAAAGAAGACTTGTCTATTATAGAACAAAAGATAAAATTAGAAAGAAGACAAGAGAAAATTAGAATTCAGAGAAAAGAGGCATATGCAAAAAGAAATGAGAATGACAGAAATAGTGACACAATGCCACAAGAAGCACAAACAAGGATCATATATGCAAGAACCATAGAAGAAATAAGAGATAGTCAAGTTGGATTAACTATTAGTCCAAAAGAAGCTGAGTTTGAAAGGAGACAAAATCTATCAAAAGAATCCTCTTTATCCTATACACAAGCCTATCAACTCCAAAATGCAAATGAAGTCAATCAAGAAGAAATTTGCAGTACCAAAGATGTGTGTGTTGATATAATCCATTTATTCAAGGGACAAACGTCAATTGAAGAACCACTTGAGTGTGAACTACAAAATGCTAATATTAATCTTGTTAAGACTAATTTGGAAACGCTTGAGAATGACAATACTCAAAAACATCTAATCTATGATAATACCTATTCTATGCTAAATTATGATCATTATGTCATGAACATTGAAACACCTAATGATGATAGTGATTATGATTTACCCCTTCTTCATCATGAACTAATTGATTGGGATAATTTAGACAACCCCGAACTAAATGTCTTTTCTAATGATCATGAATTAGCTGTTTACCTTAACGCTATTGAACCCATCCCACCTAAGATATCTTCCACTACAAAATTAAGTAATATTTCTCATAGTTAGGAGAATGCCAAACTTTTTAGTCGCAAAAGTGAAATAAAACAAGGAAAGAAACCTATTGTTGAAAACCATTTCATGTCAACATTAGATCAATCAAAAAGGGCGTATTTGATGGTGAAAACCTCCTTGAGGTGCCAGAAGATGGAAAGTTTGACATTTTTCCTACATATTTTAATGAGAGATCTGCTATCCTGATAGAACCAATAGAAGCAGTAAACATTGATACATCAAAGGATCCTAAAATATTTCATTTTGCTGCCTCATTATCACAAAGAGAGAGGAAAGAATACACAGAATTCTTTAAGCAAAGACAAATAAATTTTTCTTGGTCTTATGTAGATATGCCAGGACTTAATCCAAAACTTATCATGCATCATTTTAATGTGGATTTAAAAGCAAAACCTGTTAAGTAAAAGCTAAGAAAGATGCATCTGCATATTGCTCTCCTTGTAAAAACTGAGCTCAAGAAACTATTGGAAGTGGGTTTCATAAGACCAGTGGCTTATCCAAAATGGGTTTCAAGTATTGTACCAATATCAAAACTAGATAAAAGCATAAGGGTTTGTACAGATTTCAGAGATCTGAATAAAGCATGTCCAAAAGATGATTTCCCACTACCAAACATCGATATCATAGTGGACTTATCAGCAGGACATGAGATGTTTTCATTAATGGATGGCTTCTCAGGATATAATCAAATAAGAATCGCACCTGAAGATCAAGAGAAGACAACTTTCACCTGTGCATGGGGAACATACTGCTAGAATGTTATGCCATTTGGGCTTAAGAATGCAGGAGTGACATATCAAAGAGCTATGATGACAATTTTTCATGACATGATGCATACATTAATGGAAGATTATGTCAATGACATACTCGCAAAATCTCACACAAGAAAAGAACATTTGAACATTCTAAGCAAGATTTTTGACAGGCTGGAAAGATATCAATTGAGATTAAATCCAAAGAAATGTGCATTCAGGGTAACCTCTGGAAAGCTCCTTGGGTACATTATATCAGCTCATGGCATTGAAGTTGATCCTGAGAAAGTTAAAGCTATCATGGAGATGGAATCACCTAAGAACATAAGTCAATTACGATCTTTACAAGGAAGGTTGCAATCAATCAGGAGATTTGTGTCCCAATTGGCCGATAGATGTCTTCCATTTACCCATCTTCTACATAAAAATTTTCCATTCAAATGGGATCTAACATGTGAAGAAGCTTTCTTGCAAATAAAAGAATATCTTATGAGTCCTCCAGTACTGATATCACCAACCAAAGGGAAACCATTGTTACTCTATGTCTCATAAACAAGTGTATCATTAGGCGCTCTCCTAGCTCAACATGATGGTGAAGGAAAGGAAAGAGCAGTTTATTATATCAGTAGAACACTTGTTGGATATGAGTTAAATTATTCATCAATTGAAAAGATATGTCTAGCAGTTGTATTTGCAACTCAGAAGCTACAACAATATATGTTGATTCATTCTATAAAACTAATAGCAAAGATAGATCCTCTCAAATATTTGTTGAGCAAGTCAACATTAACGGGGAGACTAGTCAAATGGGTTATGATACTGAGTGAATTTGACATAGAATATGTTGACTGCAAAGCCATCAAGGGACAAGTCATTGTTGATCAATTGGCTGATGCACCTTTACAAAATAACATGTCTTTGCACATCGAATTTCCTGATGCAGATATCTTGACAGGAAGTACAAACTTTTGGGAATCGTACTTTGATGGTTCTTATACTCAATATGGATCAGGTGTAGGAATATTTTTTATCACACCTCAAGGACATACAATTCCAAAATTATATAGACTACGATTTCCATGCACCAATAATACTACAAAGTATGAAGCATTGGTTATAGGGCTCAAAATGGCCATTGAATGGAATGTTAAAGAACTACATGTCTATGGAGATTCACAACTTATCATTTATCAAATAAATGATGAATATCAAATAAAGGATGATAAGCTTATGCCATACAAACAGCTAGTGGAGGAATTTAAAAGACATTTTAAAGAAATCACATTCACCTAGATTCCCAGAAATGAGAATAAAGCAGCAGATTCAATGGCTACAATAGCATCTCTCTTGCAAAATAAAGAGAATCAACAACATTACGAATTTCTTGTGGAAGATATCTTAACCCCTACCATTCAAACCCAGCAAACCTATCAAATTTGCCAAATATTAGGAACCAATCAATCCTTATACGGTCAAACCTACCAATATTTGAAAGATCATATCCTTCCTTTGGAATTATCTCGTAATCAATGAAGAAACTTTATCCGTAAGTCCTCTCGCTATACCATTATTGCTGATATCCTATATAGGCATGGTCTAGATGGTACATTGTTGAGATGTCTTGAAAAATATGAATCTGAGAGAGTTCTTAATGACATTCATGCGGGTATTTGCGGTACACACTCAAGTAGTTTAACATTGGCTAAGTAACTTATTTGTATGGGTTACTTCTGGCCTACTATGGAAAGAGATTCATTCACCTATGCTAGAAAGTGTAAACAATGTCAAATTCATGGAAATCTAATTCATGCACCAGCACAATAGTTATATCCTATGACAGGATCATGGTCATTTTCACAGTGGGGCCTGGATTGTAGGAAAGATCAATCCCTCATCTTCTAATGGACATAAGCTCATTTTGGTTGCTACTGCATATTTTACTAAGTGGATTGAAGCAGTGCCTTTAACAAAAGTGACAGGAAAACAAATATCATCATTTATTTTAAATTATATAATTTGTTGCTATGGAGTTCCTATGACTATTATCACTGATAATGGAAGACCATTCAAAAATCAAGATGTACAAGAGCTATGTGAAAATTTTCATATCCAACGTAGGTTCTCTACTCCATATTATCCACAAGGTAATGGTCAAGCTGAGGCATCAAACAAAACTATTTTAAAAATCTTGAAGAAAATAGTCAATGAAGCTGGAAAAGACTAGCACATTCAGCTAAATTCTACTCTTTGGGCATATCGAACTAGTGTCTGCACTCCAACAGGGGCAACTCCATATTTTTTGGTCTATGGATCAGAGGCTATATTACCTATAGAAGTAGAGATACCTTCTCTATGTGTATCCTTGCATGGTCTTATACCAGAAGAAGAACAAAGAGTCTCTCGACTCTAGGAACTAGAACTGATTCAAGAACGTCGCCAAAATGCAACAAATCATTTAAAAGTATATCAACAAAGAATGGAAAGAAGTTATAACCACAAAGTCAAGCCATGCATTTTCCAGATTGGAGACATAGTTCTAAGGGAAAATCCCAGAAATCGGCAAGATCGGGAAAAGAAGGGCAAATTTGAACCAAATTGGCTAGGACCTTTTGTCATAGTAGCAACATATGGATCAGGAGCATACAAATTATCTACCCTAGAAGGTGATTGGTTTGATGAACCTATCAATTCTATCCATCTCAAGAAACTCTATGCTTGAGATATAAAGTCCTGAAAAAATCAATAAAAAACATATAAAATCCAACAAAAATGCAATAAATTTAGATGGTGAAAACTTGGTAAACAGACACTATCTAAAAAGTGAGTTCCTCCAACTATGAGATCACTTTACGCACCTATCCGCTCCATCCTATCGCATCTATCGCTTCCATATATCCTAGCTTATCCATTTCTCTGAACCATTTAGCAAGAAAAATGCAGCTTACCAACAGTTATCAATCTTTGACATACTTGTCGTAGTCACTATCTTAGATTTTATCAGCATCTATCAATCTGCATTTCTATTCTGTCATAGTTTGGATCTTGATCATTTCATATATCCATAATAATTTTTGTTTCTGCTGGGGGCAAAATCCTAATTCCTTTTGCTAAGGTGATCTTTTGAATCTTTAGAAAATCCAAAACATTCAAAAAACTTAGAAAAAACAAAAACACCTAGGGTTTTGAAACAGATAATGAGCAAACAAAGCAATGAAAATCAAGGCATTTCATCAAACAACTGAATGATGAAACTTAGAAACCAAAGAATCAATCAACAAGATATAAAGGATTGTCAAAAATCATTCATTAAAATGATCATATTAGATAATGACCATTAGAACATGTGAATGACATACAAGATTCAATGTTTATATCTTGATTTTATTGCTAATCATGTACTCTATGCAACTCAAGGATGCCCATGACTAGAGAAGCTATGATGGGGCATGATTTTTTTCTTTGATTGTTGTCTATGGTTTATTTCTTGCTATGGTATGAACGTGTCTCAGGATATGATCGGCAAAAGATTAAGGATGACGTTCCAAGTCATGCATGAAAAGAGATAATCCTTGTCTATTCTGCAAGCAATACTCAGGTCAACTTGATCCATTATATCAAGTTGCTTGTATTAACTTGCTATATCAAAATCCATGTAAGAAATACTCAGGTCATCTTGAATCATTATGTTAAGTTGCTTGTATTTTCTTACAACATTTTTAAGCTCAATGATGAAATCAAGCACTGTTACCTGACAGCATATGAAGAATGGTAGTTTAAATTTTAGTTAGATCATTTCATTAGCTCATTATTCAATTGCATTATAAGCATTCGTTTGTCAGTTGCATTATAAGCATATCATTTCATTAGCAAATCAACTGTCATAAATATAGATTGAGTATACTTGGACAAACAGAAACAATTTGCATTTAATCATTGTAGGTGCATTCATTTTTAATCATTAACCATTTCATTTTAGCTGCATTTTATCATTGCATTAGTTTGCATTCAATTAAGAGCATTTCATTAACCATGTAAAGTATCATCATTATTATCTACATTATCATTTCATAAAGATCATTTAGTTGCATCTTTTTCACTTAGATTCATAATCATTATAAGCATAACATATAAATCAAAAACAAATCAACCATTCATGTACAAATCTGTATAAATCATTGCATTAGTTTGCATTCAAAAAAGTGTATTTTTATACATTATATAGTATATCATCATTATTCCATTTTATCATTTAGTTGCATACATAAAATTCAAAAAAAAAAAAACATTTCATATAGATCATTTGTATGTACATTGTCGTAAGCATTAAGCAATCATTCATTTGAATTTTCATATAGATCATTTGCATTTGCATCATTTAAGTGAAATTTTCATTTGCATCTAGGATAAGTAAAATAAAAAATAAAAAACATTTATCATTTATATCATGTAAGTCATTATCATTATTCATCTACTCATTGCATCCATAGAATCAAAGCATATAAGCATATAGAACATCATCAAATAGAGTAACATGCATAATAACAAAAAAAAATCAAAAAAATCATCATATAGAATCCATGTCTGCATATAGATCATCATAAAACAATAAAAGTCCAAGTATACAATGATATCAAATAAACAATACAAATTCTCTAAATCAAGTCACAATTGTCCTCTACCACTACCACCTGACTCTGTCCATCTCTATGGCTATGAGTGAGAAGATCCTCCAGATGCCTATCTCCCATGCTCACCACTCCTCTGAGGAGGTCCCATGACCCCACCACTACTAGTGTCCATCAACATGGTGGTATGATAACTACCTGCTCTCTGGCTCTCTGCAACTGCCTCCTAATATCGTCATCACCAGTAGGAAGTCTCCTTCCTGGCCCAAAATATTTCTCTAACAGTGTCCACTGAGAGAGTACCTAATCCAACTTGATGAATATGATCAATAAGACCCTGAGTATCCTACTGTATCCTAATAGTTGTGTCTCTCTCAGTCATAAGAGTCTATATCTATGCTTGAAGTTGATCAATCTATGCTCTTAGACTATCAATAGTATCATGCCCTAGCACATCATGCTCTATTATAACTACATCTGGCATATCCTGCACTGGTAGATCCTGCTGTGGTGCATGAACCCCAATCCCCTCACCACCAACCTGTCCAACTGCTGGAATCTTAGTCTAAGTAACTCTCCGAACCCATCATCTAATCAGGGGAACATGATCCTTAGGATCCTCATCATCACCACCATGAGCTGCAATAACTCTAGGATCTGGCTAAATCTGTCCAAAATCAAGGCCTCTCCTACAACCCCCATCCAATCCAGTCAACCTACCTCCTGTAAATGGAAATCCTCTAGGTGATCTCATCCCTACCTTGCCAGTATCCCTCCCAATCCATCCAACATCTCTCCCACCCATAGGATGAGGTCTCTCAATCCTGCCAGCCAGTCCAAATGGTCCTCCGTAGACTCTCAGTCGATGTCCTCTCCATCCAGGTCCACCACCTCCATCCCCACCATCATCTCCACCTCTCCCAGCCTCATAAGAATCTCTAAGCTCTCGTCTACGTCTCCATCTCCTAATAACAGGATCATCTGAATCATCAACATCATCTCCAGAGCTAGGAGGAGGATCTGCTTGATCCGTAATCCAAGCAAATGGATGCGCTAATATATACTGAGCATACTCTGTAGTAACCCTAGGATCTAGAATGTGTAATCTCATATCATATGCCACTCTCGGAGTCGTAATAAACTCTACATGAGCAATCTCAAATGACAAAGATGGTCCCCAATCTCGCCTATCTCTATATCGCCGTGCATATATCGTCACAATAGTAGGCATAGGTTAAATGATACCAAACTGTCTCAAAATTCGACCAATCAACTATCGCTCAACAATGAAAGGTGTCTGACCAATAAGATATCTACTTTGCATAATAAGCGGTAATGTCTGTGCATCATCCATCCATGGCTCACAATCAACATATGGTCTCCAAGTAATGTTATCTAAAGAATCAAGCACCCAATGTCAATACTCCATCTTACCCAGCTTATGCTGAGTAAGGATACCTACATAAAAATAAACATATGGTTGCCTCTCTCCATGAACTCTATGATGGATAGGCCGTGTAATAGAAATGTGCTCCCAACACCAGATCTATAATAAAGTGCATCCTATAGATAAACTAGCACTCTCATCATACACAACCTTGTGAAGATCATGATATAAATGTGCCAACATACAAACACCCCAAGCATATCACGTCCGATGCTGCATCATGCTCAGAAGAACCTCACCCCATCCAACAAAAAAACCTCATGACCGCCTATCAGGACATATGAATCCTCCAATCAAACCAGCTATAATAAGAAGAAGAGTCTCATAGTACATCACCATATCTACCCATCGGATCTCTCCTCTACCACTGCTCTCATCAACAAAAATGACTCTAGAAGCCTCTATCCCAACTCAATCTTGATAATCATACTGCACTAGCTCGCCAGTCACCGGGATGTGTAGAATCCTGTAGACATCCTCAAGAGTCACACTAATCTCACCCATCGGCAGGTGGAAAGTGTTATGCTCACTATGCCATCTCTTGGCTAATGCAGTCAACAATCCTCTATTATGTGTAATCTTAGGCATAAATAATAAATGGCATAAACCATAGGCATCTATATGTCTAATCTCAGCCTGGGACAACTCTGGAACTAAATGACGTATGGCTGGTAATTTCTCCCGACACTGGAGAACATCAAGTTTCTCCTATTTTTCAAGAGAAATCAATCAATCAAATCAAACTGAAGCAATCATTATCTATCAATCAATCAAATCAAACTAAAGCAATCATTATCTATCTATCAATCAAATAAAACTGAAACAATCATTATCTATTTATCTATCATAATCAAATTGAAGCAACTTAAATATATCAAATCATTTTAAACCTATCAATCATGGTTTCCTATCAATCACTAAGTTTAATCAAAAACTCTGCTAAGCTCTTGCATCAGAAACTAAATTAGTTTCTTAGAGCTACTCAATCAATCAAATCAAACCGAATCAATCATCAAATTTATCAATCAAGCTAATCAGAGCTACTCAATCATCAAATTTATCAATCAAGCTAATCGGAGCTACTCAATCATCAAATTTATCAATCAAGCTAATCGGAGCTACTCAATCATCAACATTCAATCAAGCTAATCAGAGCTAATCAATCATCAATTTATCAATCAAGCTAATCAGAGCTACTTAATCCAATAATCAAATCTATCTATCGATCTATCAATCATACAATCACTCAATCATGACTCTATTTCATCATAGATTCGTATCAAAAATGTTAAATCTAAACATCAAAGTGATTTTTAGATTTTGTATCAATCAACAATCTCAAATTTAAGAAAAGGTGCTATCTTTTTTATCATATGCACTAATAAATGATGCATATGCGCTACTTTAAGAAAAAGTGCTATCTTTAAGATCATATATGCTAATCGACCATGCATATGCGCTGCTTTATGCATTTGCGCTATCCTATTGAACATAAGCGCTAACAAACAAAACATAAGTGCTATTCTAAGCATTTGTGCTAAGATCTTCAACATATGTGCTAACAAAATTTCATATGCGCTAAATCAAACTACAAAAGCGCTAATCTAAAATCGAAAAAATCAAAAATTCAAAAATTCAAAAAAAAGATCGTCTAAAACATGAAATTTTGAACGAAAACTTGAAAACAAAGCTTGGGATAAGATACATACTGGATAACCATACTCAGCTGGCCGTTGATATCGCCGAACTTGCTCAAATCGATGACACTCCACTGGAATCACCATTTTGCCACCTCAACAAGAATATTCTCTCCAAAAGCCGACAAGGATAACAATGAAGTTAAAATTAGCCTTGGTTAATTTTATATTTACTATTGAAGAGTAATTAATTTAAAAAATGGGGCAATTTAATTTGTTTTTAACAAATGAATTTAATTGACTGAAATTTTTATCACATTATCACGAGATTAATCATTCAAACTAAACTTTTCGACAATTTCATGATCAATCTCCTGAGGGGGCACACAATCAGGATTTCAATCTCTATCAGGCGCATTATTAAGACTTGATTTAATCTTTGAAACAATGTTATCTCGACATCATTTCAAAGAGGGGCAAAATGTATACACCTAAAATTGGCTATGAGCAATTAAATAAATATTTTATGTTTATTTAATAATTATTCTTCTTTTAAATAGTTAATTTGAAAAGATTAATTTATTTAATTCATTTTCATGTCTTTCTATTAATTAATATTTTATTAATTAATTCATCTATCTTGTTCTTCTAATTAATTAAATATCTAATATTTAATTATCTCCTCCAAACAATTAAATATCCAATGTTTAATGGTTATTCTCTTATCCTATAGTCTCAAATGTTAAATAATTTCTTAAATTATTTAATCTTTCTTATCCAACTCACCCATCATGTGGCTAAGGAAATTAATATTTCTTTAATATTTATTCATGATTTATCTTCAACTTCCAAACTTAATGAAATTGTGTACGTACACATATTTCATAACCATCTTCTATATTCTCTCCAACACCCCCCTACATCTTAGGAAGGACTTGAGTCCACTTGTCCTATCATGCCTAAATTTCCTCTAACCATCCCTATATTCTCTCAGTCAGCAACCCAGTCAAGGTGAGATGAGTGACACTTGTCTTCTCCTCCCCCCTTTCTCTCAACCTTCACCTTTTCTCATAGCCATCCAAATCTATAGATCTAAGCATGACTGTTGATCTGAGTTACATCATCTCATCCTCTCAAGGTCTATAAAATCAAGAGCTTCAGTTGAGAGTGAGTCTTCAAGAATCTTCAAGTTAGACTTCAAGTGCATTTTGCAAGCTAATCATATGCATCCGTGAGTTTTTGAAGAAAATAGAAAATATCATTTTAGCAATATAATCATATAGCATAATCATTTTAGCATAATCATGTAGCATTTGCATATCATAGTATTAGTTAACTACAAGTTATCAGTCCATTCTTCATATGCCATCTTGGAAGCCAATAGTGCATTTTCTGAGAGCACACCATCTACAACTAGGAACAGTGGAGTTAGGACACAATGAGACATAAATCATGAAGGTAAAATAATGTTTTATTTTAGTATGTATTTCATGTAGTTTCATTGGTGGATTTTGGATTTCTTGTATGCATTTCCATTTGTATTTTGTGAAACTAACTTATTACAAGTAACATTCTAAGGATGAAATTCAAGCTCACACAATTTACACCAACAAGGGTTAATTCTTTTGATCCTAGCCTCCCCCTTGAACATTTTCCCTTTGTTGCTGAATGTGAATCTGATGCACCTCCATGTGCTTAAGAGGCTTATTGTATATGGATCCCTTATTGCAGAAAAGTGAATGGTGAAGTGTTATTTCACCATGTAAGTAGTATGTGACTTGATGCATGCATACAAGAGACTTCAGCTGTTACAGCTAGGTGGTGATTGTGACCATAGTATGAGGGAGATCAATTCCTTCATAAGGTTTATCTTTAACATAGGTAAAGGAATCTATTTCATCTTAATTGTAATAATGTACATACTTTAGGTTGTTTTTTTTCCATGAAGTGCATGAGAACATGCCATTCTTCCCTAGAATGGAAAAAATGTAATTTTTTGTAGGTTGCAGGGATAAAGGTTTATTGTCATGTTTCAGTCTTTACTCTATGCCCAATGGATTTTATCCCAAGATACTAATAATGTGTCAAGAAGGTTTGCCATCCCCTTTGAGTTGCTATAAATGTCAACCATTTTTTAGTCAACTTTAGCCATGCAGACAATTGATCCGAGATATCTTCACTGGCTAAAAAACTCGTTAAAACCTGTAAGGCCTAAAAACTTAAACCCTTAAGGATTTTTCCTTAAACCTTTTTTGACCTTATTCTTTTCCCTTGTTGACTAGCATAGGTAGTCATTTCACTTAAAGTTTACTAGC
Organism: Cryptomeria japonica; assembly: GCF_030272615.1. Taxonomy (NCBI): domain Eukaryota; kingdom Viridiplantae; phylum Streptophyta; class Pinopsida; order Cupressales; family Cupressaceae; genus Cryptomeria; species Cryptomeria japonica. The sequence continues at coordinate 476,485,536 of NC_081410.1, read as the reverse complement.
TAGAGGGTCCCTTCTTCATGGCGGGACTGACCCATTTCACTTGCTACCAGATGGCGATAGTTCTTTTTCATCGCTATGTCCTGTTGGTTGGAAACTTTCACTTTTGTTCCTTGTTGTGAATGTTCTATTTTTGTATGACACCATGATGAGTGATGCTAGCAAGAGGTTTATTTTAGTTATCATTATTTCATAGTTGTTGGGACTTTCCTTTTGGTCCCCCATGATATTGCGATTATTGATTTGGTTTTCACATTTATGTCGTGGTTAGAGCTCATGGCGAGGTCCCCTTTGCGATATTGCAATAAGGGTCATTGGTGCTTAAGAAAATGTGTTTTCCCATTTTCGTGGTGGTTATCCCTAACCAACACTTGACCCTTACGATGTGGTGATAGTCCACCAATGGTAACTTTGATGATAAAGAATATTTGTTTTTGCAGTTTCATTGCGGTTAAGGAAAGGGGGCTATCTTTAGCTGTGATGCCACAATATGGTTGTTTAGTTTATGGGCTTGGCTTTTGTGGCACAATCTCAACCATCCATCCAAATGCAATAGATGAGATCCAGTGGCCCAAATTTAAACTAGAGATTATCATTGAAATTCAAACATTTGTGTAGGGTGGTTGCCGACTTAATGGGTCAAAAATCAGTTTCCAACCCCATTAGCTATCCAAACCAAATCTGATCTACTATAACCATTTCTAGGAGGTCGAGGGACAATGGCCATTACTCTACCCTAATCTTGTAGACATTTATTTCAGCCGCCCATGCGCATTTATTATGGATTGAAGACTTTTGGGTTCGACAAAGGAAATTCAGACACTATCCAATGCAAGGATTCTCCCTATTTTTTTAGTTATTTTTTCTCTTTTCCAATTTTTGGAGATATCTTTAGGCACACAACCATTAGATCAGTCTATTTGGATCTAATTCTGCCTCATTTGCAACCCTAGTTGGTTAGGATTTTTGAACCCAGTGTTCTATCTAAGTTATGCCTGATCTATAAAAGCAATCTTGTAACTCTTTCTAAGGATCTTCTCCCTTTTTCTCTTACAAAATTCTATGATTTTTGCAACTGTAAATTTATCTTACCTTCACATCAATTAAGTTATCTTTTTGCCTCTTTCCAAGTTCATTTACCTTGTGCAAAATTACCTTGCCTTTTTTATAAATTTGTTTCTAATTGGTTTTATTTGATTTATATGTTGTATCAACTTTTCTTATAAGATCTATCTATGAACGTTTCAGTTCTTCTCATTTCTACATTAAGAACTATGATCTCATATATGTCTTAGGTGTTGATTAAGGATATAAATATGTGTATTCTTTGGGTTTCTTCATTGATTCTTTGTGTAGTTATAGGTACGGAAAATTATCATTTCAATCTAGGTGCATCACCTCACATTTTCCTTTTAGCATTCCTTCTCCCCTTTTCCCCTCAAATCATTAGAATAGGTTTTATAAGTATTGGGTTGGTCCAATCCTGCACCTTGATTGATAAGGAATCCGACCTTCTCCAAAGATTCAACCTCACATGTGCAAGTTTCCACACTTGGAGGTTTTTTCCATGTTTCACAAGTTTGTTGAGCACTAGCATTCAACAAGAGTGCAAACTTTTGTGACAAAAAATATCTTATAGTTTTTAAATTAGTATTTTATTTCTTAAATGCATTGCCTAGAAACAAAAATGTTGCAGCAAGGAACACAACCTTTGATAACTTTAGAATCTAGAAGTTTTTGTTTCATGAAATTAATAAGATTAAAATTTCTATTTAAGGAGTCAAGAATAAACTGGATTAATATTGTCATTCAAGGAATCAAGAATAAACTAGATAATTTGAAGGACCTAAATTCAAGCTAGTTGGAGAAGGAAGGAGATAATATGGTAGCCTCCCTGTAAAAAGCTATGAAGGATATAGAACATATGAAGGTAGATTTCGAAGGGAGAATTATGAGATTGGAAAGGAATTACATGAAGAAGGTTAATGATAATCTAATTACACTAGTCAACTTTAGCTACAAGGTTATCAAGTCCAATCCTGAAAGTGTTAGAGTCATGATAGAGAAGTTTGAAAGAGCTGAGGAAACCAAATCTTTCTTCATTGATATTGATGCTATTAAGAAAGGAAAGTAGGCTACTCAAGAGGAGGGTAAAGACCCTTGTACACATACTAGAATAAGAAACAAGAAGATGGTGGACCAAGCAATGCAAGACGTGAAAGACATGAAGAAACTATCCATGAATCTATCTCAGATCTAAATGGAAGCTATTGGAGCCCTTAAGAATTGAATTATTTGTTTTGTCCTATTCTGTTGTGTTATGCTCTTTTTGGTCTTGTGTTTTTCTTGCCTTCCTTTTTGCTAATGGTTTACTTATGGTAATCTGATGACAACATTTTGTAAAAAGGGTTTTGGGTCCCTTCAAAACTTGATTGAGCCCTTTAATCAAAAACAAAAATTCTCTTTGGAGAAAACACATAATTGTTGGTGCCCAAATCAAAGAATATTTAGATAAGTTGGATGATAGTAATAAATCTTGTTGTAATCTCTTCATGGATCTCTAGAAGGAGATGATTATCAGAAATAGTATTTCTCTAAATATTGTGCATTAGTATAGAGATGCAATTACTTTCATGGTGGTTAAGGATAATTGTTTCATGGAGGCAGTAGTGCCACAAACTTCATGGGTCTCCAAGCTTTTGTATGAAGTCTTCGAGGATGAATTTATGGCTATTATATAAATTCTTCTTAAAATTGCCTAAGGATCTAAGTGAAGAAAGATTTAGAACGTTTGACAGAATCATGATAAATTATGTTGGAAAGACAAAAGGTAATGTTGTCATGACTTCAAAAGGAAGTACCTTGAAAGTGAAAAGAACTAGGAAGTTCTCTACTTCATCTATAGAGGCCTCTTCCTTTCCTCCTAAGATATTGAAATTTGAGCATGTGAGTTGGTTGTAAAGGAAAGTGCAGACACTTAAGTTGTGGAGAGTGATGAAGATGAACCAAAGAAGGTTAATGTTGAGAAAGAAGAAATATTGATGGCTTCCCCTACATCTTTCAAGGAAAATACACTTGAGGTTGACAACGTACATGACACAATTTGGTGTCTTAATGGTCTAAAAGATAGGTAGTTTGTACCTAGAGGTACCTATATATGACCAGGAGGTTATTGAGAAAGCATTGGCTACATATCTATTCCCGAAAAAACTTATTCCTAATGATATTTTTGACCTACTTTTAGAAGTATTAGTGGAGATTTTTATTGAATGCATAACTTCAGAAGGAACTAATAGTTGTGATTCAAAGGAACCTCGTATAGAAGTGAACTTGGCTAATAAGATGACATAGAAATGTGTAAGGGCACATCAATAATTCAAAACCAATTTGGATAATTTCAAAAAGGTTGTTGATGATGATGTGTGGTTATACCGCTACTATTTGAGATAGCTAGCTACTACTAAGAATTTTAAGGATGACATAGACTCAATTAAGTCTCAACTTACTGAGTTAGCCTATTCTTTTGATATTTACAAATATGGTAATGGTGCTATGTGATCTAAGATTCAAGAGCTTAATTCATGGCTATGTTTATGAGAAGAACATAGAGATGAATACAAGAGACAATTTTGTAGTCTTAAAGATGTAGTGGAGTTGCATATGTCTTCTTTTATCAAGTCACTTGCAGATGTTGAAAAGGTAGAATGGAGCGTGTAGAATTTTAATATTTTTGATGTTACAATAGATTTGTATCTTCAATGTGAGACTCATAGTGGAATTATTTCTACCACTATTCATCCACAAGATTCCTCTCTTGAGAGACTTAAGAAACAATACAAGAATATTTGGCCTAATAAAAGAACATAAAGTATGTTGATTTTATGGATAATTGTTGGATGGTCTATTTTTGAGATCTTTATTGTAAGAGACTATTATTGACAGGGGGAGTTATATATGTACATAGATAACATGGAAAGTAGGGTTTCCCTTTGTCCTTGATGTCAAAGTGGGGTGAGTATTTTGTATATGCACAAGTATTGCCATCAATGAAAAAGGGGGAGATTGTTACACATATAAGTTTACATTGTCATTGATGTAAAACTTACTAGTGGTCTAATTGTTGGTCTCAAAGTGATCTGATTGATTTTAAATATAGTGTTTGGATATGTAAGAACTTACTAGGATATACAATTAAAGTTGATGAGGACTCTGAAGTTTTGGTAATTGGTTTTGAGGACTAGATTATCCAAATATGTTACAAAGGTATATGAATGTCTTGAAGATTATATGTAGTATGGTGGTAAATATTTATGATGATGAAATAAGGTGTTTTTAGGACTATGTGGATATTTTATATGTTTTGTATAACGAGGAAGGTGTATGCCATAGTGTGTGGTATTATATTGGCTTGTGGAGCCACAATGAAATGAAACAGACAATTCTATGATTTAACTATGACAAATGAGTATAGAGTTGTGTGGATGTATGGGAACTATCTGAAGGTGTTTTGGATGAAAAATATTGAGTGTATGTTATGTTTTTAAAGGATTGGTGACATTCTCTTTGGTTTGGAATCTATATAACTTCTTTAGGTAACTATTTTGATGAACAAAATATTTGTCTAATGGTTTTTGGTTGTACCAGAGGTGTATCAGATGGATGTATAGATTAGAGAGGAATGGTTATGGAATATCAATCTCTTCTTATTCTATTTTTAGATGGATTGGTGCATGTGTACAAGGATAATGCAGTTATAGGATATTGCAGAGGAATGTGTTCAATTCCTTGACTAGATAGTACTAAAAATTTGTCGTGGATTCCTAGGCTAGAACCTACAACATCCTTCAGTCTGCACTTGCTCCAATCCTTCCCTCTCCTAACCACTCCTCCCCCTCCCCTCTAGCCTCCCTCTGCTGGATAGATGGCTCTCCCCTCCTGCTAGCCAAGGCCAAAATGATCTACTCTGCCCTTTCTGACTCTGTGCATATTCTTGAGCACCTTAACAACACCTAAAACCTTTCCCGGGATACAAAAAAATGGCATTCTAGTCTCTCGAGATTCTAGTCTAACCCGATTGAGCCAAAAAAAAATAAAAATTCTTAGAGACTTCTGCTTCATAAATTGCCACTTAAGGATAACAATGGTGAGCCCCTACTGTGCGAACTTTGTTGTATCCCTGAATCAGTATACCACAATTTTTTTTAATGTCATTTTGCCAAAGAAGTCTGGAATCTGTTTGGTATCTCACTTAATAACAATTGTTTTACTGTTGAAGAGATGGTATTTGGTTATGTTAGAGGTGTCAAGAAACATGCTAATCTTTTCTGGTCTACTCTCTCCTTGTAAATTTTGTGGATCATTTGGAAATCTAGGAATGATGATGTGTTTAATGGAAAGAGTAGGAACCTCACTGAGTCTCTTAGGAGACTCATCCGCTCCCTTGTTGCTATGCAGGTCATAGTGGTACTAAGATTGGAGGAAGACAAATTTGACAGGTGGCTAAAGAATGGAACTACCCTAGTTTTCATTAGAGAGATCTCACATGGCTTCACTTGGGATCGCATGGGAAGCAACAAGACTCATTTTGAACAAGGGCTAATGAGATTCATGCAAGAGATGGAGGCACTAAAACAAAGAGAAGACTTCATTAAGATAGAGCTAGAAGGACTACCCTCCCACCCCTTCAGAGATCAGTTTGTTGAAGGAAATGTGTTGGTCTAGTGCGAGGGAGAGCTAGGTTGGACTGCATGGGTCCCCCCCATGGGTGACAACAATGATCCTGATTCCTCCTTTGTGTTTAGTTAGCTATATACCCCATGATGAATTTTGATATGCCTCTCATTTTGTGTAATTCAGCTCCAATGTATATGATCTTATATCATGACTCATGATCCTGCCTGATATAGCTCCTACAATTTATGTTGTAACTCTTTAGCTGGCTGCAAGGTATCCAGCCAAGACTCTCAAATTTTGTAACTGTTGTTTATATGATGCTTAATCCAAAAATTTGTCATGGATCATTGATATATGTTCCCTGAAAATTTATGTTTTGTTTGTAATGGTCTACAAGTCTTATTTTTGTCTGAATTAATATTTTGAGTAATAGATTGGCACGAGTAAAATGCTTTGTCTTGTGAAGTCAACTTATGCTTTTTGGTCTGAGTGATCATGTCTAGTGAGTCTAGAACCTTTTTGGAGATATTTGGAAGGAATTTTGACATGGTGTGAATCTTCACACATCTTTTAGGAATATGTGGATATTTTATATGTTTTCTAGAATGAGGAAGGTGTATGCCAAATAAGTGTGTGGTAATATATTGGCTTGTGGAGCCATAATGAAATGATAGATAATTCTCTGATTTGACTATGACAAATGAGTATAGAGCTGTGTGAATGTATGGGAACTATCTGAAGGTATTTTGGATGAAAAATATTGATTCCATGTTATGTTTTTAGAGGATTGGTGACATTCTCTTTGGTTTGGAATCTATATAACTTCTTTAGGTAACTATTTTGATGAACAAAATATTTGTCTAATGGTTTTTGGCTGTACCAGAGGTGTATCAGATGGATGTATAGATTAGAGAGGAATGGTTATGGAACATCAATATCTTCTTATTCTATTTTATAGATGGATTGGTGCATGTGCACATGGATAATGCATTTATAGGATATTGCAGAGGAATGTGTTCAATTCCTTGACTGGATAGTCCTAAAAAATTATCATGGATCATTGATATATGTTCCTTGTGTTGGGATATGATGAACCAGTATGATGATATGATGATAATGCATGTTGTCATTGGTGTCAATAAGTGCAGGTGAACCAGTATGAAGATTGAAAGAAGTTGTTATTGATGTTTAAGTAAGAGAATTGGTATGAAGAGATGAAGTGGACCGATGTCAGGGTTTCACTAAGTGTGACTACTGGTTGGTAGTCTTAGCTCTAGGGTTTTCGGTTTGGCAATCTAGCTTGTGCAATGCAACCAGCAATATTATGTGATGAGTTAGCTAAGAAATAAGGATGACATCAAGATGCCACATCCATTTTGTGCACGTGAAGGATTTCCTTGAAGATATTGCATGTGGAGATTGATTTCTTTAAATGTCTACCTTGGGAATGAACATTCTTCTTAGCAATATGTGAAGAGAGTGTGATGGGTTACTGATTTCCATATGTGGTGAAGAATGGACGATGCATAATGACTTGTGATCTGTTTGAGATTATTTTATTCTATGCAAAGTGTTTGAACGGTTAGGATTGGACCACTTGTAATTGTAAACCTAAAATGTTTAGGGCTTATGGTTTATGCTACCAACCTAATTGTTGTCTATAAGGTTGATGATGTTTGTTATTGTTTGTGTTGGAAAATTTTGTGTTTTGTATCTGAGTGATGAGATACTTGCTAGACTAGTGAGTGGAAAACTGCAGAGTGTGATTGCAGAGTAGAGGAGCTGAAAAGGATCTACCTAGCATGTAGTGTTGTTATCAAATCAGAGCTTTACATGTTGTCTTCTAACCATTTCAACAGTAGGAAAATCCCTTTGCCGAGTAGCTTTAATAGGATTATTACAAATCCTCTAACCAGGTGACTCAAGATCATTGAGTTCTTCAAATCCTCTAGTGAGGTAACCTTTAATGGGGTATATAGCCATCCCCTAACCGAGTGATCTTTAATAAGATCGATTCCTAACAAAACCTTATTGTAAAGTCTTTAACTGGACTTGGCTCCTAATAGAGTGAGCTTCAAAAGAGTTCAAAAACAAGCTTGTGGGAATTCATCCCCACCATGGTTTTTCTCATTTGGGTTTCCACGTGAAAAATTTGTGTGTCATGAGTTGTGCATTTTTCATGTGATGATTGAACAGTCTTTATTTAGGTGAATATGCATGCAAAGCTAATGGTTATGGTATTACCGATACAACACATGCATGAGTATATTGGTGAAGTAGTTATCAAGTGTTGAATGTTATTTGAAGTATTCATTTTTTTCTAGTTTTGCTGTTTGAAGTCTTTTTTGTGTTTAACCGGTACTGCCATGGTTAAGTTCAGTGATGAAGACAACTGGTTAGCATTGTTTTAACTTGATAAGTTGTTGAGAAGTTTTTGTATGTACTAATTCACCCCCCCTCTCAGTACCAGTTAAGGTATTTATTGTTCATCATTATTCATCACATTGACACTTTATGTTTCATTTGTGATGGTCTACAAGTCTTATTTTTGGTCTGAATTAATATTTTGAGTAATAGATTGGCATGAGTAAAATTCTTTGTCTTGTGAAGTCAACTTATGTTTTTTGGTCTAAGTGATCATGTGTGGTTAGTGTAGAACCTTTTTGGAGATATTTGGAAGGTGTTCTAACATGGTGTGAATCTTCACACATCACTTTTAGGACTCTGTGGATATTTTATATGTTTTCTAGAATGAGGAAGGTGTATGCCAAATAAGTGTGTGGTAATATATTGGCTTGTGGAGCCACAATGAAATGACAGACAATTCTCTGATTTGACTATGACAAATGAGTATAGAGTTGTGTGGATGTATGGGAACTATATGAAGGTGTTTTGGATGAAAAATATTGATTGTATGTTATGTTTTTAGAGGATTGGTGACATTCTCTTTTGTTTGGAATCTATGTAACTTATTTAGTTAACTATTTTGATGAACAAAATATTTGTCTAATGGTTTTTGGTTGTACCAGATGTGTATCAGATAGATGTATAGATTAGAGAGGAATGGTTATGAAAGATCAATCTCTTCTTATTCTATTTTATAGATGGATTTGTGCATGTGTACATGGATAATACCGTTATAGGATATTGTAGAGGAATGTGTCCAATTCCTTGACTGGATAGTACTAAAAAATTGTCGTGGATCATTGATAGATGTTCCCTGACACTTTATGTTTTGTTTGTGATGGTCTACAAGTCTTATTTTTGGTCTTAATTAATATTTTGATTAATAGATTGGCATGAGTAAAATGCTTTTCCTTGTGGAGTCAACTTATGTTTTTTGGTTTGAGTGATCATGTTTGGTGAGTGTAGAACTTTTTTGGAGATATTTGGAAAGTGTTTTGACATGGTGTGAATCTTCACACATCTCTTTTTCCTTCTACATGTGGTCTATAGATTGTTTGGGGTTGACAATGCACATACATGCTACATATTTTATAGGTCGACCTAATAGGGGATATTGCAAATTTGGTTAATATAAAAGATAAAGTAGTTGATTAAATTATATATGATGAGATTCTAGGATTATATGTGGAATACAAAGTTAATGTGAAGTAATTCAAAGGTTCAGATGGTGTACAATGCAATAATGAAGGTTAGATCAGATGAGTATTAAACTATGAAATATAATCCACATATTTGTAGATGCCATTCTCTTTCTATTCAATCTCTTGACTCTATTGTTTATGGAAAACCATTTGGTATCTTGCCCTAAATAAGTGATCTTCAACTTTGCAAGTATTTTGGATCTTTCCCTAAGGTTGTGTGCCTTAGCCTGCAAGACTTGTTGGTTAAAAAATTTTGTTCCATTTTTAAAATATAACAAAATCACTCCTAGCCCTAGACTAGGGAACAAACTATTAACAACAATTGGAGAAATCGCATTTTTTCTGCAACTTTCCTTTGAATTTTAGAGGTACAACACCCTCTTATGATGTAAATTTAAGGTTTTTTGGGGTGTGCTTTTAATCAAAAAGCAGGAAAGGTATGTTTTATAAAATAAAGAAAAGATAGGACAAAACTAACCACTCATGATCTCCATAACAAAGTACAAATATCAATCACCCTAACTTCAAATTCAAATCATCCACTAGTATTGATACAAAGATCTTTACAAATGAATGATCACCATATAAACAAAACATTAACAACAATATGCATAATGTCCAATATAGATTCACAAAAATGCAAAAAACAATCCTTCACTAGAGAACAAAGTCTGGATCAAGAATTAATTTAACAACATCCAATGAACCATTCAAATATAATCATTAATGATAGCATCAAACATAGATTAGAATCCTAACTAAAACAACACAAAGTCTCTTTCAAATAGAATTCCTTTCCATTTTCATAAAACTTGCAAAAATAGTATTAACTATAAGTCATGCATTCAAAACTTAATCCAAACCCTTAACTATGGTTCCTACCATTATTAAATAGTTCAACTTAAAAGTAATTAAAAAAAATAGTTGCTTGGAGACAACTGATTAAAGTAAGGTTTAAACATAACCATCAAATAAATGGTCCACCGGGACTAGTAGTTTATGAGCCAAGATTAGACATTAAACAACTAACTAGAAAGCAAGGAATCAAACAGCCACACCCCCATCTGTTTCTTCATCTTCCAGCTCCTTATAATCCTCTGTTGCTTCTTGACCTATCACTGTTGTATCCATTACATTGCTCTGTTGTTGTTGTGCCACTTGTGGATTCAATCTCTTTCTGTATGCCCTTAAATTGGAGAGAATCAATGAGATACTTTCAGTTGTAGCTTCAGCCATGGATTCAACTCAGACTCCCCATTTGGTAACCTTCTGACTTGCTTCACTAATTTTACTAGGAACATCTTGGAATTATTCACTGAAAGAGTTTAACACTATCATCACATTCTTTAGGCATTCTAGAGACTTGTATCCTACATTAGTTGCAGAGAGATTGTCTTCTAATTTTTGGTAGAAAACTCTTCTCACTATTTGCCCTCCTAGTATCTCCTTCCCATCATCACTAAGTATATTGATACCAATTATATCAAAGGAGATTTTCAGGTCTCGCCGAAGGTTTGCATTATGAACTAATGAATCAATGAGGTGTGATTGGAGCTCATTTGTAACATGATGTTTCCATTCTAGCATATCCATCCAAATAGTGACATTATCTAGACAACAAAATATTCAATGATATGCTCCGCGATTAAGACATTTTGGGGCAATTTGATAGTCTCTCACATTTCTAGGAGAGCAGAAGCTAATCTACCAATTTCTTTCTTTTTGCAACTCGACCCGATGAACACAGATCATCTGATTAAGGGTATCATAATTTCTCAGACCATTCTTAATGAATGCTAATCCTTTCATAATTACTTGACTGGCCCAACTATCTACTTCTTTAGTGATGGCTTGTGATCATTTGATGATCTCTAACTTATCACAATTAATAATCTTAGTGATAGATACCTCACAGGATGAACTAGTGGTGAGATTCTTAGCTAACCAGGTGGATTGAATGAAGGAAGTAAGAACATCCACATATTGTGCAATCTCTTGATTCTTCCTTTCTGTTGCTTTTGCTCTCCTGGAAAAAACAAGAACAGGATGCTTAGAATGATAAACATATCCCTCTGTTGTCATGGGCTCCATGTCAATTCTACTTATATTAAATTTCCCTTTAGTGATTTCTTGTTCAATTTTATCTACATTAGGCTTAGCAATCTCCAAGACATGGTGCTCTATTTGTAGGTCTACAATCATCCTGGCCATCCACCTTACCTTTTTTAGGTTTTGGTGTCTCTCCTATTAGGTGCATTAAGTTGTTACAACTTTGATTTTAGTGGCTAGCGAGTATGGTTTCTTTTGTTTCTCAATTGCCTTTCTAAGTCAGTGAGTGGATGAAGTGTTTGTTGGAATTTTTATGGACAAAGTGTTGATGGTAGCATCAGGCATCCACATGGGAACATCATGAGGAGGAGCTTGGGGGTCTATTACATTATCAATCAAAGAAGCTAGTGGGATTTGATCTCATAATTAGTGAAGAAACTGGGTGTCTTCCTCGCTAGAACTATTTTGCAAAGCCATCCTCTTCTTTTTTGGTGGTGTTAGGAAACCTACTTCATAGGCATATATCAAGTTTTTACTCTTTTTCGGGTGGGTCATTATCTCCACCAGACTACGAATCTTCCTAAGATACACTAGTTTCTAATTTGGTTTTCCTTCTACCTTTTGAAAAGTTTGAGCAATTATTCTAGTCTCCTTGGGTGTCCCTTTTTGCAAGGAGGAACTTGAATGAATTCTAATTGCATACTCCAACCTGGCTTGTGACTTGTCTAGAACTTGTGAAGTTTTGTCTTTGATATTCATTTCTTCTTCATTTTTAGGCCATTGAAAAGGGGGTAAGTTGGCATTTTGGCATGAACTGTCTACCAGGTTTGAATCATCGTCCACAAAATTTTCTAGAATATCAGACATAAAGCCTCTCTTGAGAAACTTCATTCTCTTCAATGCAACTTCCCAAAAGTACTCCAACTTTGGCACATGGAAATAGTGGGCTGCTCTATAAAAAATCCTTTTAACATAACCCTTGCTATCGAAATGGGTCCTCATTGGTAGAGAAAGGAGTCCGAACTTAGCTAGAAGCTTATTAGAAAACTTGGCAAAATCATTACTTTTACAAGAAAAATAGGACATGCTCAGGGGAAATAACATATTTGTTAATTATAAAGGTCATCTGGCAGCACAATTATAAGAACACAAGGTAATTAGAGGCATACCTAAGTAGTTTCAAAAAAACCTTTTCATAACCTCCAACCCTCAAATAAGAGAAACTCCGTAATTGAATATAGAAACTACCATAAATCTAGATTAAAGCTATGGATTTCTCTGATATCCTTTTCTTTGGGTTTCTCTCAATATTTTTAATGACTGTCATCAAGAAAGTGTCATGGATGTGAAAGAAATTCTGCATACCCTCTCCTTTCTGCAATTGAGGAAAACAATTGCAAATAGGGGCGCCATCTAGAACATTGCCAGCTTGTATCAAACCTGGCCAAGAAGTTATACTAGTAGTTATCACATACAAGAGCACAAAGCATAAATGAAATTGCTTCCTATCGTTAAACATGAGGAGTTGTTCATGAAGGGAGTCACATATCAACCTCAACTAGTTAGTTTGATATTTATCATCATAGATGGTGAGAAAAAAATGACACATCCACCCCTCAATGATTTTTTTTCCTAGCCTACCAACCACATGGAACAATAGCACAATGATATCAACAATATCATCCCTGAAGAGTTATGTTTTTATTCGAGAAGGTAACCTAGATTTACCAGGTCGAGGAGCTTTCATCTAGCCTTGTGCAATTGTGTCCAGGTACCAGTCTACCCGGCTATGGAAGTATTCCCATCCTAAATAGAAATACAAATTCATCTTTCCATCTCTCTCATGGATGTGCAGTGCAAGAGAGAAGTTACTTGTATCTACTTTATCAATCAAACTTTGATTTGTACCCTTAATTTCTCCAGAATTAGGGTGGTAATGTTGCACACAAGAGAGGACTAATTTTGGGCATGCAATGATGGAAGGGTAGCCTCCAACTTAGGAAAGAGAAGACTCAATGACCTTTTGTGAAATGGGAGACTTATTTGAACTATGTAGCCTCTTCTGAATATCATGCATGTTGAATATGTTGACTTTTGGGTCTTTAATGTAGTCTAGTTTATTTTCTATGGGTTAAGAGGGTTTGGGTGCCATTGAAACTGAATGCAAGAATTCTAGGGTTTCTAATAAAGGATGGAAGCTCAATTTAGGATAAGACAGGATGGAGCAATGAGGAAAGAAAGACTTCATGAATTCTAAATTAGCGAGCTTCTCCTATCCTATTAACAAGAAAACTATAAATTTTAACATTTTAAACATAGAGAGCTTCTATTTTTGATCTTGGTTTTATGTCTCCACCTGAGCACCTCTTCCAATATTTAATAAGTCTCAAATGAAAATGGCATGAGCAAGGTTGATAGACACATGAAAACCTAGAGAAATTAATTCTTGTGTTTCGGCAGCTATTGTACTACTTTGAGATTTGAAACAAAGCCTTTTATTTATTGTCCATTACAAAAAAGCACCCAGTTGACGTCACAATGCAGGTTACCAACTTTGGAAGTGTTAGACAATTCAAATAATTGGAAGGCAATTGAGAGAGAGGGGGTGAATCAGTTGTCACCAGATTATCAAAACCTTAAGCAATTAAAACTTTAATACTAGAACCCAAAACATTAATACTGGAATGCTTCAACCAAATATAGAAATAGAAGATATACCAATTAAGCATAAACAATAATCAGAGAATAAATACCATCCACATGACACAAAGATTTGTATGTGGAAAACTCGGTAAAGGGAAAAACCATGGTGGGAAGCCTACCCATGGTCAGATAATACTTCTGCAGTATGTGATTAGAATTGAGGGGCTTACACTTGCGGGAAGGCCAACAGCCTAGAGCACACTACTCATCACAAAAGGTGTCTCACTAACTACATAGAAATCCATACTACAATCTAGAGGAATCAATGAACTGCAAAGATAACATTTCCTATGCCTAAGTACAGTTCTAGTTAAGCTCAATACTAGAGGACTAAATCCTCTAACATAAACCCAACTCGATCACCAATGATCGACCAAATCCTCTGCCTGGATGATTATTACATCATTCACTCCTATTACATTCCATATCTCATTCCTATATATAATCTACAATGAGATCTTACATTATATATATACAAACCCTCAACCATAAAAAATAAGGCCGACCATGAGAAAATAAAACAATTACATAATTACAAAACATATCGGCTTGAGAAAAATAAGTAACATCCAACCCATAAGACATCCTGAAAACACATCAAGAGGTCCAATCCACACGTTACATTAAGCCAGTCTATAACCTAGAAAAATCGGGACCCAATATAGGTCCACACATGCTAAAGCAATGATTTCAATCAACCAAGTCTTGAACATGATAACCATCATCATCCTAATTCTCTACTAGAATCCATACCAACACCACCTATGCATATCATCAAAGATCTTCAACAAAGCTCTACTGGTGAAACCCTCATAGGAACCACAAACCAAGCTTGCTAGCATACAAGATAGGATCCGATCACTAGATCAAAACTAATTGACTGAACATGAATCTAAGTAGCATTAAAAAGACAATTCCATAACCCAAACATACTAAAGCATATCGGATCAACCCGATCTAATCCAGCCAGAAACCAAACAACCTACTGGGACTAGAAGGATACTGGTAAAACAAACAAAATAACTAGTGTTAACATCAATGACAAAAAATCAATGCAACACATAATCAATTCCTCCAAATGGACAACAATCTCCCCCTTTGGCATTGATGGAAACACTAGATGTGAAAAACATCTAAGTACCAAGAAATGCCAAACAAGTCTCCCCCAATGGAAGACAACCAACAATCTCCCACACAAAGATATAGCAATGAAGTTCTGAAACAAAGACCAAACTCCCCTTGTGAATGATATCTCTGTAAAGCTTTGTTTTTCACACACATCTCTCCCCCTTTGACATCAATGCCAAAAATCTGACAAAAATATCAAAGCAAAAACAAAAACCACTGAATCACAAGGCTAACTACTCCCCTTAAGTACCAACATCCCGACATCAGTCGAGAATGAATAATATCTCTGATAAATCATACCAGACTAATGCCAAAAAGCATCAATCAGTTCTCTGTCAAAGTGGAAGAAACCCCTAACCTATCTCTAAGGTACTCAAATGATTCTTTAGGCAAAGGTTTAGTGAAGATATCTGCAATCTTTTCTTTAGTGTTCACATAAACCAGTCTAACCTCATTTTCTTCCACCTTCTCCTTCAAAAAGTTATACTTGATAGATATGTGCTTTGTCTTAGAGTGAAATACTCAATTCTTTGATATGTTAATAGTAGCAGAGTTATTATAGTAAATAACTACCAGTCCCATGCAATAGAATTTGATGTCCTTAAGAATTTGCTCCATCCATAGAGCTTGTGTATAGTTAGTAGCGGAAACAACACACTCAGCTTCAATAGTAGATAAATAAGTACATGATTGTTTCTTGCTGATCCATGAAACCAACTTCTTTTTGAGAAAGAAATCTCCACTGAAAGTACTTTTTTGGTCATCAACATCTCCTGCCCAATCTGCATCTGTATATACACATAAAGTAAAGTCATCATCCTTAGGGTACCACAAACAATATTTAGACGTACCTTGTAAATATCTAAAAATCCTTTTCACTGCACTCTCATGATTTTCTCTAGGATCACTCTGATAGCTTGATGCAATGCAAACAACACTCATTATGTTAGGCCTAGTCCAAGTCAAATATAGAAGACCATCAATTATAGACTTGTATCTTGTAGGATTTACCGATGCAGAAACATCTTTCCTTGTCATTTTCTCACTTGTAACCATAGGAGTACTTACCAGTTTAGAATCTTCCATATCAAATTTCTTCAACAATTCCCTAGCATACTTAGTTTGATAGATGAAAATACAATTGACAGTCTGAGTAATCTACAAAACTAAGAAAAATTTCATTTCCCCAATCATAGATATTTCAAATTCTTTCTCCATATTTTTAGAAAATTCCATGCACAACTTATCTTCACCTCCAAAAATAATGTCATCAACAAAAACTTCAATAATCAGTATATTGTCATTATGTACCTTATAATATAGATTATTATGAGCATTACCCTTAGTAAAACTAAACTTCAAAGATATCTATCTAACCTTGCCTACCAAGCTCTAGATGTCTGTTTCAATCCATATAAAGCTTTCCTTAACCTGCAAACTATGTTTTTATCATCTGAAAGTGAAAAACCATTAGGTTGCTCAATGTAAACTTCCTCATCAAGATCCCTATTCAAAAAGGCACACTTAAACATCCATCTGATAAACCTTGTAGTTCTTATGTGCAACATAGGCAAGAGATAATCTTACAGCTTCAATTCTAGCTACAAGTGCAAAAGTTTCACCATAATCAATTCCTTCCTTCTTAGAATATCCTTTACAAACTAATCTAGCTTTATTCCTTACAACTTGTCCATCTTCATTCAATTTATTCCTGAAAATCCATTTAGTTTCAATAACATTCTTATTTTTAGGTTGGGGAACTAAAGTCCATGTATTATTCTTCTCTATCTAATCTAATTCTTCTTCCATATCTTTCAACCAACATTCATCTTTACATACTTCAATTACTGATACCGGTTCAACTTGAGAAATTAAACATACCTCATTATTTGCCAATCTTCTTCTTGTCATCACTCCATTGTTCTTATCCCCAATGATTTGATCTTCTGAATGATTCAATCTCACATACCTAGGAGTCTTCTAAATCTTTGTTCCTCTTCCTGGTTCTTTAGTTGTTGTTGAATATTCTGATACTACCAGAGTAACTGGCTCAACATTTTGTTCCAGTAAAGATGTTATTGGTTCAGTTATGATCATTTCCACTATCGTTTCTTGCTCATAAGCTTTGATTTGACTTCTATTCAACTCATCCACCTTGACATTAGAACTCTCCACAATTCTTTGCAATCTCTTGTTATAACATATATATGCTTTGCTTTCATTAGAATAACCAAGAAATATTCCTTCATTACATCTAGGATCAAATTTTCCAATTATCATCTAGCATGATATAACATTTACTACCAAAGATTCTGAAATACTTATCTGTAGGTGTATTTCCAAACCATAATTCATAAGGTGTCTTATCGGTTTCTCCTTTGATATGTACTATGTTGAATGTATAGACCATTGTGCTCACTTATTTTGTGCAATAGATATGAGGTAAACTAGCTTCAATCACCATTGTTCTAGCAACATCCAAGATAGTTCCATTCTTCCTTTCCACAACTCCATTATACTGAGGTGTTCGGGGAGCAAAAAATTGTCTCATTATACCATGCTTCTCACAAAAGTTATTACTCTCACCAGATGTGAATTCTCCACCATGATCTGACCTTAAACATTTAATCTTCAACCCTATCTCAATTTTCACTTTATCTTTAAAGATTTTAAACTTTTCAGAAGCCTCAGATTTCTCCCTTAGAAAAGTAACCCACATCATTCTAGAATAATCATGAATATTTTGAATAAGATCAAGATTATATTAGATTTATCTTGTATACTCCTAAAAGAGGTTCTAACCTGTTTTCCCATTTGACATTCTTTACATACTGGATTATAGGGCTTCACAATCTTAGGTATATCTCTAACTGCCTTAGTTGAACTGATGTTAACAATGCAATCAAAATTCACATGACATAGCCTTTTATGCTATAGCCAACTCTCATCAATTTGTTTAATCAAATATACTCTTCTCACCAGAATTCAAATGAAATATATTACCTTTTGTCTATGTACCGGTTGTAATCTCCAATCTAGATCTATTAATGATTTTTCATTTTCCATCCTTGAATTGTAATTAAAATCCCTTATCCACCAATTTTCCTACACTCAAAATATTATTCCTTAAACATTCAACATAATTAACATTATCAGTATTGTGCTTACCATCCAATGATATAGTTCATTTTCCCTTGATCATACATGCTTTTTCATCTCCAAATCTAACTAGACTGCCATCAAATTATTGCAAAGATAAAAACTTCCTTTTATCTCCAGTCATATGATGTGAACATCCATTGTCAATTGCCCATTCATCCTTATCTTCAATTTTAGCAGCAAGTGCCTTCTCTTCAGGTACATTCTCTTCCAATGCCAGAACATCTTCCTTGATAGCCAGGAACACCCATTCCTTTCCATTGTCAAAACCACTAGTAGAGTCTTGTGCTAGCTCATCATCAGAATCAGTCACACCTTCCTCATCTGCTATGTAGTATGATTTATCTCTGTTTTTCTTGTACTTATACTTGTTTTGATATCTAGGGTTAGGCTTAAAATATCTTCTAGCTCTCTCTTCAAATCTTGAATTCCTTTCAGGACATCTAAATGAAAAATGACCTATCTTATTACATGCAAAACATTTAAAAGGTGTTTCTCCTTCATACTTACTTCCTACCAGTCCTTTAGGTACTCTTCTAGCAAATAGGGCTTCATGTTTCTCAAATTCATCATTATCTCTCTTCATATCATCCAATTCCTTTGCATATAAATCTTTCCAATCTTTCTTGCTGGTTGATGATGTAGATGCATGAAAAGGAGGTTCAGAATTTGGAGTGCCAGAAGGTCCAAATTATTCAAGCTCAAAAGTAGATAATTTCCCAACCAAGATATCTCTATTGATAGAAGTATTATCCATTATTCTCAATTCATTATTTCTAGTATCCTTCATCTTGTAAGCCGGTGGTAAAGAACTTTTAACTTTAGAAACTATTTCATCTTCACTCAGAGTTCCACCAAAATATTGAATTCCCATAACAATCTCATTTACTCTTTCCATGAATGCAGTAATCCTTTCATCTTCTTCCATCTTTAGGTTTTCATATCTCACCTAGTAACCTTCAAGTTTAGAAATATTCGCAGTAGGGTCACCTTCATTAAGAGTCTCTAACTTGTCCAATATAGCCTTTGAAGATGATTTCTTAGTTAATCCCATTATTTGTTGATCAAAAAGTGCACAGAAGAGGGCTTCCCTTGATCTACAATCATTCTCAAGATCCTTATCCAAGTTTGCCAGAGGAGGATTTCCAGATGCTGGATTATAAGGTGTAACCCCAATCTCTATGATTTCCCAAATCTCCTTGCCAAGACGTCTCAAATGAGTCTACATCTAAATATTCTATACTCTATAATTTGTTCCATCAAGCCTAGGAATATCTCTTTGAAATATAGTAGCAGATGAACCATATGAACTTGAATTGTTGGTCACCATAGGATCTTCCTCAAGCAGTTAAGCTTCTATAGAGAGGACCAGAGCTTAGATACCAATTTTTAGATAGTTCAAATAACTAGAAGACAACTAAGAGGGGGGGGGTGAATTAGTTGTCACCAGATTACCAGAACCTTAAGCAATTAAAAATTTAATACCGGAACCCAAAAAATTAATACTAGAATGCTTCAACCAAATACCGAAATACAAGATCTACCAATTAAGCATAAATAAAAATCAAAGAATAAATACCATCCACATGACACCAAGATTTGTACATGGAAAACCCAGTAAAGGGAAAAACCATGGTGGGAAGCCTATCCACAGTCAGATAATACTTCTGGAGTAAGTATGTGATTAAAATTGAGGGGCCTGCACTCGCAGGAAGGCTAACAACCTAGAGCACACTGCTCACCACAAAAGGAGTGTCACTGACTACATAGAAATCCAGACTACAATCTAGAGGAATAAATGAACTGCAAAGATAACATCTCATATGCCTGAGTATAGTTCCAGTTAAGCTCAATACCGGAGGACTAAATCCTCTTACATAAAATTAAGAAAATAAAATAATTACATAATTACAAAACATGTCAGCCAAAGACCAAACAAATAATATCCAACCCATAAGATATCATGTAAACACATTGAGAAGTCCAATCTACATGTTACATTAAGTCGGCCCATAACCTAGATAAACCGAGACCCAATATAGGTCCACACACGCTAAAGCATTGATCCCAGTCAACCAAGTCTCAAACTGTTGGCAATTGACACTCTATTGGTTAGGTTTCATTATGTTGTCATTGATGGCAACATGATTTTGAGTTCCGCCTTCATATGGTGTACCAACAGGCACTTCATAGACTCTACACCGACACCGACATGATAGAAGATTTCTTTGGTCACCGGCAATGGAGCTCGACATGGTATAGTAAAGGTCATCGGTATTGGAGGCTGACACATCTTGGATCTGGCATCAACAAATTGTTTTAATGCTTATTCATTTATGTTATATGGCCGACATATAATCTGATATTATATATATGTTTATAAGCCGACATAAGGCATAAATTTATTTAGGGTATATAGGGGAGATTGATTAGATTTTTTGTAACAGTGATAGACATGTGGAATGGATATATGGATGTAATGTAATGCAAAATATATTAGAGAGACTATGTATGTGAGGAATTCATTGTAAGGGTTATTTTGGTACTGAGGTTTAGGGTTTTAACTGGAATAGACGAAGCTTAAACCGGAACTGTATTCTGACATAAAAGATGTTATCCTAGGAGTTCACTATTCTCTGGATTGTTGTCTAGAATTTTATGTAGTCAGTGAGGCACCTATTGTGATGAGGAGTGTGCTCTAGCTGTAAGCCTTCCTACAAGTACAGGCCCATCATAAATTGTAATATCTCTTCATATGGCAAGTGGATTGATATTGTGGGTCACAAATCCCACCATGGTTTTTCCTCATTGAGGTTTTCCACGTATACGTTTGTGTGTTATGGTTCTCATTTATGTGTTTGGCTTATTGGTTGGATTACTTATTTAAAATTTGTTTATACCAGTATACTAGCTGGTGTATGAATGTTTTGTTAAGGCTAAATCTTCATTTCTGGTATAACACTGATTCAGCCCTCCCTCTTAGTGTTATTGGTTTCAAACAATTGGTATCAGAGCCTTGTGCCTCAGAGGAAGTTTAACAGCTTGAGGAAGATCCTGAAACCGAAATCATTGAATATGGCTTTGGAGAAGCAGCTTGTGATGGCACTTGAAGATTCAAGCCAGGAGGAAAGAACTTTTACAAAATCAGGATGATGAAGAGAAAAATGCACTTAAGGAACAATGTCAGAAATTGAGTTAGGAGAACATGGTTATGAAGAATGAAATGCAAGCTATGACTATGAGGATGTCCAAGGAGATTGAGGATAGAAAGAAAAAGGAAGAAAATCTTGTTGTATCCCTGAAGAACAAATTTGAAGAATGTGGTAGGTTGACTCATGAAAATGAGATATTGAGGACTGATTTGGTATAATCCCAAAGAAATAAGAAAGAACTTGAAAGACAAATGATAATACTAAGAGATGATTTAACTACTGGAAGTGAGTACAAAGAAAAATTCAAGATCATCTCATCACAACTTGTTGAGTTACTAAAGAGACAGAGGCAGATTGGAGATTCTAGTGGACTTTGAGAAAGGACAGAGTTCCGATATTGCTAATGAAGATCAAAACCATAAGGCACCGGTAAGAAAATCCAATGCTTATAAATTCAATGGTAGATGTTTTGTTTGCAATAGATTTGGTCACATGGCTAGGCAATGTAGAAACAACGCAAATTAGAACCCTGATTCTGCTCTTGATAAATGTTCTAAATGCAATAAAATTGGTCATAAGACAAAAGATTACAAAATGAATGTAAAATGCTATGCTTGTGAAAAATTTGGACATATGGCTAATCAGTGCAGGTCAAGCAATTTCACAGGTTTTAGCAAGGGAATTCAAAAGAACAATGTTACTTGTTATGCATGCAATGAAGTTGGACATATTGCTAAGTTCTTTAGAAGCAAAAATCCACCAGTTGGCGATGGAGGATCAAATGATAAAGGAAAAGAGAAGGTTAATGAAATCCAGCAAGATCACACTTAGAGATGGGTTAGGAAGACTGAAGAGTAATCATCAGATAGGAAAGGTCTCGGTTACCTATCCGATAGAAGAGGTTGCTCCTGCACCGACAATGAGCTCGTCTGATAACTATGGTACATGCCTTAGGGGTAGGCAAATTTCATGGAAGATGATGCATATGCCCTTGGAGGAGATTCTTGAAGATGTCCCAGATATTGGAGAGGATTATCCAACATTGATATATTTAGAGTGAGATCCGATATCTTTCATCAGCAGTCATTTATATCAATGGAAGATTAGGGTTTTCTTGATGGATAAAAGGTCGATTACACTTCATTGTTAATCACCCAGCATTCAGAGTGATTTAGTGCAATTAGAGGCTATTCAGAGGCAATCAGATTTCTTCTTGAGCGATCACACCAGCGTTTGGAAGGATTTGTTAGAAGTTTTCACCGAAGAAGTTTTCACCGATAGCATTCTAAAGGTATTTTTCTTGAATCATGGAATCGGGATCATCTTTTGCTCCTATTTTCATTGCAAATCCAACTATAGTAGAGGTTAAGGACCACCCCAAGCCAATTTTCAAATGGTATCCATATGTGGCTACAAAGGAAGATTTGGTTGGAATGTTTTCTCACGTCCTAGAGGGAGTGGTATATGTGGAAGATGTTAGGGCCTATATTCATTGTCATATAGAGGACTTAGGCACTTTGAAGATCAATGGGATGTATATGAATGAACTCATGAGAGTATCTGGTAAAATCAAACCAGCATATCAACACGTTGAAGATCTAGGGTTCACTGATATTCTGGATATTCCAGAGTTCGAGGATAAGATAGTCAAATATGTACTAAGAAGAGTACATGGGGAATTCATATGGCTGGACTGA
The DNA here is from genome assembly GCF_030272615.1 of Cryptomeria japonica. Lineage (NCBI taxonomy): Eukaryota > Viridiplantae > Streptophyta > Pinopsida > Cupressales > Cupressaceae > Cryptomeria > Cryptomeria japonica. The sequence goes on along the minus strand of NC_081410.1, from coordinate 476,462,370 downwards.
CCCTACAAAATCACTAAGGAAGCCATCCGGGCAATTACTGTCTTGTCATCAATAGGGCCACATCCAGATAAGAAAGTATCAAATGACTTCATAAGGAAGATCACCGATGCCACATCAGACAAGAGATCGATGAAGGTGAGCACCATCACCGACACCGACATCAAGTTTGGAAGCATAATTATAGGTTACAAGGTAACTCAGTTTAACTGACTGAATTCAGTTTCCAGTTCATGTATTTTGGCTGCATATAGGATGATGAGAGAAAATATCAAGTTAGATCTCTGTGATTGGATGCTTGAAGAGTTATTGATCAATTTAGGGAAAATTAAAGGTGAGAAGAAGGGTACCTTCTGGTATGGAAATCTATTGGTCTTCTTAATGCTATACTTTTTGAATGATACTCCCAGTTCTGGAAGGAAGCAATGGGATTTTGACATCCTGGTAGGAAGACAACTAAAACAATCAATTGCTACATTGGGAAGTCTTAGAGATGATAAGGTATAGGGTTACTTCAAAGCTTTTAAAAAACTATGAGGTCTACAATAAGAGTACTCTAGCATATAGTAGATAAATACTCTACTGACATATGTTTCATGGTCAAGAAACATTAGACCCTCATGGAGGCAGTCAAGCTCCAAAAAATTTTGATAGTTGAAATGGGCTATGAGATGGATGCATTAATTCTTAATACATATGCAAAAATTCTACTTGATGCAGATATAGATGAAGCAGAAAAACCTTGTGGAACTGCACAATAGAAGACTCTTGAGGTTGAAACTGAGTTCAACCAAAGGAAGAGGGAAAACCAAGAAGGTAAGACAAGTAAGTTTGCATAGGAGGTTTCAAAGGACATTAAGGCACTCATTGATGTTGTCCTGAAGAAAGGAAGAAAGAGGAAGGATCTGGTAGTTCATATTGAACCTGTGACTGTTGAATCTGAATCTGAAGATAACACACCATTAACATTCAAAAGGGTTGTGAGGAAGAAACCAAAAGAACATAAAGTGAAAGCAAAGAAACAACCGGTTAGGAAGGTCACCATAAAATTACCGGCACAAAAGCAGGCACCCAAGGATACACCGTCAACTGCATCCAGTATTGCCAGAAGGAGGAAGAAGAGTGACATTGATTTGGCACTGGAGATTGGTAATGTAACAATTATTCTGCCTATGACTTGTGCTAAAATTATTGATAAAATTACTAAGGATGGGATGCTGAAATTTTTTTTTATTATGATACATTAGAAGTTGATGAACAAAGAGAGGTAGACGAAGCAATTCTTCTATATTTGGATATCTATAAGAAAGCATTAATTGAAATAGAAAATCAAATACCGACATAGCTATACAACATGCTAGATGCTAGAAGGTTATCTGCAATGCAAGAAGACAAACACATTAAGATGCAAGAAATTTTAGCTATATGTGTTGCTATAACTCTAGATGAAACAAAAAAGACAATTGAGGCTGCAGATAGGAAGGTATTCAATAGCAAACATAGAATAACTAGCCTGATGTTAGGAAGGATGAATGAGATAATAAAGGAAACACAAAAAACTTGGATTAAATTTTTGGGAGAGAATAGAGGATTCTTCACTTCACTAGAGACCAAAATAGACACTGTAGATACACCGGTTGAAGGGAAAGGTAAAGAGATTATGGGTACTCCACCCTCAATTTTGAAGAATATCAAGATATTGGAAATTGAGCCACCGGTTAACACAAATATACAGACAAATACAAAGACACTGGTTGATGTTGAGAACATTGTATAGGATACTAACATTGAGGAAACTTTTCGTTCGGATATTAATGTACAGGTTGAGGATATTGTTCCTATAGAGGAACCAATAGTTGCACAGACTGCACCAAGTGGTGAAGCCACTAGTGCAAGTGAAGAGGCAATAAAAGTTAAATCACCAGAGAAAATAGGGGAATCCGATAGGGGAACAGTTGCTGGCACATCATTATTGACAATTGACACTTCTCAAGTTGAGAAGAAAAACACCACAGAGATGAGTCCCACAGAACTAATGATGATGGTTAATCAGTAACTAATGAAGGAGGGAACTACAGACAAAGGAATTATAGATTAATCCATAACTATTTTGCATAGATTGATCCCAGAATGTAAGATTGAGAATGAAGCGATCCCTTCCGTCAAGCTTAAGGTAATAAAAAAGCACATTTCTAAATATTTTCAATCATTACAACAAATCTTTAACCGGCAAGCACTTGAAAAATTCACTTTGGCTAAGAGAGCCGCTTTTGATCAGATCATTGAGAGAGAGAAGAAAAAGATTGAGGAGAAGCTAATTGTGATTGAAAATTCTTTGAAATAAGGTACTAATATATACAGGGTATGTTGCAATACAAAGATTCTTACAACAAAAGTAGATGAAAAGATAAAGGAGTTACAGGAAAAGATTGTTATTATTGCTAATTCTTTTGATGGACTAACTTCACTGACCACATCTATTGATGGACACATTTTGATGTTGGAGAACCAAATTTATGCTCTTGAAAAGGAAAGAAATAAGATCATTTGGAGAGCTAGAAGTCTCAGAGGTTTGGTGAGTCCAAGATTGGATTCACTTGATGTACACAAGAGGGAATGCATGAATATGTTGTTGGCAAATACACACTCCAACAACAAATTGTAGGTGATTGAAGTTATTGTCATTGATGACAACCTTGCAATCCTATGGCACCGGCAGACACCAACACCGACATATAGTTTACCAACAACAACAAAGATGATTATCAGCACCCCAACCAGCAGGATTTTGTTTATTACATTTTGTATTTAATTGTAATATCTTTTTGTAAGCTGACAAGGTGAATTGTAATAGGACTCATATATAATTATGAGATCTTGTAGATCATTTAGGATATGTGGACATGGTCAGATTATTGCAGAAGTAATATGCGAATATTAGGACAGATTTTGGAGTAAGGTTTATGGTTATTTTGTGAGCTTAAACTGGTACTGAACCTGTCATAGCAGATGTTAAACCGAAGCAGTACATCATATTGGATTTGCATAATCCATTTGTGTAAGTCAGTGAGACTTCCCTTTTGTAATTAAGCAGTGAGCTTTAGGCAGTTGGCCTTCTTGCATGTGCAGGCCCCTATTGTAAGTAATATTCATTTATTGGCCAATGAGTGAATATTGTGGGTCACAAATCCCATCGAGGTTTTTCCCACACCAGGTTTCCTTGTTAAAAATATTGTGTTATGGTGTGATTTCTATGTTGTGGTTATTGTTCTTATTTACTGCATTAATTCTTGTTTACTGGTACATTGTTTTAGAATGCAATTTATTTAATAAAATTAGAAAATTTGTAAACCAACAAGATACTAATTCACCCCCCCCCCCCCTCTCAGTATCTTTGGGAATCCTAACATATGCTTGGTAAGCCCACACCGACATAAGTTAATGAGAAAGAATCACTTGCATATTTACTGAGTGGACTTGTAACTATCTCTGGCACATTCAAAACTGTCTGGGATACTTATGTAGAGTTATTAGAGAAAGCTTACCCAAAAATATTGAAATTGGTCAAGCTCCGAAAAGACATTTTTGGAGGTATTAAGTGTACAGTATTTATTCTTTGACATTATTTTTAAAATTTATGGGCATTGATGTCAAACGGGGAGTAGTATACATGTGTAAAGAATTGCAAGGATTGCATACATTAGGGGGAGTTTTTTGGAATTTGGGAGTATTGGAGCATTTTGCATATTCAACTTAGGGGGAGCAGGGAAGGATGAAACCGACAGTTGAAACCATGACCATTTTTCACATGAGTGTTGCCATCAATGCCAAAGGGGGAGATTGTTGGAAATTGACACTCTATTGGTTAGGTTTCATTATATTGTCATTGATGGCAACATGATTTTGGGTTCCGGCTTCATATGGTGTACCGACAGGCACTTCATAGACTCCACACCGACACCAACAGGATAGAAGATTTCTTTGGTCACCGACAATGCATACCGACATGGTATAGTAAAGGTCATCGGTATTGGAGGCTGACACATCTTGGATCCGACATCAGTAAATTGATTTAATGCTTATTCATTTATGTTATATGGCCGACATGTAATTTGATATTGTATATATCTTTGTAAGCCGACATAAGGCATAAATTTGTATAGTGTATATAGGGGAGATTGATTAGATCATTTTGTAACATTGATAGACATGTGGAATGGATATATGGATGTAATGTAATGTGAAATAAATCAGAAAGACTATGTATGTGAGGAGTTCATTGTAAGGGTTATTCCTATACTGAGGTTTAAGGTTTTAACTAGAACAAACAGAGCTTACACCAGAACTGTATTCTGGCATAAAATATGCTATCCTAGCAGTTCACTATTCAACGGATTGTTGTCTAGAATTTTATGTAGTCAGCGAGGCTCCTAATGTGATGAGCAGTGTGCTCTAGGCTGTAAGCCTTCCTGCAAGTGCAGGCCCATCAGATATTGTAATATCTCTTCATATGGCCAGTGGATTGATATTGTGGGTCACAAATCCCACTGTGTTTTTTCCTCATTGAGGTTTTCCACATATAAATCTATGTTATGGTTCACATTTATGTGTTTGTCTTATTGGTTGCATTACTTCTTTCAATTATGTTTATACTGGTATACTTTTTGGTGTATGAATGTTTTGTTAAGGCTAAAATCTTTATTTCTGGTATAACACTGATTCACCCCCCCTCTCAGTGTTATTGGTTTCCAACATGAACATGATCATCATCAGCATCCTGAATCTCTACTAGAAGCCGCACCAACACCACTTATGCATATCATCAAAGATCTTCAACAAAGCGTTGTCGGTGAAACCTTCACTGAAACAACAAACCAAGCTTGGCAACATACAGGATAGCATTCGATCACCAGATCAAAACCAACTGAATGAACATGAATCTGAATAGCATGAACAAGCCAATTGCATAACCCAAACATATCAGAGCATACTGGATCAACATGATCTAATCTAACCAGAAACCAAATAGCCTACCGGGACCAGAAGGATACCGATAAAGTAGCCAAAACAGCTAGTGTTGACATCAATGACAAAACATCAATGCAACACATAATCAATTCCTCCAAATGGCCAACAGTTATTCTGTAGAAACTTGAACCTTTCATTGATATGCTGAAATTCTACGAGAGAATATGAAGATGACTAGAATTTTCATATAGATATATGATCACTAGTTCAGGGTTTTGTGCAAATTGTGCTATTGATATATACTATCTCCATGTTGTAAAACTTGGCCCAAGACTAAGCCACATTATGTGTCTTATTCCTTGACTAGGTCTTGCCATGTGGTTTGGTCTAAATATTGTTGCTAGGTAGTTTGAGAAATCCTTTGAATTATGTTGACCTTCACTTTTATACCCATTTTTTGAGTTTGATTGTTCTTAGTAGAAAAATGAAACTTGATTCAAGACAAGGGAAATTCTCTTAACTTGTGTAATGGTAATCATTCCCGTGATAAATAAATAATTTTCACATATATGTTAAGAACAAGATGCAAATGAAGTATCTTGTATAGCTAGTGTAATGTCTAAAAGCAAAATCTAGTTTTCCATATAATCGAATCAAATATATTTTTTGGGAGATTCTTAAATTGATTGTCTAATTGTTCCAAATGGCCTAGGATGGATAATTAAATACAAGACCTTGGTTATTAATTAAGATTGTTATCTTGTATTGATGAAGTAATATCCAATATAATGAAATGATCAAATTTTGAATGTGAAAACATAATATTAATTTTGTAAAGTAGACTATGACATGCATCCTATTCTTAAGCTAGGTTGTGTCACACGATCTAATCATTTGGATCAAAATCCATATTAAATCATAATTTGTATGGTGGAATGAAGACTAAATAACTATAGATGTTTAGATGGCGAAATTCATCATCCAATATTTTATAGTTTTGTTTGACTTTATAAATGTTTTATTGAATTAATAAAATTAGTAACCTAATTTCATAGTTTATTTGGAGTTCAAACTTAAATTAAGAACGCACACTTTTCAGTCATTAATAGCACACAAACAAATTTGCAATATAAGAATAAGATTTAGTATTTACTTTGGTTGATTTTAGGATTACTCAATCAGGAATACCCACTGTAAATTCAATGGAGAAATTTGAATGATAAATCACTGAAAGTGATTAGAAATATCGAACAAAAATTACACTTTTTTACCAGGGAGTTACCACTACAAAAGTGAGGAAGTTTTTCAAACCTTAGAAAGGAAAAGTTACTAGTGAAAATTCCCAGTTCTAACTAATAATAATCCAAGTGGCCTAGTACACGGTTTCTCTTTGTCATTGAAGCCCCCAACCATTAAAGATGGAGTTGACAGAATGATTGGCAGAGACAAATGTTTTCTCAATTCCAACGCATGAACAGATGTTTCATCTATGGAAATTTGTATTATACCCACACAACAAAAGGAGGAAAGAATGTTCAGATATTTCATCGATGGAGAATTTGATTGAAACAGATTTAATTATTGTGATTATCAGTTTTCAGAAGATATTTCATTAAAGCTGGTAGAATATCGTTGTTGTAATCGATAGAACAATGAAAGGCTACCTACAAAATAGTCTTATCATTGCCCACACCATATATCGTTTTAGATTGAAGTGTAGTACAGATTATGTACAGAAATCGACATGGTCTGACTCTTATAATTATCTCCATACCAGAAGAATAATGAGACAGCCATGTAATCTGTACGTACGTTGAATTTTTTTTTTTTATGTTCTAATGCTTTCTCAAAAGAAAAGAGTTAACCAATTAGGGTTTACCTTTTGTTTCTGTTTTTATTTCGAGGAGGATTTTACGTCATTTTCACCTATTTATTTTTTCATATTTTAGATTTGATTAAAAAATAGTTACCTTTTTGTCTTATGTTTTTTGGTAAACATTCTCCACCCATCTAAAATTTTCACAGGGAGAGAAGTAAACGATCGTGCTTGTTGAGAAGTTTTCACTGCACGGTTCATAGAATTATATTTTTAAAGTGGGAGAGATGAGAAGTTAGATTGTCTCAAATGTTTGAATATAGTGAATATATATTGCTTTTGTTTGTATAAATGTAATTAAATTTATATTTTATATTTAAAATTTAAGATATGGTTGAATTAAATTGATGTTGATATGTTTCTAGAACACTTTGTTATCAAAGTGATGGTGTGTAACTTGAAAACTTCATATATAGCTAGTGGAAGTAAAGGGGTCTCTCTTTTGTTGTAGGTTGACCTATCGCGACTTGCAATTAATGGCAACCTACTCCTTGAGATTATGATTCAACAATAAAAAGAAAACACAAAGAATTGGAAACCAAAACCTCATTTTAACTGACACAACACACCAATTTTCATCAACGAACAAAATGATTATTTTTTAATAGAAACTAAAATTTGCATTTACATTTATGGGCTTGTGCTTTCCCTATTCTCATTTCTTTATTAGCCTTCTCACTTGATATTGTGGCCTAGAACTCATCCACTATCTCTTATCCTCGCACACAATCTTTTCACTCTTCTTTCATTGCCTACTCATGCATGCCACAACCAGTTGGCTCTTGTAGCTTCCATGCACCCTTTGTTGCATTTACTTGCACATGGTCATTGCTACCATGTGCTCCCTTATTGTCTCATATGTCTTTCATCTACTTTGGTTTCCATAACCTACACACACTTGTTATTTGTCATCTTGGCATGCTCATTGCTTTTCTCTCTTTCTCTCCACACTACATAATTAGTCTCTCTTCCTCTCCACGCTACATAATTAGTCTTTGGCATGTCCTTCTCTTATTGATGCTCTCTACTTATTTTCCCCTTGGGTAGTCTTTTATTCCATCATATACTTTTATTTTATACATGTAATTGGCTCCGTCTTAACCTTGGCTCTCTTCCTTGTATCATGGTTTTTACCCAACACATTCCTATTCCTCTTCTACCCATTGATCATGAGATCTATTCACATGGTTATTTGAATTTTTTATGAAGAATTCACCTGTAGCAACACTAGGGGTGATGATGAACCTAAGTGAATTCAAAAGTTTGAAATGGGAGCGAGACTGGGAGTGAGGATGGGAGCGAGGGTCGTAGGGAAGGCCGAAGGTGGGGATGTTGATGCAAATGAGGATGATGACTTTGGTTTTTCTCTCATCGGTCAACACATGTGCTTAGACTGGTACATTTGGCCCAAGGAAGAGAGTGGTTGGGGGTTTCTTGGGCGGCCTGCAGTCTCTATTGGGGGTCTTTGTTCTCAGCGTCAGTAGAGTGGTTGGGCAGTGTTTGGGGTTTGTTTTTCCTCATCTAACATCGCTTTGGGAGGTGTTGACATCTTGGATGGGTTGTGGCCCTCGATCGTGGCTGCTTCTTTGGGACCCTGTCTTTTGGGTCTGCTCCTTTCCGTGGAGATGACAGCTCTGGATTTTTCATGTGGCCTTCCTTTGGTGGTGGTCCTATTTCATTTTGAGTTGGTGACAAGGTTGGCTGGAGTTGTTGTGTTCTACAGTGTTGGGCCTGTCATTGTTCTCTTTTTTTGTGGGGCTTTCTCTTTCACTTCGAAGGCCTCTATTGAGGGTTTTTTTTGGGAGATTGGAAATCTTGGTCTTGTCTCCATTTCTTCTAATATATTCAAGAAGGATGTGGTTTTAGAATCAGAGATCACTGAGAGGGGGGGTGAATCAATGATCTACCGAAAATTGAAACAACAAACTTATTCTTTATCCACCGGTTAACAATGCATAATGGATAAGAACATAAACATGAAACAATAAAAACACAAATCCACAACACCAAAATTTTTATGTGGAAACCCAGAAAGGGAAAAACCACAGTGGGGTTGGAACCCACAATACTCATATACTATGGCCGAAAGTACATAAATATTACATAGATGGGAATGCACTTGCATTCAGGCTCACTGCTCAATAAATTTGCTCAGAGGGCTACAACCCTCAAGGAAGTCTCATTGACTTACAATTTGTTTACAATGTGCAAATACAATGAAATGAACTCTTAGTCAGCATCTGACTATGCAAAGATGAGTTCTAGTTAGGCTTTGAATCTATGACTGTCTCTGTTCCGCTAAATACTCTATCTCTGTCTTTGTCAGCTACTAATTGGTCTGAAAGCAAAATGCACACATGAAACTACGCTTAATCGCACCAAAACAGATCACCACACATACAACAGACCAAAAATTAATCGCCAAAACAATCTTATATATCCGGTCTTGCCACAAAAACAATCTCCTTCAAGTCGGCTTCAATAAGTGTAACATGTAGATCAAATCAGCTTCAATCATGAACAAAACATAGCACCAGACTAAAATATTATAACCACACGCTTCCTAAAGGTCTTACCAAACATCGAGATCACAAAAATAATCTCCAAAAACACCATAATCACTGAAGATCATTCCAGATCAAAGCATTACTCAAATACCCTGTTTTGTCCTGTTTTGCTGGTTGACTATCTACTAGTTACCTCCATCTTCCGAATATGTTGGATCATAACTGCTGGATTGAATCACCACGAAGAGTTTCCATCAATGACAACCCTAAACAAATAATCAACCACTAGAAGTCTCCTAACATCATTCGATGAGTGTCAATTGCCAACAATCTCCCCCTTTCGCATTGATAGCAACACTTGTTAAAAATGGCTAAGTGTTGAAATATGTACAACCAAATGAAAGAATAAAAGAATACAAGAATTCCTAGACCACCCCTTAGATCAATAATCCATGAATCTACAATACACTCGACTCTACACTCCATACATACAATCAGGTTGTACACCGTACATTTTTCTCCTCATATCTCCCCCTTTGACAACAATGCCAAAGATAGGGTGTGTACCAAAATTGCCTGTACATACATATATACACACTCACCGGAGGATTAATTCTATGCATGCTTCAATATATCCGTATATTCCATCTTCAGGAACCCAAGATATGTGTTCCATCTTGATCGCAACTTATCCAAAATTGAAACAAAACTCAAAACATAAGAGTGAAATTCTATAGTTGTGATCTTAGTAGGAGTATCCTAAGACATGTTTTGAATGCAGTCCATCTTATGATATACTAAGGTGTCCAACCATGGACCAATTAGGTTCTGGAGTTCACCTATTCACCAGATAATTCTCTCCTTTTCCTTCTCAAAATTCCTAATATGCTCAGTGATATTCAAAATTTGTTCCTTAATAATGTCGGTTAAATTGGCTATGGGATCATAGGCCTAAGAAATCTGAGCTAACTGCCCTTTACAATTCTCTATTTGCTTATCTATCTTAGTAGTAAAATTGGTCAAATTAGACAAGACTTGTAAATTTTACCTCCTTCCACTAAGGCCTCATCAACTAGTTTCAACTCTTTATCTAACCGTGCCTTATCATTATTAATCATTTGCAAAAATGTTTGAATTTTAACATCCTTAAACTTCTCCATAGCTTGTTGGGCTAATTCTTTAGATAAGGAATCAAATTTGGTGGATATATGGTCAATTAAATTTTGAAGCTTACCAGATGAACCGGTACTTGCATCAAGTTATAGATCTAGTACCACCTGTTCCAAAACTTTAACAGATTTTTCAATGAGTTTCTTCTCTTCTAATTTTGATTGGGCTAACTCTTGACTAGCTTGCGCCTGAAGAGAAATAAACAACTATCATTCTCTCAGTCAGAGACATTTGAGTGAAGGATTTATCAAAATTGATATTGAATTGTGGAAGACAACCTAGGCTTTGAGTTTTTGCAGTGTCAATTGCCACAAGTACCAGAGTCTCCATACGCTTACCTTTGTCCTTGTCTGGTTCATCTTGTTTCACCTCTTCTTTCTTCTCACCCTCAACAGGTCCAGATTTGATTTTTGTAGGTGCCACTTACAGTGTCACCACTTGGTGCACCATCCTCTTCCTCTGTTGGTTTGTCATTATCTTTTGTAGGCTCATTTGCAACAGAATTCAAAATTTGTTGTTCACCAACATCTTGAATATCCTCTTCTATATTTGCATTGTCTGTCGAGGTATCTTCTAATTGAGTGGCATTATTGACCTCATACCCCATTGGTATTATCCAAACAGTCTGGGGTTGAAATTCTTCCATTAGACATTCATCCTTAATCACCATAAAGCATATTGTCCCCTCATATTTCTTAACAATTTCTTAGGGGATTCACACTCTTTGCTTCATTTTGTCCTAGAAATTTTTGAAGAAAGCCCATAGTGTAGTATTTTGATTATCTTGTTTTCCAAGGCTATCAAGTCCTTTCTTAATCTACTGTGCAACCGGTCTGTCATAAGCCCACTGGACTTTGTCGGTTCCAGGAATTTGGTTCATGAAGTATAGGGCCAGACAGATAATTAAAAATCTGAAATTGAAAACATGCTTTTTATCTTGTTTAATCTTCTTTAAATTTATCAGCAGCTCCTCCAACAACACACTACATAGGTCATAATGACAATCTTCCTTAACCATTTTTTAAGCAACATGAATTGCAGTGCCGGATACCGAATGTCATGCCCAAACTTTTGGGCACAAACGGAATAATATTTTTTTTTAAATACTTAACTTAATACAACTAACTTAATTAAAATACTCTACTAAGTACGATTAACTTAAATAAAATAATGCAACTTTGTTTGGTTTTAACTACATTTGTGTGATTCAGGCAATTAAATTCAATTAGGGATAAAGTTAACTAAGTCTTCAAGGAGCTAATATTTCTCCCAAAAGGGTTACCACTAGTCTCCGTTAATAAATAATTAAAATCTCAAGCCTAAAGAATAATCTCAAATTTGCATGGACTAAAATTTTACCTTATCTTTCTTAACCACCTTGGTTCTAAATTTAATTATCCTCGTCATTAAAACACCTTATTAAAATAAAATCCCCATGAATTAAAAATACTTTATAATCTTAGACTTAAATGGCCCTCTTGGCCCTACGAATAATATTGTGTTTATATATATTTTTTGAGTCTAATCCACCAAGTATTAAAATCTTCTTATAAAATTTCTTCTACATTTGCCCAATATTTAAAAAAAAATATGTACAAAACTTAATTTTACATCTAACAAATTTAATTACAAATAAGTACTAATATTAATCCACTTATATATATATATATATATATATATATATATATATATATATATATATATATATATATATATATATATATATATATATATATATATATATATATATATATATATATATATATATATATATTTATTCACTTATATATTTTATCTATGAATGTATTCTAAAGAAGGGTTTATATATAAGTTTATAAATACAACCTACAGAGGGGGTGGGGCTTTTATTCTATTATAATGAGCCACCCCTTTTAAAATATTCCTCCCACCACACACATACTTATTTAAAATTCAATGTGTGTGTTTGCCCTAACCCGAAACTAGGGTTAGGGCAACTATGTTATCATTTATTTTCCCCCTTTTTTTTTTTGGTCTTGTGCTGTGTGTGCGTGTGAATTTCTTTTTTTTTTAACTTGTGAGTGTGTGTGCTGTGTGCAGGTTGGTCGGTGGCCACGGGAGGCGGCGCGCAGGGCCGAACCCGAAGCCAACTTCCATATTTTTTTTTGGTTTGTGTTGTTTGGTTAGACGGGCGGAGGAAGGGAGAGGGAGAGCCGGCGGAGGGGTGGAGATTTTACGCGGCGTAGCGGGGAAGGCGGAGCAGGGCGGGCACCGCGGACTGCGGACGGCGCCGCCCGCAGGCTGCGGCTCCCGCAGGCTGCGGACGGCGCCGCCCACAGTCTGCGGCACCGCAGGCTACGGGCGCCGCCGCCCAAAGCCGCGCCCCCCGCCGATTTTCCAAAGCATGTTTTTATTTAAAAAAATGTTTTTACTTTGTTTTAAAACAAAGTTATAACATGCGAAAATTTATATAATGTTTTTTTTTTTTCTTCTATTTACACATATATATATATATATAAATATATGTATATATATATATATATATATATTTTGGTAAAAAAAATACATATAGTTTTATATTTTGGGATGGGCAGTTTTTGCATATATACAGATTTTTTAATAATGTATATATATATATATATATATGTATGTATGTATATATATATATATATATATATATATATATATATATATATAATGGCTTATTTAACAAGAGGGTTAGTTTCCTCTCTTTCTTCTGTAGTAAAATCAGATCTGTAAATATATCATTTTTTTAAGAAACAGATTTTTTCAAATAATACTTAATGTTTAAAATGTATATATATATATATATATATATATATATATATATATATATATATATATATATATATATATATATATATATATATATATATATATATATATATATATATATATATATGGTTATTTGTCACTCAACTAGGCATATTCTTTATTTTAAAACTAACAATGCATTCTATTAGCAACTAACAATGTAATCTTTTTGGGTAACAAAATAAACCTAAAACTAAATGTTTTTTTTTTTTGAAAGAAAAATAGACTACTATAGAAAAGTTTTATTTCTGCTATTCATGGAGAAATACATAACTGGTTTATTTATTTGCAGCAGCTTATTAACATAAGTAACATGCAGTAATAAACTACATCTATTTGCAGAAATCATAAAAATTGCATTTGATTAATTTTTATTTTTATTTTTTTCCTTTTGTAAATCATGAAGATTTATATCCAATTTAGTACATTCCTTCATTCCTTTGCAACACTAACTAGAGTGAGAACAATATACATACTTCTTTAGCAATTTAAATACAAGTAAATATGAACACAAAGGTTTTGAAAATAAAACATCTACTTTTTCCTTTCCATGGTAATAGAAATACATTGCTTTACTTTTTGGAAAATAAATACAAAAATGACTTTCTCTTTCTTTACAAGCTAACATTGAATACATATTCTTCTTTCCTTGTAAATAAACACAATCTAGCTCACTTTTTTTTTTCCTTTACAAACTTCAATAGTGAATACATTGTCTTTTAACTTTTTCTGCAACATAAAACAGCCACATAGCTCTTTAAACCTTCTTTTCCCATCCCATGCAACCTGCAATAAAAACACATCTTGACCATGGAGAGCTCACCTCCCAGCCTAGGCTTACTAGAAGCCACCCCCAAGCTTGGAGAACCAAGCACTAGACGGGTTACAAACAAGCAAACTCCACAACAACATAGGAAGACACTCAACATACAAATTTCCCATCCCAAGCTACACTTTCACCACATTCGTGATGATTCTTCCATGGGTGGAAGTGGACCAAGTACCAATGGGGAGATTGCAAGCCAAATACAACACAAGCCACCTCATGGCAATACAAATGCAACAAAATACTTCCACATTCCTTATGCCCCCCAAAAGGCTCAAGGCCATATTTACTCCCCTCATGACCCCCAAATGCATACACAAGGCTATGCAACAAGGGTCACAAAGGACACCCTTGAGATCACTCTCCATAAGGAGAGCCTCTCACCCAAGGTTGTCATACTCCTTCCACCCCAAGATCTTCCTACCCTCCCAAGAGTAGGAGATCTTGGACACTCCCAAAAACAACAAGAACACAAAACAAAACACATGGAAATGAAACTACACATTCTTTACTTCAACAAAAAACTTCATAAAACACTTTCTTTACAAGCATCTCTTTCCTTCAACAAAACAACATAAACTAACATAAACAACATAACAAGAGGAGATAAAAAAAAAAACCAACCTTATTCTACCAATAGGTATGCTAAAATTAGTTGGGGATGAGCTGCCCAATTCCACACAAACCTTTCTCCAAATTCCACCAAAAGTTCTATTCTCCTACTAATTTTCAAAAAATAAAGCATAATCTCCAAAAATGGAGAGTGGGTGATTACTCACTAAGTCTCCAATTCTTGCCTAAGAAGGCCTCTCACACACTTCCCAACCCCTTGGGTGAGGTGAGAGTTTCCCATTGGTTGCTCTTCCCAAACTCTTACACATTACTAAATCCGGAAAGGGAAAAGGTGAGAGAAGATGGGGAAGAGAGTTTGACATCAAAAGGGAAGGTTGTCTATCCTAGGAGGAACTTTCTAGGTTGAATTTTCGTTCACCTTGGAAACACCACTTTTTGAGGTGACTAAACAGTCACATGGGAGAAGTCATATGTTTCAAAATACCCCTAACCCATAGGTATACCCTTTGGACCTTTGGAAAAGCCTTAAAACTGACCCTAGGAGTCCATTTAACCCTTTAGAAACCCAACTGAAGTTTACCTACGGGTCAAACTTGAGTTGTCCACTCCCAAGACTCCCTACCCAAGGCAAATTTGGGACCACACTCATGTTTTTGAATGGCTTTGGTAGAAGCAAAACTCCCTCCAAGAGACAAGTCAAAATCAATGACACTAATCAGCACATGTGTCAAGTGACACAATAAAAAATACAATATAAAAATCACACATGGAATTTGTCTCTTGTAGGATTACACATATACATAAAAATTAATTTTAACACTCAAGCATCATACACTTCACAAATAAAATACATTACAAATGGGGTGTTGTCTCTCCAAATAGACAACTCCCGGCTTAACAAACGCACATTGGTCTAGGTTTGGTTCTCCATATAAATTCCATGGTCACATGGATAATTTTCCTGTGCATCTCAATTAACACATTAGTAATTCCAAATAATCACAATTATACATAATCAAATACATGGATTTCATAGCACATCAAACACTTCATACATTGGCAACAATAATTCAATATCTCTTTCAATAAAATTTGATTTCACATAAGCAATTAACGTAATTCTCAAAATTGAACCATTCATACAATAAGCATCATTTCTCTATCATCAAAATGAAGTCCTACAATTTCCAATAATGACATTCACCATAACAATGTAATTCTATTCTAGCAACATATCTAAAGTTTCATAATCATCATGCATAAAATAAAGCATCATCATATGTCAATGTGATCCAAATCATGGAATCATATAAGTTCTAAGTCCATAAAGCATAAAATAAAGCATCCATAATAGTCTCAATATGCAAATAACTGAAAATGTCAAACTGAATCAGGGTAGGGCCTCACACCGAATTCAGTCTATTGGATTGATACACCTTATAACTAATCACCATAACAACAAACTTAACATCATCTTCTTTTATTGTACTGATCTTCATTGATCTCCCGTCAAATTATGCACTGGTTAGCTTGTTCAGGGTAGGGTTTGTAAACTTCTGCAACCCTGGCTTCTCACCGGTTTGATTTAAATAGGTCAATGCCTTAATTTCTTCCATAATGATCTTGTAAGGTTTATCAAGCTACATAAATTCAGTGTGGATCCTGCTCAACACGTATCTAACCCATTCCTTCTCATCAAAAGTCAGAAAATTCACAAATTGGGTGAAACACTTTTTCTTTAGTTGTGCAAATTTTGGCTTAGGATTATCAATGTCATCCATGATTTTGTCAGTATACAGGTTCAAGATGTCTTTTGAGTCAATTTCTTCAATTTCACAGTGAGTATAAGCTCAAACATCATCAACATGCATAACTCCATGAAGAACGAAAGAAAATGCTCCAACCGGGTCGTCCTCCATGGACTTGTAGGGGTGTTTCTTGAATATAGGACGATTCCTATTCTTAACCTCAACCACCAGTGGAGTAGCAATGGAGGATGTAGATCCCATTTTAAAATCTAAAAAAATCAGACTCAAAAAAATGCCCTTCATTAAATACCTTAACCAACTGTCGGATGCCATACATCACTTTGCCAGATTTCTTTAATCACTTTGATCGCCTAGAAACTCTGATCACCTTGTTCTTTAGCTTGAAAACACTATTCGCAAAGTGAAGAATGATTCTCGTATTTGCCCTTTTAACTTTGCAAACCCTAATTTTTTATTGAAATAAATGTACCTCAAATATTTAACTAGATGCCCTGTTCAGCTACCAGATATCAACCGCCATCTGTAATCCATTGACCACAGATCTCATCAAAGGGGTACTGCAAGATTCTCACTAGTTTGCCTTCCCCAAAGTCCAAAATCCCTAGTTACTCGATGAAGATTCTACATCAGATTCAGGTACAGATCCATTAGCTGTCTTAGATTCATCCTTCTTTACCCACATCTTCTTATGTTGATCTCTGATCTCTTCCACTTTTTCCTTTCCCTTTTCATTTGATTTGTTCTTGTCAACTGGAGCATTGTTTTTTCTTTTGCAGTACTTTGCAATGTGACTAGTTTTGTTGCATGCTCTGCAAACAACATTATTCTTCATAGGTCTGAAGTTCATCTAGTTTTGTCTTGTCATGCACTAATTAGAGATATGTCCAAATATTCCATAGGCATATCATCTTTTTTTTTGAAATTTATTTATTACTTCTCTAAACACATTTGACTTGTGTCCAAAATTATTGCTTATGAAACACTGACCGGTAAAGGTAGAAACATTGTTCATATTGTTCATCATATTGTTATTGTTCATCATTCCATTATTCATCCTACTTCTATACTGACTTGCCATATGATCAAGTTTATTGCAATTAAAACATCTATCATTGAATTTATGAGCATTAGGTTGTCTTACGAGAGGATTTTTGCTCTTCTTTTGATCGGGTTTAGTATTGCCTTGTCCAGATCCGGAGGATTCACCTTTCTCAAATCGTAGGCCTCACATATCCTTCCCTTATCTTTGACTTTCCAACATCTCATCAAGTCTTGTTGAGCTAGCTTTAAATTTATCTCTGTATTCATTAGTAGCAACAAGTTCATCCCTCAATGTAACAACCTATCTTTCAATTTCTTGACCATTATTCCTTGATGGTGTCAACTCAAGCTTCAATTGATCATTCTCATAGGTAAGCCTGAAGCATTCATCAACTCTTCCCTTCAATGATTGTGCTAGATTCTCCTCATTCTTCTTCCACTCCTCAATCTCCTTAGTCAATCTCATCACAATGGATTGTATCTCATTCTTCAAAGAAACATTCTCTCTCTCAAGCTTGTTAACCTCGTCAGCTTTGTCCTAGTATTTCATGATTTGATTTTCTTTCTCCTTCAACTTGTCCATTAATTCCTTCCTCTTTTCTTTGTAGATACTTTCTTGATCCTTCAACTCACTAATGAATTCATCAACAACATTCTGATTCTTCTTCAAGGTATAGACCTCACTTCTAGCACCATCAAGATCCTCAAGTTCCACATTGAGTTGTCTCTAGAAACTATAATCCATTAAATCAATCTCCCAGATCTTCCTGGAGTAGTTAAGCTTCTTCAGAGGAACTAGGCTCGGATACCAATCGTTAGAATCAGATATCACTGAGAGGAGGGGGTGAATCAATGATCTATCAGACATTAAAACTACAAACTTATTATTTATCCACTAGTTAACAATGCATAATAGATAAGAACATAAACATGCAACAATAAAAATACAAATCCACAACAACATAATTTTTATGTGGAAACCCAGAAAGGGAAATACCATGATGGGGCTGGAACCCACAATATTCATATACTATGGCCATAAGTACATAAATATTACATAGGTGGGAATGCACTTGCATTCAGGCTCACTTCCTAGAGCTCACTACTCAATAAAGTTTCCCGGAGGGCTACAACCCTCAAGGAAGTCTCACTGACTTACAATTTGTTTAAAATGTATAAATACAATGAAATACCTCTTAATCAGCATCTGACTATGCAAATATGAGTTTCGGTTAGTCTTTGAATCTTTGACTAACTCTGTTCTACTAAATACTCTGTCTCTGCCTCTGTCAGCTATTGGTTGGTCTGAAAGAAAAATGTGCACGTGAAACTATGCTCAATCACACCAAAATGGATCACCACACACACAACATACTGACACTAGTACATTTGGGCCTAATTTCCAATGGTTAATTGTTGGATTTGCAATGACAAAACGTCAGACTTCCGACCAACTTTACCGTCGAAAACTCGTCGTAGGGCTTCCTGATGATGCCATTTGCATCGGTCATCCAATGATGTTATGAACTCCTCCAATGGTGGCTATATTTGCACCCCTAGCCACAAATTTTGACGGATTTCCGTCAGATTTCTGACGGATGCTATGATTTCTCCTCTACGATTGTCTGACATGGAAGTGACGTTGGATATAGAACATCCTTGTCGGATATTTCATTAGTTGTCATCGAAATTCCAACAACGAGAGATGATGTGGGTCAAACGGCTTTGTTGTCGGTGAATGAAAGCATTGAACGAGTTCTATTTTTAAAAATTGCATTAAACATTTATTATTTATTTGATTTAGTGTTATTTACAAAAAATGATTATCAATGATGTTTCCTTTCTCCAAGAATTGTCTAGGATCTTTCCATCAGATAATATGTAACATCGAATGACTAAATCTTTTCCTTACAAATGTTTATTTTATTTAATTATTATTTGAGTGTGAATTAAAATTTATATCTGTATGGAAGCAGATCAGACAAGCCAAAGAGTTGTGTGCAAGCAAATTTTGTAAAAGAAAGCAAGAAGGCATTATCTTGAATGACATGGAAACAAGCTCATCAGCTGCCTAGAAGAGAGAAATTGGAGAAAAGAAGAGGAAAGTGTTAAAGGGTGATAAATAGATAGAGAGTATGCAATAAAAACAAACAATGTTTGGAGTGTATGATGTGACGTCTCTAATTTATGTTCGAAGGGACTAACTGGTTTTGGAGTTCCTGCGAAACCTATTGGGCCACGCTTTGGAGGAAATCAATGTGTTCATGCAAGGAGCACCTTTTTTCTATTATGAGAATGATGCTTTTGCACCGAAGGATATTTGGAAGTCAATATCCAAAAATTTATATAGTGTGGAACCAGAGTTGGTGGACTCGAAGTAATTTTCAGCTTTCAGAAGACCGAGAGGTTATGTACACAATCTCCCAATAGAAGGGTGATTTCAAGCATTACCTCTCCCCCCTATGACTATTCAGGAAGCACTTCCTTAGAAAAAGGACTATTGGCCTCCATGGGATCAAAGAAAAAAATTGAAGCATAGACTCTAGACAATGTAGTGGTGTCCTTCATGAAGAACTCTACACTATAATTAAAAATTCATGAGGGAAACTCGAAAATAGTGAAGAGAAATACAATCTTGAAAAGTGGGAATAATGGATCTTGGTTTGGGTGAGGCCAAGTCAAGTGGCTCCTCTAGAGGTTGATGAGATAGAAATCATATTAAGATTTTAAAAAGATCACACTCGTGGAACTTCGTGTGCGACTAATCGATTGCGGTGTTTGGGTAATGCATTCCAAATAGATACAGTTGCATACCATTTATCTGTCTTGATTAAAGACTTTTATCTTGATGGCATTAAATTAAAGTTCTTTCTCTTCTATCTAGTATTGGTGGAGAAGAGGTTGCTTTGCATCGACATGACCTACCAATAGGTGGCAAGTCAGGTCGATGCAAAGCAACCTCTTCTCCACCAATACCAGATAAAAGAGAAAGTACTTTAATTTAATGCCATCAATATAAAAAGGCTTTAATCAAGACAGATAAATGGTATGCAACTGTATCTATTTGGAATGCATTACCCAAACATTGCAATCGATCACTCATATACGAAGTTCCACGAGTGTGATATTTTTCAAATCCTAATATGATTTCTATCTCATCAACCTCTAGAGGAGCCACCTGACTTGGCCCCACCCAAACCAAGATCCATTCTTCCCACTTTTCAACATTGTATTTCTCTTCACTATCTTGCAGTTTCCCTCGTGAATTTTCAATTATAGTGCAGAGTTCTTCATGAAGGACACCACCACATCGTCTAGACTCTATGCTTCAATTTTTTTCTTTGATCCCATGGAGGCCAATAGTCCTTTGTCTGAGGAAGTGATTCCTGAATAATCATGGAGGGGAGAGGTAATGCTTGAAATTGCCCTTCTATTGGGAGATTGTGTACATAACCTCTTGGTCTTCTAAAAGCTGAAAATTACTTCGAGTCCGCCAACTCTGGTTCCACACAATAGAAATTTTTGAATATTGACTTCCAAATATCCTTCGGTGCAAAAGAATCATTCTCATAATAGAAAAAAGGTGCTCCTTGCATGAATACATTGATTTCCTCCAAGCGTGGCCCAATAGGTTTCGTAGGAATTCCAAAACCAGTTAGTCCCTCCGGACATAAATTAAAGACATCACATCACACACTCCAGACATTGTTTGATTGTATTGCATACTCTCTATCTATTTATCACCCTTAAACACTTTCCTCTGCTTTTCTCCAATTGCTCTCTTCTAGGAAACTGATGAGCTTGTTTCCATGTCATTCAAGATAATGTTTGCTTGCTTTCTTTTATGAAATTTACTTGCACATGACTCTTCGGCTTGTATGTTCTGCTTCTATACAGATATAAATTTTAATTGACACTCAAATAATAATTAAATAAAATAAGCATTTGTAATGAAAAGATTTAGTCATTCGATGTTACATATTATCTGATGGAAAGATCCTAGACAATTCTTGGAGAAAGGAAACATCATTGATAATCATTTTTTGCAAATAACACTAAATCAAATAAATTAAAAATGCTTCATGTAATTTTTAAAAGTAGAACTTGTTCAATGCTTTCATGCACTGATGGCAAATCCGTCTGACCCACACCATTATCCATAATAGAATAGATGAATATAATAGGCTATTATAAAGAATATATAAAAAAATATGAAATAACATTAAATTACCATAACAAACACATCATTTCAAATGAAAGGTGAATCCATCATCATTTGGATGGTATAGTGTTTGGAAGAAGGGTATATGAGAAACCCTACTCTTAAGGGTTTGTGAGAGGCTAAATAAGGGATTTTGCATCTAAGAAGGTTAAAACTTGTAAATAATTGCATTTCCTTAGTTTTGAATCATATACTTTCCAAAGCAACCTTTTGATAGTAGATTTTGTGTACCATCCTAATCCAAAAAGAATTCATTTTGTCTACATCTGCTAGTCATTGCTAAAATCAGTTTAAAGTGTATTCATTTAGGGACCTTTCATAAAATATTCTCAACTTACACATCATAAAAGGATCTTAAAATATTCATTGTTTATAATGATAAGAATTTGGTTGTTCCATACATCTTCCTTTACTATTTTAAAAATATCATCAACCAAAATATTGTGCAGCAGTAGTATGGAGTGCATTTCATCTATTTTATGCCTAAATATTTCATCATACCACTTTCCTTTCAAAGGAGACTGATCAATTGCCATGTTTGGGTAATGCATTCCAAATAGATACATTTGCATACCATTTATCTGTCTTGATTAAATACTTTTATCCTGATGGCAATAATTAAAGTTCTTTCTCTATTTTCTAGTGATCTCTGGAGCAGAGGTTGCTTTGCATCGACTTGGGATATATTTAGCTTGTGTTGTATCTACGAAAATATGTATCCTAGGATGATGCAATGCAACCTCTACTCCACCAATACCAGATAGAAGAGAAAGTACTTTAATTTAAAGCCATTAGGATAAAATTCTTTCAAGACATATATTAGGTATAAAAGGAAGCCTACCTTGTCATTTGAAGGGGTTTACCTACAATTCAAGTGATCTATTAATTATAAAATCAATTCAATTCCAAGTGAACAGAAAATAAAGCATTCATAAAGAATTAAAGGAGAAATCACTATTGAACTTACCCCTATCTCATATAACCCTATGTTGGCTAGGCCCCACAATAATTAGAAGATCCTAATTACTACTATCCTAAACCTTGCATTGACCATCACAATTTCACAATGAGTTGAGTTAATTAGTCCATTAGCGAGATTGGGAAAGAGTTTGGTATTGATTTAGGTGTTGGTGGAATGTTCAAGGAGGTACATTATCATCATAATTAATTTTAGAGAGTGTTGTGTGAAGAAGAATGGCCATGAAAGGAGTGACTATCCTAAGTGCTTGAGACTATCACAAAAAGTGAGTGTTGCAGTAGTGAATATTCCTTTGACCTTTGTGTGTTTGGGAGGGTAAAGACCCATGGTTGTATATGTTGAGTGGTTGGGAGGGTAAAAACCACATATCAACTATCTACTTTGACATCCTAGGATGGTGTCCACCTACTCTAAAACCTTGTGGGCTCTCTTTGTCTGATACTAACATCTACATAACATATGCCTCTCATATAACCCTATGCTGGCTAGGCCCCACCATAATTAGAAGATCCTAATTACTAAAAACACTAGATTCTCCCCTAAAAGGTTGTTGAGTCATAGAAGGCCTAGCTTGATAGCCCTATAGTCTCTCATACCTAAAATATCCTTGTGTCTATGATGGTCAAATGTGACTACCCTATGGCCCCTACTATGCTCTAGACCTTTGTCCCTAATATTGGTGTTAGGATTTCCAAAGATACTGAGAGGGGGGGGGGGTGAATCAGTATCTGACCGGTGATAATATTTTCTTAACTTATAACATGAAAAATATATTAAAACTGTGTACCGATAAACCAAAAATAATGCAGCAAATAAGAATAACAACCACAACATGAAAATCACACCATAACACAATATTTTAATGAGGAAAATTGGTGTGGGAAAAACCTTGGTGGGATTTGTGACCCATAATATTCGCTTACTGGCCAATAAGTGAATATTACTACTACAATAGGGGCCTGCACATGTAGGAAGGCCAAGTGCCTAGAGCTCACTACTCAATTATAAAGGAAGTCACACTGACTTACAAAAATGGATTATACTAATCCAATGTCTTGTACTTTTTAGATTAGCATTTTCTATGCCAAATTCAGTACCAGTTTAAGCTCTGCTACATACATAAACCCTTATCCAATAATTCGCATATTAGGTCTGCTACCTTCTATTCATCTTTCACATACTACCTCCTATACAATGATCTAAAATGATCTCATACATATATGATTCATATTACAATCCCCCATGTCGGCTTACAAAATTTTTTACAATTAATTATAAAATATATTAATACAAAATTATTGTCGGCCAGGGTGCCGATATGCTTCTTTTTTGGTGTCGGTGTTCTATATGCTTGTGTAGAGTCTGTCAGTGTCAGTGCCTGTGGCTGCCTGTCGGTATCACATGATTGCAAGGTTGTCATCAATGACAATACCTTCAATCACCAATCTCCCCCTTTGGCATTGATGGCAACACTCATGAGAAAAATTCAAGAATGTATCCAAAAATTGAAGTCCGAAAATCTTGCCAAAAACTGTATGTCCAAAAATGTGTTATCAAAAATGTATGCCAAAAATGTATGCTCCCCCTGAGTAGATAATATCTACTTTTGGATTTATTTTTCTCATTTCAACTACTCCCCCTTTGACATCAATGACAAAGGTTGTCATTCGCTGTCAGTGGAGTCCTGCCTAGATTCTTGTAACCGGTGGGTTACAATCTGAAAAATATCTGTCAAAACTAAATTTAAACCATTACTAAATTTTTTGTTGTCTTTTATTGCCTCTTGAGTTCTCTGCACTGTACCGGTGAGTATGTGAATTTTCTCTTCCGATGTCTTCAGTCCAGTAACCAAGCCTCAGATATTTCTTTTCTCAAAGAAATGAGGTAATCTAGTTTTGGACCAAGTCTACATTTCAAGTCCTTTGCTTTATCCTTTATTCTTTCTTTGTCCTTCTCTAACTGCTTGATTTTCTCTTCTTGCTCTTCAATCTTCTTCTCTATCTCCAAAAATGAATCCGATGTACCTATCAGATTGTCAGCAATTTTGTTAATCTTATCTTGTGCTTTGTTGATTTCCTTGTTTAGATCTTCTGTTAAAATATTTATTTTACAAGAATCACTATATAGTTTCTTGAAGTAAAAAATTATCTCTCCAAGTTCCGGTAATAAGGTGTCCATTTTCTCCTTATTCTTCTTCAAAATTTCCTCAAAGAATTTCTCTTTTTCTTTAATCATTCTTTCCTTGAATGTATCCTCATTTATTTGATCAACCATCTGAATGTTGTCGGTGATGAACTTAGACAATGTGTCTAGTTGACCTAAAGAATCTTTGTTATCTACGATGCACTTTGGTGCTATCAATTTAAGAATGGGACTAGTATCATCAATAGCCTTATAGGCTTGTGCATTACATTTTGTGATCTTCTTTATTGAATCCAATAAGACCTCTATTACATTCGTAGGTTGGAATTCTGCCATAGAAGTACTAGATGTTTGTCCAACTGTCTTCACAATACCCATGCTACTGGTTGTAGTAATCACCCTACTTGATTCGACCTCTAGTAGGTCAGTCCGTGATTGTATTTCTACAAACAAAGGTTTAGGCTTTTCATTTTTGGCTGGTGGCACTGTTTCTGTCTGAACTTGTGTCTCAACCTGTACTTGTTCTGGTTTCTCTATTTATGTCTCTGTACTATCCTTTGTTGATTCTTCTGATGTTTTTCTAGTTGTATCTACCGGTTTCTCAGTGGTATCCTCTATTGGTTGTTGTGTCTAAGTAGGTTTTTCTATGTTTAAATTTTCAGTTTCATTTACCTCAACCTCAACATCTGCAGCCGGTGACTCAGTAGTCACATTTGTCTTCTTGTCCTCAATGGTTTCTTAGTCAAATACAACATTTACTTCTTGAGTATCAATATTCACAGTGTACAAAACTTCAAACTCAAGATTTGTATCCTCTAATGGAGTCTCCATACTCTCAGTAACCGGTTGACTATCAGTAGTAGCTATCGGTGGAGTATCTAAAGGAGGTGGGGGCACATTATCAGTTATTTTAAGGCTTGGAGGACCACCTACCTTACCTTTCCCCTTATCCCTGTCCTTTTGATATACTTTAATAGTCTTTGGTCTAATTAATTCTTCCTGTTTTTCTTTTTCCACAAAGAATATATCCCATGCATATGTTGTTTCCTTAGATACTTCTTTTACTCTTCCTTCCATCAGTGCTACATGCTGGTGAGCAGTGGAGAATACTATCCGGTTTTCTTCACTGATTAGTTTATCTATATCATTAGTTGAGTTGACTGGATGTACTGCAAGTAATTTCTCAATCTTGATTTTCTTGTCCAACTCAACGATGGCTAACCTTCTAGCTTCTAATATCCTATATAGATCATTTGGTATTTCATCAACAACTTCCATCAAAACTTTCTTGTATATATCTAAGTGTAAAATTATACTGTTCTCTATGCTTTCTTTGTTATCTACAAATAGTGTGTTGTATATTTTGCTGATGTTCTTCAATTTTCCATCTTCAGTTATTTCACTCAAGAGTTTGTCCAGTGGAGCAATATCTTGTTTTGCCTTATTTTTCTTTGGAGTCATTTTCTTTATCGGAGGCCTAAATGTCTGTTGTTTTTGTCTGGTTTTCTTGGGTGCAGGTGAGGATACCAGTGAGGGTTTTCTTTTCCTTTCTACCCTTTTAAATACCGCTGGTATATCACTCTCAAAGGAAGTTCCAACCAGTGAAAGAATAGTTTCTGAATGAAGTCCTTCCGACTCACTTTCCTTTATACTAGTTTGCTTCAAAACATCTTCCTTCATTGCTTTAGCCTACCAGGTTCCTTTTCTTACTGTTTCTTCGACCTTCTTAACCCTTTTTCTAGACTGAATTCCACTCTCAATTGTTTCAACATTTCCAAAAACTTTCTCAGTGGGTTCCTTTGGTACTTCAAGGAGGGGTTTTGCATAAGTTTCAATAATATTGTCATCTATCTCATAGCCCATTTTAGTTACCCAGATAGTTCTAGGGACAACTGCCTCCATCTAGATTTCATCCTTTTTAATTACAAAACAAATTTCTTTATGATACTTGTCCACAATAGCTTGTGACAGTCTCACTTTGGTTTTCATTCAAGGCTTTAATGCTTGAAAGTATTCATTTAATTTATTCTCCCGATTTTCTCCCATGTTGTTTAGTAGATCCAATAGTTGCTTTCCTACCAGAATGTCAAAGCCAAAATCTCTTGCACCAATACCGGGTACTTGTTTAGTTATGTATAGCATTAGACAAACAAACAAATTTCCAAATCTAAATGTTCCTTTCTTATCTCCTTTAATTTTTCCCAGATTGTCTATCAATTCATCTTTGAGCCATTCACATATATCTATTCTAGCATTATCATTAACCATGTCATAAGCACTCTTAATACATAGGCTAGAAACTGAGTTCAACCTATTTGCATGTGTAGCTTTGTAACCTAAGATCATACTGATAAATTTGACATTGATGTCTTTTACGTCGTTTACCCTTAGAAACCTTTTGTCGAAAGTTGCACCGGTTAAGTTTATCACTATGTCATTTGAGACCTTTATTTTGTCAGGGTTGCTATCGGTGGAAGGTAACCCTATTACTGCCTTAATGGCTTGCTTTGTGATTTTATGGATTGAATCCAACCAGAAGAATTCACCATGAACTCTACTTAGCACAATCCATATAATATCCTTGGGAAAATTCGGGACACTAAGGCTTTCAGTAAAACTTAGGGTTTCCACTATCTTATATTCTGGCTTGATATTTCCAGAGTCATCACAAATCACAGTCCTATACATATTTTTGATCTCATCATCACCTAATTCCTCTATATGACAATGTATATACATCCTAGGGTCTTCAGTATATGAAGCTCCCTTAGGAATTTGAGAAAATGCAACTATGCTATCATCTTTCTTCGCTATTTCAGGAACCAGTTTGAATACGGGTCTAGGGCACTTAACAACCTCAACAACAGTAGGGTTTGCAATAAATTCAGGAGTGGATGAGGATTCCATGATTATATATACCTCAATCTTCCTTTAGGATGAATGCTTTGATGAACTGCTTCACTTTTTCGCTAAGGATGCCTTCGCTCGAGAATTTTCGCTCTCTCGAAGATTTGAATACTCGGTGAATGAAAAAGGAGCCAAAACACTTGCTTTATAATGCTATTTTCTCCAACTACCACATTTAATGCTCACCGGTTAAGTCACAACTTAACTCATCTACTGGTATGGAAGTAATTTCAACTTCTCACCATCAACCGAGGGAATAATAGCATGTTTTTCATTTTGTTTCTAAACCCTCAAGGATTTTCCTTCAGTTAGATGAAGAGTCTCCTGCCGGTGGAGTGTTACTCTATTGTGCTGGTGGAGGAGTATTCCAATCAAAATTCTTATCTGACTTTCTGATCCATTGTTTTGATAATTCTTGCTTTACCTCTTCAACCTTTTCTTTACCTTTCAAACTAGGACCTTTGTTATCTGCCAGTGGGGACTTGATTCTACAAAATTTTGCAATATGTCCAATCTTGTTATAGGCATAACAAATCACATTGTTTTTCTGAATAGCTTTCCCATATCCTATGCCGGTATGTGTTCTACATTGATTGGATAAGTGTCCAAATCTTCCACAAACATAACATCTTACATTCATTCTACAATTTTCTAAATTATGACCAACTTTGTTGCATTTAGAACATTGACCAGTGGGTGTATTAATGTTCTAATAATTTTTAGATCTACATTGATTTCCTCTATGACCATAATTGTTATAGTTAAAGAATTTCCCATTAAATTTGAAAGCATTAGGTTGTCTTACCGGTTTGCTATGATCATGATTGTTTGCAGTGCCAGAGCTTTCACCAATTTCAAAGCCAAGGCCATTTATATCACCATTAGGTTTCTGATTCTTCAGAATGTCAACAAGTTCTTCTAAAATTTTCTTGAATTTTTCTTTGTGTTGATTTGCGCAGTCAATTCATTCTCCAAGATATCTTTCTGTCTCACGAGTTTAGTTCTATCATTTTGTGTATGCATCAGATATCTCTTCAACATATCATTTTCATGACCTAGTCTTGTGTTTTCCTTTTCAGCATCATTTAGTCTTCTAACCAAGTCTTCTTCATTCTTCTTTATGTCTTCAATTTCTTTACAAAACCTCTTAGTCATATCTTGCATCTCATTCTTTTTTGTACTGATTTCTTGTCTTAGCTTGTTTACCAAATCATTAAGAGTTTCCTTTTTATCTTCATCATTCTGCATCTTTTCACAAAGTTCTCTCCTCTTGTTCCTTGCAATAGTAAAATTCTCTTGAAGTGCTTGAATTATATCCTGAGCAGTCTTCAGATCATCTTCAAGATTGATATTCTTCACCTTTTCTTCATCATAGTCTGAAAGAGATGTTTCCAATTGCTTTCTCAAGTTTTCCTTCTCTACCGATTTCAAGATCTTCCTCAAGCTGTTAGGCTTTTGAAAATAGAGGACCAAGCTCTGATACCAATTGTTAGGATTCCCAAAGATACTGAGAGGGGGGGGGGGGGGGTGAATCAGTATCTATATTTTCTTAACTTATAACATGAAAAGCATATTAAAACTATGTACCGGTAAACTAAAAATAATGCGGCAAATAAGAATAACAACCACAACATGAAAAGAACACCATAACACAATATTTTAATAAGCAAACCTGGTGTGGGAAAAACCTCGGTGGGATTTGTGACCCACAATATTCTCTTACTGGCCAATAAGTGAATATTACTACTACAATAGGGGCCTGCACATGCAGGAAGGCCAAGTGCCTAGAGCTCACTGTTCAATTACAAAGGAAGTCACACTAACATACAAAAATGGATTATACTAATCCAATGTCTTGTACTGCTTCAGATTAGCATCTTCTATGCCAAATTCAATACCGGTTTAAGCTCTGCTACATACATAAACCCTTATCCAATAATTCACATATTAGGTCTGCTACCTTCTATTCATCTTTCGCATACTACCTCTTATACAATGATCTACAATGATCTCATACATATATGATTCATATTACAATCTTTCATGTCGGCTTACAAAAGATTTTACAATTAATTACAAAATAAATTAATACAAAATTGTTGTCGACTAGGGTGCCGGTATTCTTCTTTTTCGGTGTTGGTGTTCTATATGGTTGTGTAGAGTTTGTCGATGTCAGTATCGGTGCCTATGTCTGTCTACTGGTATCACATGATTACAAGGTTTCCATCAATGACAATACCTTCAATCACCTACAATTTCTCATTGGAGTGTGCTTTTGCCAACAATTGATACTATTGGGTTTTTCTTTGTAAATCATATAGTAAGTCTAAATTATCCTTTGAAGGATGGGGAGGCCTATGGACACTTTAGTCCCTTCATCAAGGTTACAAACTTCTCTCATGCCTCTTGTGTCCTCCCATGTACCTCCTTTTCCATTAGAGACTTTGCCATAGCAACCCTAAAGTCATTTGGATGGGCCATGTGTAGGAAAACTGAAATTTTGGGCTTTCCACCCCTAATGAAATAATTGACAAGTAACTTGTCTTGAATGTAATCTACAAACTACAATAACTCCAAAAACTAACTCTCATGTTGAGCCACTATGAAACCTTATTATGTAAATTGTGAAACTCATCTATGCATCTCTATCAAAAATATTTTGAAATAGAACACACTTTGAAGCACTCCAAAATGGTATCTGGAGAAGCTTTCCAATGTGAGTTGGTGCATTTTATCCTCCCAGTACCACAAGGAGGAATCAAGTCCTCTCAAAAATTGCATTGAAAATTATGCCTTTAAGTTGCTCATATATAGATGCAACCCAAAGCATAAGTCCAAGCTAAGTAACCCAGACTTATCCTCAACCCCATTTGTGGATCTTAAAAATGTAGAGGATTGGAGATGAAGGAACTCTCGAATATGATCCTTTGGCTCATGATATGTGCTTGCTATAGTCTATACCTCTTGTATTTATGCATGATGAGGCTAGGTAATGTGTATTGATCAATATTCTATCTCCTCTATGTGTATTTCCCAAATTCAAGGCGAACTCCTAATAAGCTCCCAAGATGCAAGTATATGCTCCTCTACTACAAGTGGATCCTCATGGCTTGTAAGATTTGAGGTCCATACTCAGGCTACTCGTCTTGGTGAAAACTCTCAAAGTGATATGACCCTTCCTTCCATTTCCTACACCCTATTTTCTAACCCACACCTCATAACCTTTACCTCACTTCCTATCATTATTACCTTCCATCTACCTTTCATATCCCCTATCTTAACCTCCTCCACTTTTCTAGATCCTATTTTCTAACCCACACCTCATAACCTTTACCTCACTTCCTATCATTATTACCTTCCATCTACCTTTCATATCCCCTATCTTAACCTCCTCCACTTTTCTACATCCTATCCTAAACCTTAACCTCATACACAGTTAATTTTACTTCACTTACCTAACCCCATTCCATCCTTCACATCCTTTTATCTCCCCCCATTTACTTTCCTACCTTCCAAACCCCTAACATATCCTAACTTACTCTTTCACCATTACATCCTTCATCACTTACCTCCCTATCTTATCCTAACCCACACCTCATAACCTTATACCTCTCAGCTTCCATTTTATACCACCTTCTTAATGGTACACTTATGCTCTCTTCCAAAAGACTGACAAAAAATAGCACTCGATCACTACACAGTGCTCTCACGGTTCTGCATCAGGGATTTTCTATCACAACCATATATACTAGCATCCATAATTAGGATATATTTTACATAATGGCACTCAATCATGTAGGTTTAGGTCATCCCTCTCCTTAATTAGGATATATTTTAAATATGGAAAGTAGTGTTAATATGTTTCAGGCTAACTATATTGTTCATTATTTAAAATGGAGTGTTTAATTAATACAAGATTGTAG